>NC_141008.1:2365243-2891137 GCF_052327205.1 Somniosus microcephalus
ACTACATCCTGGATCCCTGTACCTTCCTCACTCGTAGTCACACCGTCCTGTCCCTGACCACGGACTACATCTGCAGTAATTAACTTCATAGGTGTGACCATCTCCTGAAACATAGAGTCCAGGAACTTCTCCCCCTCCCTGATGTGTCGCAGTGTCTGAAGCTCGGTCTCAAGCTCCATAACATGGACCTTGAGTTCCTCTAGCAGCAAACACTTGTCGCAGATGTAATCACCGTGAGCCTCAATGGGGTTCAGCGGCTCCCACATCTCGCAACAGTAACACATCACCTGCCCCATTCTATATAATTAATTAAATTTCTTATTGCTAGTTATGAAGACCCTACCCAGATATATATGATAATATCACACCACTATTCAATAGGACTTACCAATTTAAAGGTATAAAAGAGAAGAGAAGGAAGAAAACCAACCAACCAGCTGATCACCAACCTCCTCCTTGAATACTGTCTGTGGGGCTTGTTGGTTGACTCGTCTCGCTGCTCCGCCTCCGCAGTGCTGTCTAAGCCTGGGAGTGGGGAACAAAACAGAGCAAAAAACACACCCTCACCTCCCACTTATCCGAACTCTCCCACTTAACAAAACTCCAACAGCACTCAATGCACAAATCACTCCGTGCACTGCACTAGCCCCTCCCCTTTTATACCCGGATTCTACTTCCTGTTTAAACTGCCCAAGAGTTTAAAAAACCCTTAAAAAATTAAACTTACTTCAAATAATTGACTTCTTAACACACTAAAATTCATAAAATACACTTAAATGATTTTTCTCCCACTTAGCAAAACTCCAACAGCACACAAATCACTCCGTGCACTGCACTAGCCCCTCCCCTTTTATACCCGGATTCTACTTCCTGTTTAAACTGCCCAAGAGTTTAAAAAACCCTTAAAAAATTAAACTTACTTCAAATAATTGACTTCTTAACACACTAAAATTCACAAAATACACTTAAATGATTTTTCTCCCACTTAGCAAAACTCCAACAGCACACAAATCTGCGCTTGTTACTGGCAATCGTTCAATTATCGACGAATAAAATATCTCGATAGGATCCACTGCTGGTGCTTCCTCCACAGTAGGCAGTGGCAGGCGCGATAGCCCATCAGCATTCCCATGCTGTCTCATGCCTTTATATTCTATTTCATATTGATTCGCCCCTAGAAGCAGGGATCATCTTTGTAACCGCTGTGCAGTCATTAATGGCACGCCCTTCTTAGGATTAAAGATGGAGACATGTGGTTGGTGGTCAGTCAGCAAGGTGAACTTCTGTCCATGCAGATAGTGGTTGAATTTTTTACTCCCCATACTAGGCTCAGGGCCTCCCTGTCAATCTGGGCATAGTTGCGCTCGGCTGAGGTTAGTGACCGAGACGCAAAGGCTTCTGGCCTCTCCAACCCATCTGGGAATTTGTGCGACATCACCGCTCCAATGCCGTAGGGTGATGTATCACATGCCAAATGAATTGCTAGTGCTGGGTTGAAATGGGCCAACACCTCTTTTGATGTGATCAATTCTTTACACTTCTGGAAAGCTCATCTACGTTCGTCATCCCACTTCCAAGGTACCCCTGTTTGCAGTAGGAAGGTCAGTGGGTGTAATACCGTAGACAAATTTGGTAAGAACTTGTGGTAATAGTTTACCAGCCCGAGGAACGACCTCAGTTGTGATACATTTTCCGGTGCTGGAGCCTTGACTACTGCCTCAATCTTGTCAGGGTACTTATGTAACCCCTCTTCATCGATGACGTGGTCGCAATACGAGATCTATTTCTGGAAAAACTCGCACGTGTGGCGATTAGCTCGTAGCCCATATTCCTTTAATCTGGCGAGCACCTTCTCCAAGTTAGCGAGGTGATCACCGTCATTTTCGCCCGTGACCAAGATGTCGTCCAAATAACACTGGGTCCCTGGAATCCCTTGCAGGACCTGATCCATCGCACTTTGCCAGATAGCCGGAGCCGAGGCTACTCCAAATACCAGCCGGTTGTATTGATAGAGACCTTTACGGGTGTTGATCATAAGGTAATTTTTCGAAGCTTCTTCTACCTCCATTTGCAAGTACGCCTGGGCTAGATCAATTTTGGTGAAGCGTTTACCACCAGATAGCGAGGTGAAAATATCCTCAATTCGTGGAAGCGGATATTGCACCGTGTGAAGGACTGGGTTCACTGTCACCTTAAAATCCCCACAGATGCGGACCTTCTTTAGTTCCCCAGGCGTATTACTCAACGACCTCTTCATTACAGGAACGATGGGTGTAGCCCACTCACTCCAGTCCACTTTGGACAGTACTCCTGAACGTTCCAACCCTTCCAGCTCTGCTTCAACCGCTGGTCTGATCGCATAAGGCACTGGTCTGGCCTTCAGAAACTTTGGGCTTGCATTATCCTCTATTTTAATTGTTGCTGTTATTCCTTTTAGTGTTCCTAGTCCCTCCTGGAACACTTCTTTTGCTTCAGTTAACATTTTTGACGGTCATCCAGGTGTGACGTCGTCATCCTTTTTGGCCTCCACCTTCAGTGCCTGTATGGAATGCCAATCTAAATGTATCTTCCGGATCCATTCACATCCTAGCAGTGGTGGTCCTCCATTTGGCAATACGTATATATCCATTTTAGGTATTTCCTGACCTTGATATGTCACCTTCGCCCTTATTTTCCCTTTGGGGTAGACTTTTTGCCCCGTATACGTCTTCAAGACAATCTCTGTAGCTTTCAAGGGTATGTGTGAAAATAGCCGCTTGTAGTGTCTTTGATTTATGACTGT
Organism: Somniosus microcephalus; assembly: GCF_052327205.1. Taxonomy (NCBI): domain Eukaryota; kingdom Metazoa; phylum Chordata; class Chondrichthyes; order Squaliformes; family Somniosidae; genus Somniosus; species Somniosus microcephalus. The sequence continues at coordinate 2,368,026 of NC_141008.1, forward strand.
TAGAGCTGACCCTGTGTCCAATTCCATTTCCACTTGGACTCCGTCTATCTTGAGTTTAACCCAGATAGTCTGGTGATCCTCCATTTCAGTTACATTATGTAGTTTCAGACAACCCAGCTCCTTGCTTTCGGAGTCTGTGTCACTTTTCTGTTCGTCTGAACCACTGTCCATCACCTGGTGTACCTTTTTGTACTTCTCCTGTGGAGATTTCTTACTGTTGGTTTTCTTCCCAGACCTGCAGACTCTTGCTATGTGTCCTGCTTTCCCACACTGTCTGCACACTTGGTCCTTGAACCAACAATCTTTCTGGTCATGCGTTGTTCTGCCGCAGCGATAGCACTTCCCTGTTCCATAGGTCATTTCGTTGGTGCCATATTATTGCGGTCTCCATTGTATCTCTGCAGCGCCCCTTGCGGCTGCTTCGTGTGATACTGCCATACTGAAAGCTTTGTCCAGCGTAAGGTCCTTTTCTGACAGAAGCTGTTTCTGGGTTCCTTCACTTTGTAGCCCATACACAATCTTGTCCCTTAACGTGTCTGCTAGTCCCGCTCCAAACTGGCAGTATTTCGATAGCTTGTGCAGTTCCGTTAGGTACTCAGCATTGCTTTCGTCTTTGTGTTGGTTCCTTTTATAGAACTTAAATCGTTCTGCTATCAGCAGCGGTATGGGGTTTAAGTGGTCCTGTAGGATTTCTACTATGCTTTCAAAATTCTTGTTTACCGGCTTCTCTGGGGTTATTAGAATTTGCAGTAACCCATAAGTTTTTGCACCCATGGAATTTAACAGAACCAGTGCTTTATTAGCATCTGGCACTTCATTCGCCCTGCAGTACACCTCAATACGTTCCACATATGTCGCTAAATCTTCGACGTCATTGTCGAACGTAGAGATACTGCCACTCTTCTGCATCCTTGGTTGTGCGTTAACTATCACCAATGGCGCCTCCCGCGCTTCCCCTTCTTCTCCGCTGGCACAAAATGGCGTCTCCCGCGCTTTCCTTCCTTCCCGCGCTAACCCGTCTTCTCCGCTGCGGCTTCGCAAAATGGCGTCTCCCGCGCTCTTCCTTCTTCTCCGCGGCTCAATGGCACCTCCCGCGCTCTCCCTGCTTCTCTGTGGCTCAATCGCATCTCACGTACTCTCCCTGCTTCTCCGCGGCTCAATGGCATCTCCCCTTGCTTCGCCCCACGGACCCTGATCAGCCCGTGATCCCTGCCTGTGCTCTGCGCATTCCTCTCTTGATATTTGTGGACGCCGCTCAGTCTAGAACCCGGCTGTTTCTTACCCTCTCTCTCTCCGGTTTGCAGTATTTTTCCTCGATGCCGCTCGATGATCAACCCCCGGCTGCGCCCTGCGCTCTTCACCCTCTTTCTTACCCCATCGACGCTGCTCGGCTCTCTCTCTCTGCCGTCGGTCGGCTCCAGCCGCCGCTGCTCGGGAAGGGTCTACTCTGGACCTGTCGTCGGTCTCTTACTGCTCGTTGTGGCTGGGGAACCAAGCCTGGCTCTCCACAGCCTCCCCAGCGAAGTTGGATCTCTGCCTGACTGCTGGGTGGTTGCTCGCGGTCGACGCCCGTGTTCCTGGACTTGACTTTTTTTTTTTATGTTGCAGGTAGATTTGCATCGACACTCGTCGCCACTGTCAGATCCGTGGTTCAGTGGATAAATAATTACACGGATGCTGTACATAAACAAATAACAGGTCTTTACTGGAGGAGGGTAATCTCTAGACTGGGGTACAGAGGCATGCGCACAGCTTATATACCGGTGTGGTCACTGCCGGTACTACAATATACAGGAGCTGAAAAAGTAGTTCTGACTTAAAGCACATACACTACAGTTCTGGTGTCTGGGGCGGGTGGGGACTCCGAACCGCCGCCGTCTTCTGGCCCGGCGCCCCTAGCAGAGCCCAGGGAGGAATCCTCTGCCGCCGATCCTGGGGGTGGGATCTGGGCGGAGGCGGGGCCGGCTGGTGTGGCCGAGCCATTCGCTGCGCACTGCGCGACGGACGGGTCGGTTGATGGTGACAACCCCCTGGAGGAGGATGGGGACTCGGTGATGGGCACGGAGGGCGATTTGGACTCCACCACCGATGAGGCACTGGATGACCTTGCGCCCCTCGCCGAGTCTCCCCTCATTCCCGTAAGGGAACTCCGGGACTTTATAGCCACGTGCCTGGGTCGGCACAATAAGATCCGGCTGGCCCTCGACAGGTGGTCGGAGCAGGCGCTGCTCGTCGTATCCGTCCGCGCCACCATTAAAATCATGGGCGCGGACGAGGGCGTGGACCCGTTCGAGCTGCGTCGGCTCAGAGCGTTCCTCACTGAGCTGCTGAGGGAGTGGCGGCTGACCAGCGGCTGCGCTCCCTCCCCCCGTTAGGTGTAGGTAGAGGTTGCACTATGCTTCTGACATGAAGATAACCATAGCCAGCCTCAACATCAACGGCAGCAGGGAGGCACGCCGCAGATTCAATGACTTCTCGGTCCTTCAGGACGGGAAGTATACGGTGTGCTTCCTGCAAGAAACCCACACCGTTCCGGGAGACAAAGCCACATGGCTCCTGGAGTGGCAAGGAGGGGTCAGCATGAGTCACCTCTCCAACAATTACAGCGGGGTGGCTATCTTGGTGGCCCCGCATTTTCAGCCGGAGTTCTTGGGGGTCAAGGAGCACGTGCCGGGCTGCTTGCTCCAGGTCACTGTTCGCCTGGGGGGTGTGCCGCTCCATCTAGTGAACGTGTACGCCCCTCAGACCGGTGCGCAGCAAGTGCGCTTCTTCGAAGAAGTGTCCGCTCTTTTTGGCTCCGTCGACGCGGGTGAGTGCGTCATCATCGGGGGGGATTTTAACTGCACCCTCGAGGGGAGGGAATGTTCGGGTCCCCGAGAAGCCCGGCGGCGTTGGAGAAGTTGAGGGACCTGGTCGGGTCCTTCGACTTGGTGGACGTCTGGCGAAATCTCCACCCCGACTCCAGCGCCTTCACTAGCGTGAGGTCTGGGGGAGGAAGGTCCAGAATTGACCGCCTCTCCATTTCCCGGGCGTACGTCTCCTGCATTCCGGTGGCTTCCATACGGCCGGTGCCGTGCACGGACCACCACCTGGTGTGGGCGGAGCTTGCTCCGCTGCGCGCGCGGGGGTGGTCCGCATACTGGCATTTTAACAACCTGCTGCTGGAGGATGCGTGGTACCGGGAGTCATTTCGTCGGTTCTGGGCCGACTGGAGTAGGAAGCGGGGGGGCTTCCCCTCCTTGAGGCTATGGTGGGATGTGGGCAAGGCTCACGTCCGTCTCTTCTGTCAGGAGTACGTGAAGGGGTCGACCAAGAGGTGGGAGGCCCGGGTCGGGCGGTTGGAGAAGGAGGTGTTCGACCAGGAGTCCCGTCTCGGTCAGGTCGTCGAGGACCCGGCCCTGTGGAAGGTGTACGAAGAGAAGAAGGGTGCGCTGAAGGACCTGCAGCTCATCGGGTCCTGAGACGTGCACATGAGGTCGCGGATCCAGCTCCTGCGGGACCTGGACCGCGGCTCCCCCTTCTTCTACTCGCTGGAAAAAAGACGGGGGTCCGCAAGCAGCTCTTCGGGCTGTTGGCCGATGACGGATCTCTGGTCTCGGTTCCGGAGGGAATCAGCGCGGAGAACCGTGCCTATTACGGGGCTCTGTTCTCTCCGGATCCGTCCAGCGAGGATGCACGCAGAGTTTTGTGGGAGGACCTGCCGAAGGTCAGCCCGGAGGGCACTGAAAAATTGGACGCTCCGCTAAGCCTGGCGGAGCTGACCGGCGCCCTCCGCCAGCTCTCCGGGGGATAGTCCCCGGGGCTGGACGGGCTGACCGTGGAGTTCCACAGGGCATTCTGGGATGTCTTGGGGGGCGACTATGCGCGGGTCGTGGGGGAATGTTTGGCGACCGGGGAGATGCCCCTCTCTTGGCGCAGGGCGGTCATTGTCCTGCTGCCTAAGAAGGGCGATCTCCACCTCCTTAAGAACTGGCGCCCGGTCTCCCTCCTCAGCACGGACTACAAAATCTTTGCCAGGGCCATGGCTGCTCGCCTTGGCACCGTGCTGGCCCACATGATCCACCCCGACCAGTCCTACACGGTCCCGGGCCGGACCATCCACGATAACATCCATCTGGTCTGGGACCTTGTCCACCACTCCCAGAGGGCTGGTCTGTCGGTCGCCTTCCTTTCCCTGGATCAGGAGAAGGCGTTCGACAGGGTGGATCACGAGTATCTCTTCGGGACTCTGCGCGCATTCGGGTTCGGGACGCATTTCGTCGCCCGGATCTGACTTCTGTACACCGCCGCGGAGTGTCTGATTAAAGTTAACTGGTCCTTGACAGCACCCCTTCGCTTCGGGAGGGGGGTGCGTCAGGGATGCCCCATATCCGGTCAGTTATACGCCGTTTGCGTTGAGCCTTTCCTGCGCCTCCTGCAGAAGAGGTTGACGGGACTGGCTCTGCAAGGGCCGGGCATGGAGGTGGTCCTCTCGGCTTACGCTGATGATGTGCTCCTCACGGTCACGGATCCCGCTGACTTGCGGACGATGCGGGAATGCCAGCAGATTTACTCGGACGCATCCTCCGCCAAGATCAACTGGGAGAAATGTTCCGGACTCCTGGTGGGTCAGTGGCGGGTGGACTCCCTGCCGGAGGAGTTCAGGGCCTTCGCCTGGAGCACCACGCACCTCCTCTATTTGGGAGTCTACCTTAGCCCTGCCGAGTCACCGCTCACCTAGGACGCTGGACAGGACTGCTCCGAGTGTTGTCCTACAGGGGTCGAGCGCTGGTCTTAAACCAGCTGGTGGCCGCCACGTTGTGGTACTGGTTGGTCACTTTGATCCCTCCCCCTGCGTTTGTCACCAAGATGCAGAAGAAGCTCATCGACTTCTTCTGGGTCAAAAGGAAGCACTGGGTCTCTGCCGCGTTTCTGAGTCTCCCGCTTAGGGAGGGCGGTCAGGCGCTGGTGTGCCTTCGCACACAGGCTGCGACTTTCCATCTTCAGACGCTGCAGAGATACCTGTACGTCGAGAATCCTCCGAGATGGTGTGCGCTGGCGACGTATTTCTTCCGCCAGCTGCACGGCCTCAATTACGACACGCAGCTCCTGTTTGTGAAAGTGGGCGGCAGGCATGCCGGCCTGCGGGAGCTGCCTGTCTTCTACCAGGAACTGCTATGGGTTTGGAACTACATCGCTTCCAGGCGGAGCTCTCCCCAGTCAGGAGCGGTGGCTCTCCTTCGGGAGCCGCTGCTCAGGAATCTGCACCTCTATGACCGCGGGTTTGGGCGGCTGGCGGAGGGCAGGGCCGTGCCTGGCAAGGTGACCAGAGTCGGGGACCTGCTTGATGGCGGAGGAGCGGGCTGGATGGCGCCGGAGGAGCTGGCGCGGCGCATGTCTAGGTCCAACGTGCAGCTCGCGGTCAATGCCATCGAGTCGATGAAAGCGACACTGGGCCCCGGCTCCACTCGGTGTATCAAGGTGACTCAAGCATGTGGGGCGATCCCACCCGAGCTTTCCCCCGTTTGGAAGGAATTCCTCATAGACGCCTTGCCCCGAAACTCCCCTTGCAAGCTGGCACCTCACAACTTGAGCCGTCTCGGGGAAATACCCTCCGTGCCTTTTCATTCCGCACGGAGGTGAATCCTGTACGGGCTGCTCCTGCACACTCTCCACTTTGCCATCTTCACCTGCCGTCCGGACACGCCTTGGCGTGCCGTCTTGCCTTCCGGCGGAGGTGGAGGTCCCCATTGGAGGGCTCTCTATGCGGAAGTCTTCCCTTGTTCTATTGGGGACTTGGCCTGGTGGGTGTTGCACGGAGCAGTCCCGTGCAATATATTTTTAAGTAGGTTCACGGACTCCCAGGCCACCTGTCTTTTCTGCGGCCTGGAGGAGTCCGTGGTTCATATATATACGGAGTGTGAGAGGTTGCAGCCCCTCTTCCATTATTTGAAGGGGCTGCTCCTCGATTTTTGGTTGCACTTCAGTCCCACGCTCTTGATCTACAGTCAGCCGGTGCGGAGGGGAGCGGGCAGGTTGGAGGACCTCCTTGTGTGTCTGCTCCTGGGCCTGGTTAAAAAAGCCATCAATTGGTCGAGGCAGCGGGCGGTCGAGGGGGTCGTCCAGCCAGATTGCCTCCCTCTCTTCCGCGGCCATGTCGCGCCCGGGTGGCCCTGGAGATGGAGCATGCAGTGTCCGCCGGCTCGCTCGAGTACTTCCGCGACCGGTGGGCGCCACGGGGACTGGAGTGCATAATTGATTTGGACAACCAAATTTTAATTTGATTTGTTAAGGTTTACTTAATGTTTAATTAGTTACAGTCTATTTGTTTACGTTTGGTTGGTTCAACCAAAAGAGTGCCGTTGGAGAGGAGCTCCCTTAGTGTGTTAGGGACTTGTCTTGTTTCTTTACTCTACAGGTGCTGCTGGAGAGGAGAGAGAGAGAGAGAGTGAGAGCGAACATGCTCCTCATGGTCACGGATCCCGTCGACCTGCGGAGGATGCGAGAATGCCAGCAGATTTACTCGGACGCATCCTCCGCCAACTGGGAGAAAAGTTCTGGACTCCTGGTGGGCCAGTGGCAGGTGGACTCCCTGCCGGATGAGTTCAGGCCCTTCGCCTGGAGCACCACGCGCCTCCTCTACTTGGGAATCTGCCTCTGCCCTGCCGAGGATGCCTGGCCGGCGAACTGGCAAGAGCTGGAGGCCAAAGTCACCGCTCGCCTAGGATGCTGGACAGGATTGCTCCGAGTGTTGTCCTACAGGGGTCGAGCGCTGGTCATAAACCAGCTGGTGGCCGCCATGTTGTGGTACCGGTTGGTCACTTTGATCCCTCCCCCTGCGTTTGTCGCCAAGATGCAGAAGAAGCTCATCGACTTCTTCTGGGACAAAAGGAAGCACTGGGTCTCTGCCGCGGTTCTGTGTCTCCCGCTTAGGGAGGGCGGTCAGGCGCTGGTGTGCCTTCGCACCCAGGCTGCAACTTTCCGTCTTCAGACGCTGCAGAGATACCTGTACGTTGAGAATCCTCCGAGATGGTGTGCGCTGGCGACGTATTTCTTCCGTCAGCTGCACGGCCTCAATTATGACATGCAGCTCCTGTTTGTGAAAGTGCGCGGCATGCATGCCAGCCTGCGGGAGCTGCCTGTCTTCTACCAGGAACTGCTATGGGTTTGGAACTATGTCGCTTCCAGGCGGAGCTCTCCCCCGTCAGGAGCGGCGGCTGTCCTTCGGGAGCCGCTGCTCAGGAATCCGCACTCCACGACCGCGGGATCGGGTGGCTGGCGGAGCACAGGGCTGTGCCTGGCAAGGTGTCTAGAGTTGGGGACCTGCTCGATGGCGGAGGAGCGGGCTAGATGGCGCCGGAGGAGCTGGCACGGCGCCTGTCCTGGGCCAACGTCCGGCTCGCGGTCAAAGCCATCGAGTCGGTGAAAGTGGCACTGGGCCCCGGCTCCACTAGGTGTATCGAGGCGGCTCAAGCACGTGGGGAAATCCCGTCCGAGCTTACCCCTGTTCCGACGGAATTCCTCATCGGCGCCCGGCCCCAAAACTCCCCTTGGGAACCGGCACCTCACAACTTGAGCCATCTCGAGGAAATACCCTCCATGCCTTTTCATTCCGCGCGGAGGGGTTTCCTGTACGGGCTGCTCCTGCACACCCTCCACTTTGCCATCTTCGTCTGCCGTCTGGACACGCCTTGGCATGGCGTCTTGCCGACCGGCGGAGGCGGAGGTCCCCAATGGAGAGCTCTCTATGTGGGAGTCCTCCCTTGTTCTATCGGGGACTTGGCCTGGAGGGTGTTGCATGGAGCGGTCCCGTGCAATATGGTTTTAAATAGGTTCACGGACTCCCAGGCTGCCTGTATTTTCTGCAGCCTGGAGGAGTCTGTGTTTCACGTATATATGGAGTGTGAGAGGTTGCAGCCCCTCTTTCATTACTTGAAGGGGCTGCTCCTCGATTTTTGGTTGCACTTCAGTCCCACGCTCTTTTGCTCTACGGTCACCCGGTGCAGAGGGGAGCAGGCAGGCTGGAGGACCGCCTTATAGGCCTGCTCCTGGGCCTGGCTAAAAAAGCCATCAATTGGTCCAGGCAGCGGGCGGTCGAGGGGGTCGTTCAGCCGGATTGCCTGCCTCTCTTCTGCGGCCATGTTCGCGCCCGGGTGGCCCTGGAGTTGGAGCACGCGGTGTCCACCAGCACGCTTGAGTATTTCCGCGACCGGTGGGTGCTGCGCGGACTGGAGTGCGTCATCAATTCGGAAAACACAATTTTAATTTGATTTGTTAAGGTTTATTTAAAATTTGATTAATTTACAGACAATTTGTTTTTGGTCCAATCAGAAGAGTACACGGAGATATTGGGGCCTGGAGGAGGCCGTGTTGGCTGTCCATCTCCTGGCTGCAGAGCTCTGGAGCAGTTGGCCTTGGAGAGGAGCTCCCTTAGTGTGTTAGGGACTTGTCTTGTTTCTTTACTCTACAGGTGCTGCTGGAGAGGAGAGAGAGAGAGAGAGTGAGAGCGAACATGCTCCTCATGGTCACGGATCCCGTCGACCTGCGGAGCATGCGAGAATGCCAGCAGATTTACTCGGACGCATCCTCCGCCAACTGGGAGAAAAGTTCTGGACTCCTGGTGGGCCAGTGGCGGGTGGACTCCCTGCGGAGGAGTTCAGGCCCTTCGCCTGAACCACCACGCACCTCCTATACTTGGGATTCTACCTCAGCCCTGCCGAGGATGCCTGGCCGGCGAACTGGCAAGAGTTGGAGGCCAAAGTCACCGCTCGCCTCGGACGCTGGACAGGACTGCTCCGAGTGTTGTCCTACAGGGGTCGAGCGCTGGTCATAAACCAGCTGGTGGCCGCCATGTTGTGGTACCGGTTGGTCACTTTGATCCCACCCCCTGCGTTTGTCGCCAAGATGCAGAAGAAGTTCATCGACTTCTTCTGGGCCAAAGGGAAACACTGGGTCTCTGCCGCGGTTCTGAGTCTACCGCTTAGGGAGGGCGGTCAGGCGCTGGTGTGCCAATGCACCCGGGCAGCAACTTTCCATTTTCAGACCCTGCAGAGATACCTGTACGTGGAGAATCCTCCTCGATGGTGTGCGCTGGCGACGTATTTCTTCCGCCAGCTGCACGGCCTCAACTACGACGCGCAGCTCCCGTTTGTGAAATTGGGCCGTACGCATGCCTCCCTGCGGGAGCTGCCTGTCATCTACCACGAACTGCTATGGGTTTGGAACGACGTCGCTTCCAGGCAGAGCTCTCCTCCGTCAGGAGTGGTGGCTGTCCTTTGGGAGTCGCTGCTCAGGAATCCGTACCTCCGCGACCGCGGGTTCGGGTGGCTGACGGAGCACGGGGCTGTGCCTGGCAAGGTAACTAGAGTCGGGGACCTGCTCGATGGCGGAGGAGCGGGCTGGATGGCGCCTGTGGAGCTGGTGCGGCGCCTGTCTTGGGCCAACGTCCGGCTCGCAGTCAAAGCCATCGAGACGCTGAAAGCGGCACTGGGCCCCAACTCCACTAGGTGTATTGAGGAGGCTCAGTCACGTGGGGCGATCCCATCCGAACTGACCCCTGCTCGGACGGAAATCCTCATCAGCGCGCAGCCCCGAAACCCCTCTGGGGAACAGGCACCTCACAACTTGAGCCTTCTCGGGGAAATACCCTCCCTGCCTTTTCATTCCGCATGGAGGCGTTTCCTGTACGGGCTGCTCCTGCACACTCTCCACTTTGCCATCTTCGTCTGCCATCCGGACACGCCTTGGCGTGGCGTCTTTGCGACCGGCGGAGGCGGAGGTTCCCAATGGAGGGCTCTCTATGCGGGAGTCCTCCCTTGTTCCATCGGGGACTTGGCCTGGAGGGTGTTGCATGGAGCAGTCCCGTGCAATATGATTTTAAACAGGTTCACGGACTCCCAGGCCGCCTGCATTTTCTGCGGCCTGGAGGAGTCCGTTTTTCACATTTATACAGAGTGTGAGAGGTTGCAGCCCCTCTTTCATTACTTGAAGTGGCTGCTCCTCGATTTTTGGTTGCACTTCAGTCCCACGCTCTTGATCTATGGTCACCCGGTGCGGAGGGGAGCGGGCAGGTAGGAGGACCTCCTCGTAGGACTGCTCCTGGGTCTGGTAAAAAAAGCCATTAATTGGTCCAGGCAGCGGGTGGTCGAGGGGGTCGTCCAGCCAGATTGCCTGCCTCTATTCTGCGGCCATGTTCGCGCCCGGGTGGCCCTGGAGATGGAGCACGCGGTGTCCGCTGGCACGCTTGAGTATTTCCGCGATCGGTGGGCGCCGCGGGGACTGCAGTGCATCATCAATCCGGACAATATAATTTTAATTTGGTTTGTTTAAGTTCCATTTGAAGTTTGTTTAATTTACAGATAAATTGTTTTTGGTCCAATCAAAAGAGTACACTGGCTGCCATGTGACCGGGGTTACATTGACTGCCATGTGATTGGGGTTACATTGACTGCCATGTGACTCTGGATTTGTTGTGTCATGTGTTACCTACAGTGCCTCACCCTCAGTGTGTGAGTGAAGAGATGACTGCGGCAATGTAGACAATGGAGTTTAGTAATTAATCCATAGACAGGAGAAGTGTGTTATCTGACTGAGTTTATTCAGCACATTGCAGTGTACAGTCAGGACAAGCTTTGTTTCAACAATTCAAATCACACACTTTAAGCAAAAGCCAGTAATTATAATAATTAGACTCAAAGAGTGCAAGATATCAGAGTGGAATCAGTGAGTGTTCCTGTTACAGAGGGACCTTCAACATTACACACTGAGTGACAGAGATCAGATTATTACAGGTCTATTGATCAGAAATGAAAGCTCCATCATTGTATTAGTGAGTTATTGCAATACATGCTCATTGCTTACACAACCATGAGACACTGTATTGTATAATGTTCAGTTTTATCTGCAGTTAGGACAATCTCCTTTGTCCATTTTAATATCTTTATATCTTCCCTCAGCCACTCCACTCGTCATAAATTTCAGCAGGTTTGGAAAGTCTTTGAGATTGATGGGGTTAAAACACATCAACTGGAGCAGTGCAAACGTGACCTGATCCAATTACTGTATCTAGTTATCTGGCAGAACACCATCCCGGAGAAGGAATCATCCAGGTTTAGAACAAACCCTGCAGCTCCAGACTAACCCAGACCGTGCTCCGAGCTTTATAAATCACCCGCAGACACGTTCTCCATCAGACTGTCCCACTGTGGGGTCAGACTAACCCAGACCGTGCTCCGAGCTTTATAACTCACCCGCAGACACGTTCTCCATCAAACTGTCCCACTGTGTGTCAGACCATCCCAGACTGTGCTCCGAGCTTTATAAACCACCCACAGACACATTCTCCATCAGACTGTCCCACTGTGGGGTCAGACTAACCCAGACTGTGCTCCGAGCTTCATAACCCACCCACAGACACGTTCTCCATCATCTATCTGTATCTCTTACTGTCTTTCTTAGAGTTTTTTGAGGTTTTAACTAGCAGGGTAGATAATGGAGAACCAGTGGATGTAGTATATTTGGATTTCAGAAGGCTTCCCAAAAGATGCCACACAGGAGGTTGTTACACAAGATTAGTGCTCAGGAAATTAGGGGTAATGGAGAGAGGATTGGTTAATGGACAGAAAACAGAATATGAATAAATGGGCCATTTGCGGGATGGCAGGCTGTAACTAATGGAGTGCCGCAAGGATCAGTGCTTGGGCCTCAGCTATTTACAATCTACATCAATGACTTTGATGAGGGGATCAAGTATAAAATATCCACGTTTGCTGACAATAAAAAATAGATGGGACAGTGAGCTGTGAGGAGGACACAAAGAGGCTGCAAAGGGATCTAGACCGGTTAAGTGATTGGGCAAGAAGGTAGCAGAGGGAGTATAATGTGGGGAAGTGTGAAATTATCCACTTTGGTAGGAAGAATGGAAGAGCAGAATATTTTTTTAAAGGTGAGAGACTAGTAAATGGTGGTATTCAGAGGGACCTGGGTGACCTTGTACACAAATCACAGGAAGTCAGCCTGCAGGTACAGCAAGAAATTAGGAAGGCAAATGGCATGTTAGCTTTTATTGTCAGTGGGTTGCAGTATAAGAGTTAGGAAGTCTTGCTGCAATTATACAGGGCCCTGGTGAGACCACACCTGGAGTACTGGGCACAGTTTTGGTCTCCTTACCTAAGGAAGGATTTACTTGCCACAGAGGAGGTGCAACAAAGGTTCACTGGATTGATTCCTGGGATGAGAGGGATGATGTATAAGGGGAGATTGGGCCTATACTCTCTGGAGTTTAGAAGAATGAGAGGTGATCTCATTTAAACATATACAATTCTTACAGGGCTTGAGAGGGTGGATGCTGAGAGGCTGTTTCCCCCGCTGGAGAGTCTAGAACGAGGGGCCTAGTCTCAGGATAAGGGGTGGGCCATTTAAGACCTGAGATGAGGAGGAATTCCTTCATTGAGTTGTGAATTTTTGGAATTCTCTGCCCCAGAGGGCTGTGGGGACTCAGTCATTGAGTATATTCAAGACTGAGATCGATGGAGTTCAGGGCACGAAGAGAATCAAGGGATGTGGGGATCGGGCGGGAAGGTGGAGTTGAGGTGAATGATCAGCCATGATCTTATTGAATAGCGGAGCAGGCTCGAGGGGCCGTATGACCTACTCCTGCTCCTATTTCGCATCTTATATTTTTATTTCAGTCCAATATTTAACAGGGAGGGAAGGTGCTGGGAAGGGATTGTGGATGAATTGTAAGATAGTGTGGGGCTTTCTAGTGGAGCTTTGTCATTTAGCAGTGATGGACTCTCTGAGCTCTGTCTGTTGTCTATATTCTCTACACTGGCTGATGGTTCCACTAAATGAGAACCGGGACTGGTTCATGACAAACGGACCCAACTGAAGGCCCAATCCCCGAGTGTGTGAGCAGCACATCTGTCACTGAGAATCATTGCCCAATCTGTCCCCTTGCTCCCTGCTGAATGAGGCGGCTCACGTGGGGCGGCCTGCAGTAGGCTCCGTGTGCCCATTCATTCCGTGTGATCCCTGACAGGTCTCCTTGCTCTGTACCTCAGCTCGGGCTGTTCACACACTGGACCCAGCTGGCCCAACACACTGGAGCCGCCTGCCGCCCCTCACAGTTCCAGACCGTGGCTTCTGGAGGGAGAGACTGAGCTGGTTTCTGATTGGATTTCATTGGCTGCTCCGTTTTCAGTACAGGTGGGTTCAGTATCAGAATCAGGTTAATTTGTATTAATTCATTAGAAGTAGAACAGATGGTGTATTGTATCCAAAAATCAAAAGCACACATTCCCCCGTGAACAGCAGCATGGACTCGAGGGAAGAGGGACTGGGAAGACCAGCAGGAGGGTCATGTAGAGTGGACACACAGGGTGACTCCACTATAGTTTTCCCAGAAATGGCAACTGCTGGGTAAGTTCCAGAATCCCCACAGCCCCTTTAAGCGTCTCACCGTGTGTACAACATGGCCAGAGGGGAGGTTATGGTACACGTGTTTAGCAACTTCCCTTGCATCACGCCAGCCATCCTTTCCATCCATTAACTGCCGAATGAGCCCTTCATTAATTGGGGCTGGATCAATGGCATAGGAGACAACAGCATTAACACCATGGTGTCGGAAAAAGCTAAACCAATGATAACCAATTACACAGTGATTGTCGAACCCACCGACAGGATCATAGACCCGCACAGACCATTTAACCCAGTCATATTTCTCCTTTAAAAAGTCTCCTATGTAAGATACACATTCCTGGTTATCTCTCCCACCCTTTTCACTTATCATTCTTTTAACATCTATTTCTGCCTGCTCTGCAAACTCCTTTATGCACCGATCTATCATGGATGTCATTTTACTCTCAACATTGGCCATTTTCTCATTCCATTCTCTCGTTAACGCCTCTACATCAGTCCCGGTGATGGCAGCGTGACCCATCAGGGCAATCAGGCCAATACAGAAGAGCTCCTTCAGACGGCAGCAGAGACCTTCCATGAGGCGCCGATTCTTGTGGTCATAATCCATGGCGGTTTCCAGGATGGGTTTACCAAAGATGGCAGAATATCCCATCACAGCACCAAAGAGAGTGTGAAGATTCTGGTCACCTTTAGTCACGTCGAAGTGAGTCAGGAACTCTTCTTTCTCCTTCTCCCGGAACTCTGGCGCTGCATTGAGGATCTCCATGTACTTCCTGAACTGGTTTTTCAGGTTCTCTTCAATGTTGAAATATTGAATTTCAGTCGTGCTATTCGCTATCTCGGTAATCACATCCTTAATCTGATCTGAAATGATATCTAGCTGGTTCCTGACTATCTGGAACTGCTCCTTCATATATGTCATCTCCTCACTGTCCACATTGCCTAAAGCAAGTTTAAGAATTGCTGCGGCCACTCCAATAACAGCACCCACTGCTCCAGCTGCAGCACCCACTGTTCCTAAACCGCTAACTGCTGACAAGGCAGCTTGCACAGCAGCCGCGGCCTCGACAAGCTCGGCGGTGCATTGTGCCAGTTCCAAAGCATCTTCAGCAGTGTCAGCCATATTGGGGATCCCAGCACCGTGTGTGGTTGATTGATTCCTTCAGTAGTCCCTGAAAAGAAAGCAACAACATTTGATTTATGAATCTACATGTTATTAGGGGGAGTTCTGTGCTCACAGCCCACATCCATGTGTTTCTAGGGAAGTTGGTAAGATGACCCAGCGAGTGTAGTCGGGGATTTTGTACTTGGTGTCTCTCCACAGTGAATACATTCCGGCTCTTGTCTCCCTTCCTTATAGCAGAGATGTGCATCGGAGCTTTTAGTATCGAGCACTTTTCCTTTATACGGCGCATGGCAAAGTCAGCCGTTTAACAGACAGGTTCCTGTTTGAGATCCGCTGACTCGCCACAGACCCAGACTAAACCTTGTGACTAACCCAAGGCTGTACAGATGTCTTGATAGCAAAATACTGCAGATGCTGGAAATCCAAAATAACAACAGAAAATGCTGGAAAAACCCAGCAGGCCAGGCAACATCCGTGGAGAGAAAATAGAGTCAATGTTTCGAGTCAAACCCTTTGTCGAGACTGGAGAGGCACAGGAAATGAAATAGATTAAAAGGCCAGGCTGGGTGAGAGCAAAAGAGAAGTGAAGAGACATTAAGAGGTATTCAAAACGAGACAAGATGGTGATAGGACTAGTGGAGACAAAAGACGGCTCCAGATTAGGTGTGGAATGTGCTGGCAGAATGGGAGACAGCTGCCATGTGGGAGAGAGAAAAAAAGGAAAGGTGGGGTGGGGGGGAAGGGCCAAGACAAAGGTGTGGATAAAAAATAAGCAAAAATGTAATGGGGGGGCTGAGGTTATGATCTGAAATTGCTGAACTCGATATTGAGTCGATAAGGCTGTAAAGTGCCTAATTGGAAGATGAGGTGCTGTTCCTCGAGTTTAAGTTGAGCTTCTGTGGAACAACGCAAGAGCCTGAGTACAGTGACGTTTGAGTGGGAATGGAGCGGTGAATTAAAATGACAGGCGACTGGAAGCTCGGGGTCATCCTTACGGACTGAACGGAGGTGTTCCGCAAAGCAATCACCCAATCTGCGTTTGGTCTCCCCAATGTAGAGGAGACCACATCGTGAGCAGCGAATACAGTATACTAAATTGCAAGAAGTACAAGTAAATCGCTGTTTCACCTGGAAGGGGTGTTTGTGGCCCTGGACAGTGGGAAGGGGAGAGGTGTAAGGGCATGTGTTGCATCTCCTGCGCTTGCACGGGAAGGTGTCAGGGGAAGGGATGCTGGGGGTGATAGAGGAGTGGACTAGGGTTTCTCAGAGGGAGCAGTCCCTACAGAATGTTGGGAGGGGAGGGGAGGGGAAGATGCATTTGGTGGTGGGATCACGTTGGAAGTGGTGGAAATGGCGGTGGATGATCCGTTGAATGTGGAGGCTGGTGGGGTGAAAGGTGAGGAAAGGAGGGGCATGGGTGAGGGCAGAAGTGCGGGAGATAGAATGGACACAGTCGAGGGCCGTGTCAACACGGTGGAGGGGAATCCTCGGTTGTGGAAAAAGGAAGACATGTCGGAAGCACTGGTGTGGAACGTGGCATCATCGGAGCAGATGCGGCGGAGACTTCTCCGTCTCCATCTCTGGGGATTGGTTATTGACCAACATTCCCTACAAGCCCACTGACTCCCACACTGGACTACACTTCCTCCCACCCCGCTTCCTGTAAGGACTCTATTTCATTCTCCCAGATTCTCCATCTCCGCCGCATCTGTACAGATGTCTTTATCAGTCACCCTCAGCCCTGGCCAACTAGCCTGAATCTCGTCATCCTCTGGTGTTCATCTAATTTGTCAAATGTTTATTTGGGAGGAGGCCGCGGCCCTGGGCGAGACCGGAGCGTAACAGAGCGAGAGAGGCAGCAACCCTGGGCGAGACCAGAGCAGAACAGAGCGAGAGAGGCAGCGGCCCTGGGCGAGACCAGAGTAGAACAGAGCGACAGAGGCAGCGGCCCTGGGCGAGACCAGAGTGGAACAGAGTGAGAGAGGCAGCGGCCCTGGGTGAGACCAGAGCGCAACAGAGCGAGAGAGGCAGCGGGCCTGGGCGAGACCGGAGCAGAACTGAGCGAGAGAGGCCGCGGCCCTGGGCGAGACCAGTGCGGAACAGAGCGAGAGAGGCAGCGGCCCTGGGCGAGACCAGAGTGGAACAGAGCGAGAGAGGCAGCAGCCCTGGGTGAGTCCAGAGCGGAACAGAGTGAGAGAGGCAGCAGCCCTGGGTGAGACCAGAGCGTAGCAGAGCGAGAGAGGCAGCAGCCCTGGGTGAAACCAGAGCAGAGCGAGAGAGCAAGCGGCCCTGGGCGAGACCAGAGTGGAACAGAGCGAGAGAGGCAGCGGCCCTGGGCGAGACCAGAGCAAGAGAGGCAGCAACTCAACAGAGGCAGAATCCGAAAGAGTGACGTCAGTAGAAAAAGTGACGTCAGCACAAGGGAAGGAGGTGATTGGCGAGTAGCTGCTGAGTGTGTTTTGTTAATTTTTAAGTTTATTTCTGCTATGTTAGTTCTCAGTCTATTAAATAGAGGCATGGCAGGGCACCTCCATCCCATGGAGTGCACATCCTGTGCCATGTGGGATGACCTGGATGCTTCGCGTAGCCTGGGCAACCACATGCAGGAAGTGTCGCCAGCTGCAGGAAAGAGTGGAAGAGCAATAGTGATAGGGGATTCAATAGGGGAGCAGACAGGCATTTCTGCAGCTGTAGACATGACTCCAGAATGATCTGTTGTCTCCCTGGTGCCAGGGTCAAGGATGTCACTGAACGGCTGCAGGACACTATTGAGGGGCCAGAGGTTGTTGTCCATATCGGTGCCAATGACATAGGCAGAAATAGGGATGAGCTCCTGCAGGCAGAGTTTAAGGAGCTAGGAGAGAGATTAAAGAGCAGGACCTCAAAGGTAGTAATCTCCGGATTACTCCCGGTGCCACGTGCTAGTGAGTACAGGAATAGAAGGATAGAACAGATGAATGCGTGGCTGGGGAGATGGTGCAGGAGGGAGGTTCTTTACATTCCTGTGGCATTGGGATAATTTCTGGGGAAGGTGGGACCTGTGCAAGCCAGACAGGTTAAATTTCAACAGAGTTGGGATCAATATTCTCGTGGGAGGTTTGTTCGTGCTGTTGGGGAGGATTTAAATTAGCTTGGCAGAGGGATAGGCACCAGCATATTGGAGTAGAAAAGAAGAATAAGGTGCATAAAAGAGTGAGTGTGTTGGATAGTACTAGGGAAGATAGTACTAGAGGCGGAGGAAGTACCAGATTAGTTAGGTACAGACTAAGAAAAACTACAAAAAATTAAATAATGGGTTTAGAATGCATGTACGTAAACAAACAGTTTGGTGACTAAGGTTGGTGAGCTACAAGCACAATTAGCCATGTGGCAATATGATGTTGTGGCAATAACAGAAACGTGCCTTAAAAACGGTGAGGACTGGGCACTTAATATTCAAGGGTACAAGGTGTTCAGAAAAGATAGGGAAGGAAAAAAGGGAGGTGGGGTGGCAGTGCTGATTAAGGAAGACATTGTAGTGTTGGAAACGGAGGATGTTCTTGCAGGGACAAGGACAGAATCCATTTGGTTAGAGTTGAGGAGCAAAAAGGGTATGATCACGCTATTGGGGGTATTCTATTGGCCTCCAAATAGTGAGAGGGAGGTAGAGGAGAAAATCTGCTGGAAAATCGCAGAGATATGCAAGATCTATAGAGTGGTGATATTGGGGGACTTTAATTACCCAAATATTGATTGGGATAATGCTAAGGTAAAGGGAAAGGAGGAGGAGGAATTTCTGAAATGTGTTCAGGAGAATTTCCTTGACCAATATGTTCTTGGCCCAACTAGGAAGAAGGCATTGCTGGATCTGGTGTTGGGGAATTAGGTGAGCCAGGTTGACCAAGTGTCTGTGGGAGAACACTTTGGTACGAGTGATCATTGTATCATAAGATTTAGATTAGCAATGGAGAGGAGCAAGGAACAATCTAGAGTGGAACTTCTAAACTGGAATAGGGCTAACTTCAATGGGATGTGAAAGGATCTAGCCAGGGTAAAATGGAACCAAAGACTGATACGGAACAATGGGTGATTTTTTTAGGAGGAGATATTTCAAGTACAGCTTAGGTACATTCCAACAATAGGGAAGGGTAAGGAAACCAAAGCGAGGGCTCCTTGGATGATGAGGGAGATAGAGAAGATGATGAAACAAAAAATGAGGATGTATGATGCATGTCAGGTCAATTCTTCAAGGGAGAACCAGACCAAATACAATAAATTGAGAGTGGATGTGAAGATGAAAATAAGATTGGCAAAGTGAGAATATGAGAGTAGAATGGCGGTTAACATATAAGGGAACCCAAAAATCTTCCACTGGCATGTAAACAGTAAGTGGGTAGTAAGAGGCAGGGTGGGGCCTATTAGGGACAAAGAAGGTGATATATGCTTAGAGGTGCAGGGCAAAGCTAGAATACTCAATGAGTACATTGTATCAGAGTTTACTCCAGAGATGGATGTGGACAAAATATCGTTAGAAGTGGAAAAGGTAGAAGCAATGGAAGGGGTGAAAATTGATAGGCAGGATATACTAGAAAGGCTGGGTATGATTAGAGTGGATAAGTCGCCTGGTCCAGATGGCTTGCATCCCAGGTTGCTAAGGGAATTGGGGGAGGAGATAGCAGAAGGGCTTGCCATAATTTTCCAATCTTCCCTAGATGTGGGGGAGGTACCTGAGGATTGGGAAGTGGCAAATGTGACACCATTGTTCAAGAAAGGGTGTAAGGACAATCCTAGTAACTACAGACCGGTCAGTTTAACATCAGTGATGGGTAAAGTTTTAGAAACAATAATCAAGGAAAAAATTAACGGGCACTTGGAGAGGTTTAAACTAATTAAGGAGAACCAACATGGATTTGTAAAAGGCAGATTGTGTCAACTAATCTAATTGAATTTTTTGATAAAATAACAGAGGATTGATGAAGGGAATGCAATGGATGTTGGCTACATGGATTTTCGGAAGGCGTTTGACAATGTATCACATAGAAGGCTGGTTTACAAAATTGAGGCTCATGGAATAGGTGGGTCAGTGGCAGCTTGGATATGGAATTGGCTTAAGGACGCAGCGAATGGTGATGACCTGGAATTCGCTGCCGACGGAAGTGGTGGAAGCGGAGACGCAATGTTTTCAATGGGAGCCTGGATAGGCACTTGGGCAAAATTAACTTGCAGGGCTCCGGGGATAGAGCGGGGGAACGGGACTGACTGGTTTGCTCCACAGAGAACCGGCACGGACTCTTCTGTGACATAATGGACTCTTTCTGAGCCGTATGACTCGATGCCTCTTCAAGACAACCACTTACAGCTGACTGAGGGTTAACTGCCACTGACAGGCAGCTTCTGTTAACCAGTTTTTAAAGTTCTAAAACAAAAACTTAAACTAAATTTCACTTTTTACAGCTTCTACTTGCCCAATACTTCACAGAATCACAGAAACCCCACAGTGCAAATAGAGGCCATTTCGGCCCATCGAGCCTGCACCGACACATATCCCACCCGATCCCCGTAACCCCCACACCAACACATATCCCACCCTATCCCCGTAACCCCACATATTTAATCCCCCTAACACTAAGGGTCAATTTTCATAGCCAATCATCCTTTCCAGAAATTCCCACTCTATCCAAATTTCCAAACAAAACACTCTGTCTAATCTAACTCTGGGCTCTGCAGCAATGTTTATCTAATACACTAGGCACCTTGCCCAATTTACAAGTGATGACTCAGCTCCCTGCTCCTGGAGATTAGTGCCTAATCAAGACCAGCACTTACAGCTGACCGTTAACTGCCACTGACAGGCAGCTTCTGTTAACCACAGTTTTTAAAGTTTTAGGTTAAAAACAGGATCTTAAACTAACTTTCACTTTTTACAGCTTCTACTGCCCCAATACTGTGAGCCTCGCTGTCCTATTCTCAGGCTTGTATTTTGTTTTGACCCATGAATTACAAGGGAAATAATTAATGAATCACCCAAAAACTCTTAAATTAAAGAAGGTCGTTTGTTAAAGGAAAAGAGAAAAGAAAACAAAAACACTTCGAGATTTAAATGGCAATTCAATGCCCTTCTTACTCTACTAATGTGCACAATTAAAGATGCTCTAGCAATACAATGCCCAAATATGTTGTAAGTAAATGTTCATACAATCACCCCGGAGTGGCCAGCTCCTGTTGATTGCAGCTCTCTCCTTCTGACGCTCGGTCGGGATTGTTTCTTATTGACGTACTAATCAGCAGTCTCCGAGCTCAGAGGGAGGGAGAGAGGTATAAAGTCATCGAAGTGTGATGTCACCAGAAAGCAAGTAAGTGATTGGTGAGTTTTTCTCTCTTTTTAAACTTTAACTCTGTAGTTTATAGTTGCTAAGGTCTCTGTGGTGTAGCAGGGACTGTTGGTAAACCATTTAACTGTAGTGTAATTGGTGGGATTGATTTGATTTAACTTAATTTCAATTAATTAAAGGGTAAGTAATGGCAGGAGAGCCCGGCTGCGTGGTATGCTCCTCCTGCGATATGTGAGAACTCAGGGACACTTCCTGTGTACCTGACAACTATATGTGCAGGAAGTGTATCCAGCTGAAGCTACTGACAGACCGCATTGTGGTGCTGGAGCCGCGATTGGATGCATACTGGAGTGTTTGCGATGCTGAGGACATCGTGAATAGCATTTTTAGGGAGTTGGATACACCACAGGTAGAGCTTGGACAGGCAGAAAGGGAAGGGGTGACCAACAGGCAGAGTACTAGGCGCAGGCAGGTAGTGCAGGGGTTCCCTGTGGATATCCCCCTCTCAAAAAGATACACCACTTTGAGTAATGTTGGGGGGGATGGGTTATCAGAGGAAGGCAGCAGCAGCCAACTTCCTGGCACCAGGGGTGACTCTGCTGCACAGGACGGGAGGAAAAAGAGGGGTAGAGCTATAGTAATAGGGGATTCTATTGTAAGGGGAATAGATAGGCATTTCTGCGGCCGCAAACGAGACTCCAAGATGGTGTGTTGCCTCCCTGGTGCAAGGGTCAAGGATGTCTCAGAGCGGCTGCAGAACGTTTTGGAAGGGGAGGGTGAACAGCCAGTTGTCATGGTGCATATAGGTACCAACGATATAGGTAAAAAATGGGATGAGGTCCTAAAAGCTGAATATAGGGAGTTAGGAGGTAAATTAAAAGATAGGATCACGAAGGTAGTAATCTCAGGATTGCTACCAGTGCCACGTGCTAATCAGTAGAAATAGGATATTTCAGATGAATACATGGCTAGAGGAATGGTGCGAGGGGGAGGGATTGAAATTCCTGGGATATTGGAACCAGTTCTGGGGGAGGTGGGACCAGTTCAAACTGGACGGTTTGCACCTGGGCAGGGCCGGGACCGATGTCCTAGGGTGAATGTTTGCTAGTGCGCTGGGGGAGGGTTTAAACTAAAATGGCAGGGGGTTGGGAACCTGAACAGGGGGACAGAGCAAAGGGAAACAAGGATTAAAGCAAAAGATAGGAAGGAGAAAAACAAAAGTGGCAGTTAGAGAAATCAGGGCCCAGAAATTCAGTTTGGGCCCGCCAGCTGGTTTGCGCCCAAAAGTTAGCGCTGAGCGCGGAGCCAGTTGCGCCCGTCAGATATTCAGCTTTTGCGCCCCAAGTCAGAACCGGGCGCTATTCCAGGCTGTGCCCGCCCCCGCTTGGGGCGCTGAAACTGAATTTCAGCGCTGTCGGCGCCGCTGCGCCACCCGATGCGGTGCGGCAGGCTGTGGTACTGCAGGCCTCCTCCTTCTCTTAAGGTGGAGGTGCCTGCAACGGGGAGATCACCGCTGGATTGTGCCGGCAAATGAGCCCGGCACCACGGAGAAGTGCCGGGCTCGCAGAAAGCAGCTGGCCATGCCGCGGGGGGGGTGTTGGAGGAGGCCGGGGAAGGAGGTGCGGGCAGGCGGCCGCCGAAAAAGCGGCCGGCCGCACCTCCACCTTTATGCGCCCCACTAAGGCTGCAGTAAGGCCCTGGTCTCCGGGTGTAAGTAGCGGCCACCACGGAGGAGGCGGCGGCAACTGAAAATGGGATTCGGGCCGGCATCGGGGCGGAACCGGGGCACTGCGCACACCGATGATGTCATCGGTGCCGGCGCAGCGCTACCGGCTACCGCCGCCATTACCGCAGCACTGAATATCAGCGCGAACTCCTCTATTGGCGCAAAAGCCCTCTTTGGGCGAAAACTGGGCGCAAAGCCAACCGAATTTCTAGGTCCAAGGGTTTAAATCAAACATGGCCACACTAAATAATAATTCTAATAGTTCTAAGAGCGTTTAAAAAACAAGCCTGAAGACTTTGGGGGAGAAATTCGGTTGGTAGTGTTGCGTCGGTGTATAATAAGACACAGACTGCGGAGAACGGTACTACAGGTGTTTACTCAACGTGGCTCACACTGCAACTGAACTGTACAGATTACTACTCAGTGTTATATACAGGTGTGGTCACTGCCGGTACTGCAGTATACATGAGCTGTAAAACATAGTTCCCCCACTTAAAGGTATATACATTACAATTCCACCCCTTTTAGATTAACAGTACCACTCATTTAACAATTAAATAGCAAACTAATTACAAAGATGGGATGGAAAGTAGTGAGTGAGGAGGACATAAAAAACCTGCAAAGGGATATAGACAGGCTAAGTAAGTGGGCAGAGATTTGGCAGATGGAAAGTGTGAGGTTATGCACTTTGGCAGGAAAAATCATAGAGCAAGTTATTATCTTAATGGCAAGAAACTGGAAAGTACTGTAGTACAAAGGGATCTGGGGGTCCTGGTGCACGAAACCCAAAAAGTTAGTATGCAGGTGCAGCAAGTGATTAAGAAGGCCAATGGAATGTTGGCTTTTATTGCTAGGGGGATGGAATATAAAAACAGGGAGGTATTGCTGCAGTTGTACAAGGTATTGGTGAGACCGCACCTGGAATACTGCATACAGTTTTGGTGTCCATACTTAAGAAAAGACATACTTGCTCTCGAGTCAGTACAAAGAAGGTTCACTCGGTTAATCCCGGGGATGAAGGGATGGACATATGAGGAGAGGTTGAGTAGATTGGGACTCTACTCATTGGAGTTCAGAAGAATGAGAGGCGATCTTATTGAAACATATAAGATTGTGAAGGGGCTTGATCGGGTGGATGCGGTGAGGATGTTCCCAATGATGGGTGAAACTAGAACTAGGGGGCATAATCTTAAAATAAGGGGCTGCTCATTCAAAACTGAGATGAGGAGAAACTTCTTCACTCAGAGGGTGGTAGGTTTGTGGAATTTGCTGCCCCAAAAAGCTGTGGAAGCTACATCATTAAATAAATTTAAAACAGAAATAGATAGTTTCCTAGAAGTAAAGGGAATTAAGGGTTACGGGGAGCGGGCAGGAAATTGGACATGAGTCTAGGTTCGGAATGGTCATGGCCCTCTGGGTAGCGGAGTGGGCCCAGGGGCCGTGTAGCCTTGTTCTGCTCCTACTCCTACTGTGTTCTAATTCTGTGTTAGATTTCAGGGATGGTTTTATTCCTGTTCCTGGCTGGGGTGGAGATCGCCTTTACAGAAGGTAAGTACTGTAGAAAATATAGGGACAGAGTGATCTCCTGGAAGAATTTCGATCGCCTAGATGGGTCGGAGAGGAATTTCCCAGATTTTTTCTCCCAAATTGGCCATTGGGTCTTTATCTGGTTTTTCGCCTCTCCCGGGAGATCACATGGGTTCGGGTGGATGCAGAGTGATAGAAGATTTGAGGTTAGGATCAGCTCAGCCAAGATCTTATTGAATGGTGGAGCAGGCTCGAGGGGCCGATTGGCCTACTCCTGCTCCTATTTCTTATGTTCTTATGTATGTTAATACTACACCCACTGAACACCCGACTGCAAACTGGGGTGCCATGGAAGTGGAGTGACGAATGTAGACGAGCTTTCCAGGAGAGCAAAACACTAATCACATCGAAAGAGGTATTGGCCCATTACAACCAGGCATTACCAATTCAGTTGGCATGTGATGCGTCGCCCCACGGCATTGGAGCGGTGCTGTCGCACAAATTCTCGGACGGCTCAGAGAGGCCAATAGCCTTTGCGTCACGATCACTAACCTCAGCCGAGCGTAACTACGCCCAGATTGACAGGGAGGCCCTCAGCCTAGTTTGGGGAGTGAAAAAGTTCAATCACTATCTGCACGGGCAGAAATTCACCTTGCTGACTGATCACCAGCCTCTTGTCTCCATTTTTAATCCGAAGAAGGGCGTTCCGGTGATGACTGCACAACGACTACAAAGATGGTCACTTTTTCTAGGGGCGCACCACTATGAGATTGAATATAAGGGCACGAAACAACATGGAAACGCTGATGGGCTATCACGCCTGCCACTGCCTACTGTGGAGGAAGCACCAGCAGTGGATCCTGTCGAAATATTCCATTCGACTATAGTTGAATACCTACCGGTAACTAACGCTTGTATCGAAAAGGAAACCCGAAATGACCCGACACTGTCTCGGGTATATGATTTGACGGTGAAGGGACTGCCAGCACATGGTGACTCACTGTTGCCAGCATTCTCGACAAGGAGAGAACAGCTGTCAGTGTGCCGGGGGACCTTGATGTGTGGATCCCGAGTGGTAATTCCACCCAAGTTAAGGGATAGAGTGCTCAATGAGCTTCATGAGCGTCATCTGGGAGGGGTAAAAATGAAAAGCCTAGCCAGGGCTTATGTGTGGTGGCCGGGAATCGATAAACAAATTGAGGACCTGACCAAGAGCTGCTCAGGATGCCAGAAAGTCCAAAATGCACCACCACAGGCCCCTCTACACCCATGGGAGTGGCCCTCATCTCCATGGCAACGGGTGCATATTGATTTTGCTGGTCCATTCATGGACTCAATGTTTTTAATAGCCGTGGATGCGCACTCGAAATGGCCTGAGGTCATCAAAATGTCCTCCACCACCACGGAGAAAACTATTGCAGTCCTACGGACCATTTTTGCCAAGAATGGCTTGCCAGAACAGATTTGCTCCGACAACGGACCACAGTTTGTGTCCGAAGTGTTCCGGAGGTTCTTGAAAAAGAATGGGGTAAGGTATTACATATCCGCCCCGTATCATCCAGCCACAAATGGATTGGCTGAGAGGTTCGTACAAACCTTTAAGAAGGCAATAAAGGCTATGTACAATGACAACATTCCACTGCAGCACAAGGTGGACAATTTCCTGTTAGCCTACCGGAATGTGACACATGCAGTCACCAACCAGGCCCCAGCCATGATGTTCTTTAACCGAAGGTTAAGATCTCGCCTGGATTTGCTCAGACCAAACGTACGAAGAGATGTTGAGAGTAAGCAATTCCAGCACATCCATGAGAAGCCAACAAGGAGCTTCAATGTAGGGCAACCAGTCTTGGCCCGCGACTACTGAACAGAAAAATGGCAGCCCGGAACGATATGCACACGGCAGGGCCCACTAATGTACACAGTGGACGTTGGGGAGAGCGTCGTGAGGCACCATGCTGACCAGATCCTAGAGTCATAGGAATAAGTCAACCCCATGCCTTGCCTATACGTACCTGTTGATGAACCCGGCATACAGGTCGCATCTACCCCAGAAACAGTAGCATCGGAAGCTGATGAACCATCCGACGACAGGGCGCCAGAATCGCCTCCGCAGCAAGAGCAAGACACTCGGGAAAGGCGCTATCCAGAAAGGATCAGGAAGCCTCCCCAAAGACTGAATATATAAATAGACTATTTTAAGCTAATGTTGCATGTTACAAGTGTTAATTGTAATTAGTTTGCTATTTAATTGTTAAATGAGTGGTACTGTTAAACTAAAAGGGGTGGAATTGTAATGTATATACCTTTAAGTGGGGGAACTATGTTTTACAGCTCATGTATACTGCAGTACCGGCAGTGACCACACCTGTATATAACACTGAGTAGTAATCTGTACAGTTCAGTTGCAGTGTGAGCCACGTTGAGTAAACACCTGTAGTACCGTTCTCCGCAGTCTGTGTCTTATTATACACCGACGCAACACTACCAACCGAATTTCTCCCCCAAAGTCTTCAGGCTTGTTTTTTAAATGCTCTTAGAACTATTAGAATTATTATTTAGTGTGGCCATGTTTGATTTAAACCCTTGGACCTAGAAATTCGGTTGGCTTTGCGCCCAGTTTTCGCCCAAAGAGGGCTTTTGCGCCAATAGAGGAGTTCGCGCTGATATTCAGCGCTGCGGTAATGGCGGCGGTAGCCGGTAGCGCTGCGCCGGCACCGATGACATCATCGGTGTGCGCAGTGCCCCGGTTCCGCCCCGATGCCGGCCCGAATCCCATATTCAGTTGCCGCCGCCTCCTCCGTGGCGGCCGCTACTTACACCCGGAGACCAGGGCCTTACTGCAGCCTTAGTGGGGCGCATAAAGGTGGAGGTGCGGCCGGCCGCTTTTTCGGCGGCCGCCTGCCCGCAACTCCTTCCCCGGCCTCCTCCACCACCCCCCCCGCGGCATGGCCAGCTGCTTTCTGCGAGCCCGGCACTTCTCCGTGGTGCCGGGCTCATTTGCCGGCACAATCCAGCGGTGATCTCCCCGTTGCAGGCACCTCCACCTTAAGAGAAGGAGGAGGCCTGCAGTACCGCAGCCTGCCGCACCGCATCGGGTGGCGCAGCGGCGCCGACAGCGCTGAAATTCAGTTTCAGCGCCCCAAGCGGGGGCGGGCACAGCCTGGAATAGCGCCCGGTTCTGACTTGGGGCGCAAAAGCTGAATATCTGACGGGCGCAACTGGCTCCGCGCTCAGCGCTAACTTTTGGGCGCAAACCAGCTGGCGGGCCCAAACTGAATTTCTGGGCCCTGATTTCTCTAACTGCCACTTTTGTTTTTCTCCTTCCTATCTTTTGCTTTAATCCTTGTTTCCCTTTGCTCTGTCCCCCTGTTCAGGTTCCCAACCCCCTGCCATTTTAGTTTAAACCCTCCCCCAGCGCACTAGCAAACATTCACCCTAGGACATCGGTCCCGGCCCTGCCCAGGTGCAAACCGTCCAGTTTGAACTGGTCCCACCTCCCCCAGAACTGGTTCCAATATCCCAGGAATTTCAATCCCTCCCCCTCGCACCATTCCTCTAGCCATGTATTCATCTGAAATATCCTATTTCTACTGATTAGCACGTGGCACTGGTAGCAATCCTGAGATTACTACCTTCGTGATCCTATCTTTTAATTTACCTCCTAACTCCCTATATTCAGCTTTTAGGACCTCATCCCATTTTTTACCTATATCGTTGGTACCTATATGCACCATGACAACTGGCTGTTCACCCTCCCCTTCCAAAACGTTCTGCAGCCGCTCTGAGACATCCTTGACCCTTGCACCAGGGAGGCAACACACCATCTTGGAGTCTCGTTTGCGGCCGCAGAAATGCCTATCTATTCCCCTTACAATAGAATCCCCTATTACTATAGCTCTACCCCTCTTTTTCCTCCCGTCCTGTGCAGCAGAGTCACCCCTGGTGCCAGGAAGTTGGCTGCTGCTGCCTTCCTCTGATAACCCATCCCCCCCAACATTACTCAAAGTGGTGTATCTGTTTGAGAGGGGGATATCCACAGGGGACCCCTGCACTACCTGCCTGCGCCTAGTACTCTGCCTGTTGGTCACCCCTTCCCTTTCTGCCTGTCCAAGCTCTACCTGTGGTGTATCCAACTCCCTAAAAATGCTATTCACGATGTCCTCAGCATCGCAAACACTCCAGTATGCATCCAATCGCGGCTCCAGCACCACAATGCGGTCTGTCAGTAGCTTCAGCTGGATACACTTCCTGCACATATAGTTGTCAGGTACACAGGAAGTGTCCCTGAGTTCTCACATATCGCAGGAGGAGCATACCACGCAGCCGGGCTCTCCTGCCATTACTTACCCTTTAATTAATTGAAATTAAGTTAAATCAAATCAATCCCACCAATTACACTACAGTTAAATGGTTTACCAACAGTCCCTGCTACACCACAGAGACCTTAGCAACTATAAACTACAGAGTTAAAGTTTAAAAAGAGAGAAAAACTCACCAATCACTTACTTGCTTTCTGGTGACATCACACTTCGATGACTTTATACCTCTCTCCCTCCCTCTGAGCTCGGAGACTGCTGATTAGTACGTCAATAAGAAACAATCCCGACCGAGCGTCAGAAGGAGAGAGCTGCAATCAACAGGAGCTGGCCACTCCGGGGTGATTGTATGAACATTTACTTACAACATATTTGGGCATTGTATTGCTAGAGCATCTTTAATTGTGCACATTAGTAGAGTAAGAAGGGCATTGAATTGCCATTTAAATCTCGAAGTGTTTTTGTTTTCTTTTCTCTTTTCCTTTAACAAACGACCTTCTTTAATTTAAGAGTTTTTGGGTGATTCATTAATTATTTCCCTTGTAATTCATGGGTCAAAACAAAATACAAGCCTGAGAATAGGACAGCGAGGCTCACAGTATTGGGGCAGTAGAAGCTGTAAAAAGTGAAAGTTAGTTTAAGATCCTGTTTTTAACCTAAAACTTTAAAAACTGTGGTTAACAGAAGCTGCCTGTCAGTGGCAGTTAACGGTCAGCTGTAAGTGCTGGTCTTGATTAGGCACTAATCTCCAGGAGCAGGGAGCTGAGTCATCACTTGTAAATTGGGCAAGGTGCCTAGTGTATTAGATAAACATTGCTGCAGAGCCCAGAGTTAGATTAGACAGAGTGTTTTGTTTGGAAATTTGGATAGAGTGGGAATTTCTGGAAAGGATGATTGGCTATGAAAATTGACCCTTAGTGTTAGGGGGATTAAATATGTGGGGTTACGGGGATAGGGTGGGATATGTGTTGGTGTGGGGGTTACGGGGATCGGGTGGGATATGTGTCGGTGCAGGCTCGATGGGCCGAAATGGCCTCTATTTGCACTGTGGGGTTTCTGTGATTCTGTGAAGTATTGGGCAAGTAGAAGCTGTAAAAAGTGTAATTTAGTTTAAGTTTTTGTTTTAGAACTTTAAAAACTGGTTAACAGAAGCTGCCTGTCAGTGGCAGTTAACCCTCAGTCAGCTGTAAGTGGTTGTCTTGAAGAGGCATCGAGTCATACGGCTCAGAAAGAGTCCATTATGTCACAGAAGTGTCCGTGCCGGCTCTCTGTGGAGCAAACCAGTCAGTCCCGTTCCCCCGCTCTATCCCCGGAGCCCTGCAAGTTAATTTTGCCCAAGTGCCTATCCAGGCTCCCATTGAAAACATTGCGTCTCCGCTTCCACCACTTCCGTCGGCAGCGAATTCCAGGTCATCACCATTCGCTGCGTCCTTAAGCCAATTCCATATCCAAGCTGCCACTGACCCACCTATTCCATGAGCCTCAATTTTGTAAACCAGCCTTTTATGTGGTACATTGTCAAACGCCTTCCGAAAATCCATGTAGCCAACATCCATTGCATTCCCTTCATCAATCCTCTGTTATTTTATCAAAAATTTCAATTAGATTAGTTGACACAATCTGCCTTTTACAAATCCATGTTGGTTCTCCTTAATTAGTTTAAACCTCTCCAAGTGCCCGTTAATTTTTTCCTTGATTATTGTTTCTAAAACTTTACCCATCACTGATGTTAAACTGACCGGTCTGTAGTTACTAGGATTGTCCTTACACCCTTTCTTGAACAATGGTGTCACATTTGCCACTTCCCAATCCTCAGGTACCTCCCCCACATCTAGGGAAGATTGGAAAATTATGGCAAGCCCTTCTGCTATCTCCTCCCCCAATTCCCTTAGCAACCTGGGATGCAAGCCATCTGGACCAGGCGACTTATCCACTCTAATCATACCCAGCCTTTCTAGTATATCCTGCCTATCAATTTTCACCCCTTCCATTGCTTCTACCTTTTCCACTTCTAACGATATTTTGTCCACATCCATCTCTGGAGTAAACTCTGATACAATGTACTCATTGAGTATTCTAGCTTTGCCCTGCGCCTCTAAGCATATATCACCTTCTTTGTCCCTAATAGGCCCCACCCTGCCTCTTACTACCCACTTACTGTTTACATGCCAGTGGAAGATTTTTGGGTTCCCTTATATGTTAACCGCCATTCTACTCTCATATTCTCACTTTGCCAATCTTATTTTCATCTTCACATCCACTCTCAATTTATTGTATTTGGTCTGGTTCTCCCTTGAAGAATTGACCTGACATGCATCATACATCCTCATTTTTTGTTTCATCATCTTCTCTATCTCCCTCATCATCCAAGGAGCCCTCGCTTTGGTTTCCTTACCCTTCCCTATTGTTGGAATGTACCTAAGCTGTACTTGAAATATCTCCTCCTAACAAAATCACCCATTGTTCCGTATCAGTCTTTGGTTCCATTTTACCCTGGCTAGATCCTTTCACATCCCATTGAAGTTAGCCCTATTCCAGTTTAGAAGTTCCACTCTAGATTGTTCCTTGCTCCTCTCCATTGCTAATCTAAATCTTATGATACAATGATCACTCGTACCAAAGTGTTCTCCCACAGACACTTGGTCAACCTGGCTCACCTCATTCCCCAACACCAGATCCAGCAATGCCTTCTTCCTAGTTGGGCCAAGAACATATTGGTCAAGGAAATTCTCCTGAACACATTTCAGAAATTCCTCCTCCTCCTTTCCCTTTACCTTAGCATTATCCCAATCAATATTTGGGTAATTAAAGTCCCCCAATATCACCACTCTATAGATCTTGCATATCTCTGCGATTTTCCAGCAGATTTTCTCCTCTACCTCCCTCTCACTATTTGGAGGCCAATAGAATACCCCCAATAGCGTGATCATACCCTTTTTGCTCCTCAACTCTAACCAAATGGATTCTGTCCTTGTCCCTGCAAGAACATCCTCCGTTTCCAACACTACAATGTCTTCCTTAATCAGCACTGCCACCCCACCTCCCTTTTTTCCTTCCCTATCTTTTCTGAACACCTTGTACCCTTGAATATTAAGTGCCCAGTCCTCACCGTTTTTAAGGCACGTTTCTGTTATTGCCACAACATCATATTGCCACATGGCTAATTGTGCTTGTAGCTCACCAACCTTAGTCACCAAACTGTTTGTTTACGTACATGCATTCTAAACCCATTATTTAATTTTTTGTAGTTTTTCTTAGTCTGTACCTAACTAATCTGGTACTTCCTCCGCCTCTAGTACTATCTTCCCTAGTACTATCCAACACACTCACTCTTTTATGCACCTTATTCTTCTTTTCTACTCCAATATGCTGGTGCCTATCCCTCTGCCAAGCTAATTTAAATCCTCCCCAACAGCACGAACAAACCTCCCACGAGAATATTGATCCCAACTCTGTTGAAATTTAACCTGTCTGGCTTGCACAGGTCCCACCTTCCCCAGAAATTATCCCAATGCCACAGGAATGTAAAGAACCTCCCTCCTGCACCATCTCCCCAGCCACGCATTCATCTGTTCTATCCTTCTATTCCTGTACTCACTAGCACGTGGCACCGGGAGTAATCCGGAGATTACTACCTTTGAGGTCCTGCTCTTTAATCTCTCTCCTAGCTCCTTAAACTCTGCCTGCAGGAGCTCATCCCTATTTCTGCCTATGTCATTGGCACCGATATGGACAACAACCTCTGGCCCCTCAATAGTGTCCTGCAGCCGTTCAGTGACATCCTTGACCCTGGCACCAGGGAGACAACAGATCATCCTGGAGTCATGTCTACAGCTGCAGAAATGCCTGTCTGCTCCCCTATTGAATCCCCTATCACTATTGCTCTTCCACTCTTTCCTGCAGCTGGTGACACTTCCTGCATGTGGTTGCCCAGGCTACGCGAAGCATCCAGGTCATCCCACATGGCACAGGATGTGCACTCCATGGGACGGAGGTGCCCTGCCATGCCTCTATTTAATAGACTGAGAACTAACATAGCAGAAATAAACTTAAAAATTAACAAAACACACTCAGCAGCTACTCGCCAATCACCTCCTTCCCTTGTGCTGACGTCACTTTTTCTACTGACGTCACTCTTTCGGATTCTGCCTCTGTTGAGTTGCTGCCTCTCTTGCTCTGGTCTCGCCCAGGGCCGCTGCCTCTCTCGCTCTGTTCCACTCTGGTCTCGCCCAGGGCCGCTTGCTCTCTCGCTCTGCTCTGGTTTCACCCAGGGCTGCTGCCTCTCTCGCTCTGCTACGCTCTGGTCTCACCCAGGGCTGCTGCCTCTCTCACTCTGTTCCGCTCTGGTCTCACCCAGGGCTGCTGCCTCTCTCGCTCTGTTCCACTCTGGTCTCGCCCAGGGCCGCTGCCTCTCTCGCTCTGTTCCGCACTGGTCTCGCCCAGGGCCGCGGCCTCTCTCGCTCAGTTCTGCTCTGGTCTCGCCCAGGCCCGCTGCCTCTCTCGCTCTGTTGCGCTCTGGTCTCACCCAGGGCCGCTGCCTCTCTCACTCTGTTCCACTCTGGTCTCGCCCAGGGCCGCTGCCTCTGTCGCTCTGTTCTACTCTGGTCTCGCCCAGGGCCGCTGCCTCTCTCGCTCTGTTCTGCTCTGGTCTCGCCCAGGGTTGCTGCCTCTCCCGCTCTGTTACGCTCCGGTCTCGCCCAGGGCCGCGGCCTCCTCCCAAATAAACATTTGACAAATTAGATGAACACCAGAGGGTGACGAGATTCAGGCTAGTTGGCCAGGGCTGAGGGTGACTGATAAAGACATCTGTACAGATGCGGCGGAGATGGAGAATCTGGGAGAATGAAATAGAGTCCTTACAGGAAGCGGGGTGGGAGGAAGTGTAGTCCAGTGTGGGAGTCAGTGGGCTTGTAGGGAATGTTGGTCAATAACCAATCCCCAGAGATGGAGACAGAGAAGTCTCCGCCGCATCTGCTCCGATGATGCCACGTTCCACACCAGTGCTTCCGACATGTCTTCCTTTTTCCACAACCGAGGATTCCCCTCCACCGTGTTGACACGGCCCTCGACTGTGTCCATTCTATCTCCCGCACTTCTGCCCTCACCCATGCCCCTCCTTTCCTCACCTTTCACCCCACCAGCCTCCACATTCAACGGATCATCCACCGCCATTTCCACCACTTCCAACGTGATCCCACCACCAAATGCATCTTCCCCTTCCCTCCCCTCCCAACATTCTGTAGGGACTGCTCCCTCTGAGAAACCCTAGTCCACTCCTCTATCACCCCCAGCATCCCTTCCCCTGACACCTTCCCGTGCAAGCGCAGGAGATGCAACACATGCCCTTACACCTCTCCCCTTCCCACTGTCCAGGGCCACAAACACCCCTTCCAGGTGAAACAGCGATTTACTTGTACTTCTTGCAATTTAGTATACTGTATTCGCTGCTCACGATGTGGTCTCCTCTACATTGGGGAGACCAAACGCAGATTGGGTGATCGCTTTGCAGAACACCTCCGTTCAGTCCGTAAGGATGACCCCGAGCTTCCAGTCGCCTGTCATTTTAATTCACCGCTCCATTCCCACTCAAACGTCACTGTACTCAGGCTCTTGTGTTGTTCCACAGAAGCTCAACTTAAACTCGAGGAACAGCACCTCATCTTCCAATTAGGCACTTTACAGCCTTCCGGACTCAATATCGAGTTCAGCAATTTCAGATCATAACCTCAGCCCCCCCATTACATTTTTGCTTATTTTTTATCCACACCTTTGTCTTGGCCCTTCCCCCCCACCCCACCTTTCCTTTTTTTCTCTCTCCCACATGGCAGCTGTCTCCCATTCTGCCAGCACATTCCACACCTAATCTGGAGCCGTCTTTTGTCTCCACTAGTCCTATCACCATCTTGTCTCGTTTTGAATACCTCTTAATGTCTCTTCACTTCTCTTTTGCTCTCACCCAGCCTGGCCTTTTAATCTATTTCATTTCCTGTGCCTCTCCAGTCTCGACAAAGGGTTTGACTCGAAACATTGACTCTATTTTCTCTCCACGGATGTTGCCTGGCCTGCTGGGTTTTTCCAGCATTTTCTGTTGTTATTTTGGATTTCCAGCATCTGCAGTATTTTGCTATCAAGACATCTGTACAGCCTTGGGTTAGTCACAAGGTTTAGTCTGGGTCTGTGGCGAGTCAGCGGATCTCAAACAGGAACCTGTCTGTTAAACGGCTGACTTTGCCATGCGCCGTATAAAGGAAAAGTGCTCGATACTAAAAGCTCCGATGCACATCTCTGCTATAAGGAAGGGAGACAAGAGCCGGAATGTATTCACTGTGGAGAGACACCAAGTACAAAATCCCCGACTACACTCGCTGGGTCATCTTACCAACTTCCCTAGAAACACATGGATGTGGGCTGTGAGCACAGAACTCCCCCTAATAACATGTAGATTCATAAATCAAATGTTGTTGCTTTCTTTTCAGGGACTACTGAAGGAATCAATCAACCACACACGGTGCTGGGATCCCCAATATGGCTGACACTGCTGAAGATGCTTTGGAACTGGCACAATGCACCGCCGAGCTTGTCGAGGCCGCGGCTGCTGTGCAAGCTGCCTTGTCAGCAGTTAGCGGTTTAGGAACAGTGGGTGCTGCAGCTGGAGCAGTGGGTGCTGTTATTGGAGTGGCCGCAGCAATTCTTAAACTTGCTTTAGGCAATGTGGACAGTGAGGAGATGACATATATGAAGGAGCAGTTCCAGATAGTCAGGAACCAGCTAGATATCATTTCAGATCAGATTAAGGATGTGATTACCGAGATAGCGAATAGCACGACTGAAATTCAATATTTCAACATTGAAGAGAACCTGAAAAACCAGTTCAGGAAGTACATGGAGATCCTCAATGCAGTGCCAGAGTTCCGGGAGAAGGAGAAAGAAGAGTTCCTGACTCACTTCGACGTGACTAAAGGTGACCAGAATCTTCACACTCTCTTTGGTGCTGTGATGGGATATTCTGCCATCTTTGGTAAACCCATCCTGGAAACCGCCATGGATTATGACCACAAGAATCGGCGCCTCATGGAAGGTCTCTGCTGCCGTCTGAAGGAGCTCTTCTGTATTGGCCTGATCGCCCTGATGGGTCACGCTGCCATCACCGGGACTGATGTAGAGGCGTTAACGAGAGAATGGAATGAGAAAATGGCCAATGTTGAGAGTAAAATGACATCCATGATAGATCGGTGCATAAAGGAGTTTGCAGAGCAGGCAGAAATAGATGTTAAAAGAATGATAAGTGAAAAGGGTGGGAGAGATAACCAGGAATGTGTATCTTACATAGGAGACTTTTTAAAGGAGAAATATGACTGGGTTAAATGGTCTGTGCGGGTCTATGATCCTGTCGGTGGGTTCGACAATCACTGTGTAATTGGTTATCATTGGTTTAGCTTTTTCCGACACAATGGTGTTAATGCTGTTGTCTCCTATGCCATTGATCCAGCCCCAATTAATGAAGGGCTCATTCGGCAGTTAATGGATGGAAAGGATGGCTGGCGTGATGCAAGGGAAGTTGCTAAACACGTGTACCATAACCTCCCCTCTGGCCATGTTGTACACACGGTGAGACGCTTAAAGGGGCTGTGGGGATTCTGGAACTTACCCAGCAGTTGCCATTTCTGGGAAAACTATAGTGGAGTCACCCTGTGTGTCCACTCTACATGACCCTCCTGCTGGTCTTCCCAGTCCCTCTTCCCTCGAGTCCATGCTGCTGTTCGCGGGGGAATGTGTGCTTTTGATTTTTGGATACAATACACCATCTGTTCTACTTCTAATGAATTAATACAAATTAACCTGATTCTGATACTGAACCCACCTGTACTGAAAACGGAGCAGCCAATGAAATCCAATCAGAAACCAGCTCAGTCTCTCCCTCCAGAAGCCATGGTCTGGAACTGTGAGGGGCGGCAGGCGGCTCCAGTGTGTTGGGCCAGCTGGGTCCAGTGTGTGAACAGCCCGAGCTGAGGTACAGAGCAAGGAGACCTGTCAGGGATCACACGGAATGAATGGGCACACGGAGCCTACTGCAGGCCGCCCCACGTGAGCCGCCTCATTCAGCAGGGAGCAAGGGGACAGATTGGGCAATGATTCTCAGTGACAGATGTGCTGCTCACACACTCGGGGATTGGGCCTTCAGTTGGGTCCGTTTGTCATGAACCAGTCCCGGTTCTCATTTAGTGGAACCATCAGCCAGTGTAGAGAATATAGACAACAGACAGAGCTCAGAGAGTCCATCACTGCTAAATGACAAAGCTCCACTAGAAAGCCCCACACTATCTTACAATTCATCCACAATCCCTTCCCAGCACCTTCCCTCCCTGTTAAATATTGGACTGAAATAAAAATATAAGATGCGAAATAGGAGCAGGAGTAGGTCATACGGCCCCTCGAGCCTGCTCCGCTATTCAATAAGATCATGGCTGATCATTCACCTCAACTCCACCTTCCCGCCCGATCCCCACATCCCTTGATTCTCTTCGTGCCCTGAACTCCATCGATCTCAGTCTTGAATATACTCAATGACTGAGTCCCCACAGCCCTCTGGGGCAGAGAATTCCAAAAATTCACAACTCAATGAAGGAATTCCTCCTCATCTCAGGTCTTAAATGGCCCACCCCTTATCCTGAGACTAGGCCCCTCGTTCTAGACTCTCCAGCGGGGGAAACAGCCTCTCAGCATCCACCCTCTCAAGCCCTGTAAGAATTGTATATGTTTAAATGAGATCACCTCTCATTCTTCTAAACTCCAGAGAGTATAGGCCCAATCTCCCCTTATACATCATCCCTCTCATCCCAGGAATCAATCCAGTGAACCTTTGTTGCACCTCCTCTGTGGCAAGTAAATCCTTCCTTAGGTAAGGAGACCAAAACTGTGCCCAGTACTCCAGGTGTGGTCTCACCAGGGCCCTGTATAATTGCAGCAAGACTTCCTAACTCTTATACTGCAACCCACTGACAATAAAAGCTAACATGCCATTTGCCTTCCTAATTTCTTGCTGTACCTGCAGGCTGACTTCCTGTGATTTGTGTACAAGGTCACCCAGGTCCCTCTGAATACCACCATTTACTAGTCTCTCACCTTTAAAAAAATATTCTGCTCTTCCATTCTTCCTACCAAAGTGGATAATTTCACACTTCCCCACATTATACTCCCTCTGCTACCTTCTTGCCCAATCACTTAACCGGTCTAGATCCCTTTGCAGCCTCTTTGTGTCCTCCTCACAGCTCACTGTCCCATCTATTTTTTATTGTCAGCAAACGTGGATATTTTATACTTGATCCCCTCATCAAAGTCATTGATGTAGATTGTAAATAGCTGAGGCCCAAGCACTGATCCTTGCGGCACTCCATTAGTTACAGCCTGCCATCCCGCAAATGGCCCATTTATTCATATTCTGTTTTCTGTCCATTAACCAATCCTCTCTCCATTACCCCTAATTTCCTGAGCACTAATCTTGTGTAACAACCTCCTGTGTGGCATCTTTTGGGAAGCCTTCTGAAATCCAAATATACTACATCCACTGGTTCTCCATTATCTACCCTGCTAGTTAAAACCTCAAAAAACTCTAAGAAAGACAGTAAGAGATACAGATAGATGATGGAGAACGTGTCTGTGGGTGGGTTATGAAGCTCGGAGCACAGTCTGGGTTAGTCTGACCCCACAGTGGGACAGTCTGATGGAGAATGTGTCTGTGGGTGGTTTATAAAGCTCGGAGCACAGTCTGGGATGGTCTGACACACAGTGGGACAGTTTGATGGAGAACGTGTCTGCGGGTGAGTTATAAAGCTCGGAGCACGGTCTGGGTTAGTCTGACCCCACAGTGGGACAGTCTGATGGAGAACGTGTCTGCGGGTGATTTATAAAGCTCGGAGCACGGTCTGGGTTAGTCTGGAGCTGCAGGGTTTGTTCTAAACCTGGATGATTCCTTCTCCGGGATGGTGTTCTGCCAGATAACTAGATACAGTAATTGGATCAGGTCACGTTTGCACTGCTCCAGTTGATGTGTTTTAACCCCATCAATCTCAAAGACTTTCCAAACCTGCTGAAATTTATGACGAGTGGAGTGGCTGAGGGAAGATATAAAGATATTAAAATGGACAAAGGAGATTGTCCTAACTGCAGATAAAACTGAACATTATACAATACAGTGTCTCATGGTTGTGTAAGCAATGAGCATGTATTGCAATAACTCACTAATACAATGATGGAGCTTTCATTTCTGATCAATAGACCTGTAATAATCTGATCTCTGTCACTCAGTGTGTAATGTTGAAGGTCCCTCTGTAACAGGAACACTCACTGATTCCACTCTGATATCTTGCACTCTTTGAGTCTAATTATTATAATTACTGGCTTTTGCTTAAAGTGTGTGATTTGAATTGTTGAAACAAAGCTTGTCCTGACTGTACACTGCAATGTGCTGAATAAACTCAGTCAGATAACACACTTCTCCTGTCTATGGATTAATTACTAAACTCCATTGTCTACATTGCCGCAGTCATCTCTTCACTCACACACTGAGGGTGAGGCACTGTAGGTAACACATGACACAACAAATCCAGAGTCACATGGCAGTCAATGTAACCCCAATCACATGGCAGTCAATGTAACCCCGGTCACATGGCAGCCAGTGTACTCTTTTGATTGGACCAAAAACAATTTATCTGTAAATTAAACAAACTTCAAATGGAACTTAAACAAACCAAATTAAAATTATATTGTCCGGATTGATGATGCACTGCAGTCCCCGCGGCGCCCACCGGTCGCGGAAATACTCAAGCGTGCCAGCGGACACCGCGTGCTCCATCTCCAGGGCCACCCGGGCGCGAACATGGCCGCAGAATAGAGGCAGGCAATCTGGCTGGACGACCCCCTCGACCACCCGCTGCCTGGACCAATTAATGGCTTTTTTTACCAGACCCAGGAGCAGTCCTACGAGGAGGTCCTCCTACCTGCCCGCTCCCCTCCGCACCGGGTGACCATAGATCAAGAGCGTGGGACTGAAGTGCAACCAAAAATCGAGGAGCAGCCACTTCAAGTAATGAAAGAGGGGCTGCAACCTCTCACACTCTGTATAAATGTGAAAAACGGACTCCTCCAGGCCGCAGAAAATGCAGGCGGCCTGGGAGTCCGTGAACCTGTTTAAAATCATATTGCATGGGACTGCTCCATGCAACACCCTCCAGGCCAAGTCCCCGATGGAACAAGGGAGGACTCCCGCATAGAGAGCCCTCCATTGGGAACCTCCGCCTCCGCCGGTCGCAAAGACGCCACGCCAAGGCGTGTCCGGATGGCAGACGAAGATGGCAAAGTGGAGAGTGTGCAGGAGCAGCCCGTACAGGAAACGCCTCCATGCGGAATGAAAAGGCAGGGAGGGTATTTCCCCGAGAAGGCTCAAGTTGTGAGGTGCCTGTTCCCGAGAGGGGTTTCGGGGCTGCGCGCTGATGAGGATTTCCGTCCGAGCAGGGGTCAGTTCGGATGGGATCGCCCCACGTGACTGAGCCTCCTCGATACACCTAGTGGAGTTGGGGCCCAGTGCCGCTTTCAGCGTCTCGATGGCTTTGACTGCGAGCCGGACGTTGGCCCAAGACAGGCGCCGCACCAGCTCCACAGGCGCCATCCAGCCCGCTCCTCCGCCATCGAGCAGGTCCCCGACTCTAGTTACCTTGCCAGGCACAGCCCCGTGCTCCGTCAGCCACCCGAACCCGCGGTCGCGGAGGTACGGATTCCTGAGCAGCGACTCCCAAAGTACAGCCACCACTCCTGACGGAGGAGAGCTCTGCCTGGAAGCGACGTCGTTCCAAACCCATAGCAGTTCGTGGTAGATGACAGGCAGCTCCCGCAGGGAGGCATGCGTACGGCCCAATTTCACAAACGGGAGCTGCGCGTCGTAGTTGAGGCCGTGCAGCTGGCGGAAGAAATACGTCGCCAGCGCACACCATCGAGGAGGATTCTCCACGTACAGGTATCTCTGCAGGGTCTGAAAATGGAAAGTTGCTGCCCGGGTGCATTGGCACAC
This sequence comes from Somniosus microcephalus, assembly GCF_052327205.1. Classification (NCBI taxonomy): domain Eukaryota; kingdom Metazoa; phylum Chordata; class Chondrichthyes; order Squaliformes; family Somniosidae; genus Somniosus; species Somniosus microcephalus. The sequence continues at coordinate 2,408,497 of NC_141008.1, forward strand.
CAGCGCCTGACCGCCCTCCCTAAGCGGTAGACTCAGAACCGCGGCAGAGACCCAGTGTTTCCCTTTGGCCCAGAAGAAGTCGATGAACTTCTTCTGCATCTTGGCGACAAACACAGGGGGTGGGATCAAAGTGACCAACCGGTACCACAACATGGCGGCCACCAGCTGGTTTATGACCAGCGCTCGACCCCTGTAGGACAACACTCGGAGCAGTCCTGTCCAGCATCCGAGGCGAGCGGTGACTTTGGCCTCCAACTCTTGCCAGTTCGCCGGCCAGGCATCCTCGGCAGGGCTGAGGTAGAATCCCAAGTATAGGAGGTGCGTGGTGGTCCAGGCGAAGGGCCTGAACTCCTCCGCAGGGAGTCCACCCGCCACTGGCCCACCAGGAGTCCAGAACTTTTCTCCCAGTTGGCGGAGGATGCGTCCGAGTAAATCTGCTGGCATTCTCGCATGCTCCGCAGGTCGACGGGATCCGTGACCACGAGGAGCATGTTCGCTCTCACTCTCTCTCTCTCTCTCCTCTCCAGCAGCACCTGTAGAGTAAAGAAACAAGACAAGTCCCTAACACACTAAGGGAGCTCCTCTCCAAGGGCAACTGCTCCAGAGCTCTGCAGCCAGGAGATGGACAGCCAACACGGCCTCCTCCAGGCCCCAATATCTCCGTGTACTCTGCTGATTGGACCAAAAACAAATTGTCTGTAAATTAATCAAATTTTAAATAAACCTTAACAAATCAAATTAAAATTGTGTTTTCCAAATTGATGACGCACTCCAGTCCGCGCAGCGCCCACCGGTCGCGGAAATACTCAAGCGTGCTGGTGGACACCGCGTGCTCCAACTCCAGGGCCACCCGGGCGCGAACATGGCCGCAGAAGAGAGGCAGGCAATCCGGCTGAACGACCCCCTCGACCGCCCGCTGCCTGGACCAATTGATGGCTTTTTTAGCCAGGCCCAGGAGCAGGCCTATAAGGAGGTCCTCCAGCCTGCCTGCTCCCCTCCGCACCGGGTGACCGTAGAGCAAAAGAGCGTGGGACTGAAGTGCAACCAAAAATCGAGGAGCAGCCCCTTCAAGTAATGAAAGAGGGGCTGCAACCTCTCACACTCCATATATACGTGAAACACGGACTCCTCCAGGCTGCAGAAAATACAGGCAGCCTGGGAGTCCGTGAACCTATTTAAAACCATATTGCACGGGACCGCTCCATGCAACACCCTCCAGGCCAAGTCCCCGATAGAACAAGGGAGGACTCCCACATAGAGAGCTCTCCATTGGGGACCTCCGCCTCCGCCGGTCGGCAAGACGCCATGCCAAGGCGTGTCCAGACGGCAGACGAAGATGGCAAAGTGGAGGGTGTGCAGGAGCAGCCGGTACAGGAAACCCCTCCGCGCGGAATGAAAAGGCATGGAGGGTATTTCCTCGAGACGGCTCAAGTTGTGAGGTGCCGGTTCCCAAGGGGAGTTTTGGGGCCGGGCGCCGATGAGGAATTCCGTCGGAACAGGGGTAAGCTCGGACGGGATTTCCCCACGTGCTTGAGCCACCTCGATACACCTAGTGGAGCCGGGGCCCAGTGCCACTTTCACCGACTCGATGGCTTTGACCGTGAGCCGGACGTTGGCCCAGGACAGGCGCCGTGCCAGCTCCTCCGGCGCCATCTAGCCCGCTCCTCCGCCATCGAGCAGGTCCCCAACTCTACACACCTTGCCAGGCACAGCCCTGCGCTCCGCCAGCCACCCGATCCCGCGGTCGTGGAGTGCGGATTCCTGAGCAGCGGCTCCCGAAGGACAGCCGCCGCTCCTGACGGGGGAGAGCTCCGCCTGGAAGCGACATAGTTCCAAACCCATAGCAGTTCCTGGTAGAAGACAGGCAGCTCCCGCAGGCTGGCATGTATGCCGCGCACTTTCACAAACAGGAGCTGCATGTCATAATTGAGGCCGTGCAGCTGACGGAAGAAATACGTCGCCAGCGCACACCATCTCGGAGGATTCTCAACGTACAGGTATCTCTGCAGCGTCTGAAGACGGAAAGTTGCAGCCTGGGTGCGAAGGCACACCAGCGCCTGACCGCCCTCCCTAAGCGGGAGACACAGAACTGCGGCAGAGACCCAGTGCTTCCTTTTGTCCCAGAAGAAGTCGATGAGCTTCTTCTGCATCTTGGCGACAAACGCAGGGGGAGGGATCAAAGTGACCAACCGGTACCACAACATGGCGGCCACCAGCTGGTTTATGACCAGCGCTCGACCCCTGTAGGACAACACTCGGAGCAATCCTGTCCAGCATCCTAGGCGAGCGGTGACTTTGGCCTCCAGCTCTTGCCAGTTCGCCGGCCAGGCATCCTCGGCAGGGCAGAGGCAGATTCCCAAGTAGAGGAGGCGCGTGGTGCTCCAGGCGAAGGGCCTGAACTCATCCGGCAGGGAGTCCACCTGCCACTGGCCCACCAGGAGTCCAGAACTTTTCTCCCAGTTGGCGGAGGATGCGTCCGAGTAAATCTGCTGGCATTCTCGCATCCTCCGCAGGTCGACGGGATCCGTGACCATGAGGAGCATGTTCGCTCTCACTCTCTCTCTCTCTCTCCTCTCCAGCAGCACCTGTAGAGTAAAGAAACAAGACAAGTCCCTAACACACTAAGGGAGCTCCTCTCCAACGGCACTCTTTTGGTTGAACCAACCAAACGTAAACAAATAGACTGTAACTAATTAAACATTAAGTAAACCTTAACAAATCAAATTAAAATTTGGTTGTCCAAATCAATTATGCACTCCAGTCCCCGCGGCGCCCACTGGTCGCGGAAGTACTCGAGCGAGCCGGCGGACACTGCATGCTCCATCTCCAGGGCCACCCGGGCGCGACATGGCCGCGGAAGAGAGGGAGGCAATCTGGCTGGACGACCCCCTCGACCGCCCGCTGCCTCGACCAATTGATGGCTTTTTTAACCAGGCCCAGGAGCAGACACGCAAGGAGGTCCTCCAACCTGCCCGCTCCCCTCCGCACCGGGTGACTGTAGATCAAGAGCGTGGGACTGAAGTGCAACCAAAAATCGAGGAGCAGCCCCTTCAAATAATGGAAGAGGGGCTGCAACCTCTCACACTCCGTATATATATGAACCACGGACTCCTCCAGGCCGCAGAAAAGACAGGTGGCCTGGGAGTCCGTGAAACTACTTAAAAATATATTGCACGGGACTGCTCCGTGCAACACCCACCAGGCCAAGTCCCCAATAGAACAAGGGAAGACTTCCGCATAGAGAGCCCTCCATTGGGGACCTCCACCTCCGCCGGAAGGCAAGACGGCACGCCAAGGCGTGTCCGGACGGCAGGTGAAGATGGCAAAGTGGAGAGTGTGCAGGAGCAGCCCGTACAGGATTCACCTCCGTGCGGAATGAAAAGGCACGGAGGGTATTTCCCCGAGACGGCTCAAGTTGTGAGGTGCCAGCTTGCGAGGGGAGTTTCGGGGCAAGGCGTCTATGAGGAATTCCTTCCAAACGGGGGAAAGCTCGGGTGGGATCGCCCCACGCGCTTGAGTCACCTCGATACACCGAGTGGAGCCGGGGCCCAGTGTCGCTTTCATCGACTCGATGGCATTGACCGCGAGCTGGACGTTGGACCTAGACATGCGCCGCGCCAGCTCCTCCGGCGCCATCCAGCCCGCTCCTCCGCCATCAAGCAGGTCCCCGACTCTGGTCACCTTGCCAGGCACGGCCCTGCCCTCCGCCAGCCGCCCAAACCCGCGGTCGTAGAGGTGCAGATTCCTGAGCAGCGGCTCCCGAAGGAGAGCCACCGCTCCTGACTGGGGAGAGCTCCGCCTGGAAGCGATGTACTACCAAACCCATAGCAGTTCCTGGTAGAAGACAGGCAGCTCCCGCAGGCCGGCATGCCTGCCGCCCACTTTCACAAACAGGAGCTGCGTGTCGTAATTGAGGCCGTGCAGCTGGCGGAAGAAATACGTCGCCAGCGCACACCATCTCGGAGGATTCTCGACGTACAGGTATCTCTGCAGCGTCTGAAGATGGAAAGTCGCAGCCTGTGTGCGAAGGCACACCAGCGCCTGACCGCCCTCCCTAAGCGGGAGACTCAGAAACGCGGCAGAGACCCAGTGCTTCCTTTTGACCCAGAAGAAGTCGATGAGCTTCTTCTGCATCTTGGTGACAAACGCAGGGGGAGGGATCAAAGTGACCAACCAGTACCACAACATGGCGGCCACCAGCTGGTTTAAGACCAGCGCTCGACCCCTGTAGGACAACACTCGGAGCAGTCCTGTCCAGCGTCCTAGGTGAGCGGTGACTCGGCAGGGCTAAGGTAGACTCCCAAATAGAGGAGGTGCGTGGTGCTCCAGGCGAAGGCCCTGAACTCCTCCGGCAGGGAGTCCACCCGCCACTGACCCACCAGGAGTCCGGAACATTTCTCCCAGTTGATCTTGGTGGAGGATGCGTCCGAGTAAATCTGCTGGCATTCCCGCATCGTCCGCAAGTCAGCGGGATCCGTGACCGTGAGGAGCACATCATCAGCGTAAGCCGAGAGGACCACCTCCATGCCCGGCCCTTGCAGAGCCAGTCCCGTCAACCTCTTCTGCAGGAGGCGCAGGAAAGGCTCCACGCAAACGGCGTATAACTGACCGGATATGGGGCATCCCTGACGCACCCCCCTCCCGAAGCGAAGGGGTGCTGTCAAGGACCAGTTAACTTTAATCAGACACTCCGCGGCGGTGTACAGAAGTCGGATCCGGGCGACGAAATGCGTCCCGAACCCGAATGCGCGCAGAGTCCCGAAGAGATACTCGTGATCCACCCTGTCGAACGCCTTCTCCTGATCCAGGGAAAGGAAGGCGACCGACAGACCAGCCCTCTGGGAGTGGTGGACAAGGTCCCGGACCAGATGGATGTTATCGTGGATGGTCCGGCCCGGGACCGTGTAGGACTGGTCGGGGTGGATCATGTGGGCCAGCACGGTGCCAAGGCGAGCAGCCATGGCCCTGGCAAAGATTTTGTAGTCCGTGCTGAGGAGGGAGACTGGGCGCCAGTTCTTAAGGAGGCGGAGATCGCCCTTCTTAGGCAGCAGGACAATGACCGCCCTGCGCCAAGAGAGGGGCATCTCCCCGGTCGCCAAACATTCCCCCACGACCCGCGCATAGTCGCCCCCCAAGACATCCCAGAATGCCCTGTGGAACTCCACGGTCAGCCCGTCCAGCCCCGGGGACTATCCCCCGGAGAGCTGGCGGAGGGCGCCGGTCAGCTCCGCCAGGCTTAGCGGAGCGTCCAATTTTTCAGTGCCCTCCGGGCTGACCTTCGGCAGGTCCTCCCACAAAACTCTGCGTGCATCCTCGCTGGACGGATCCGGAGAGAACAGAGCCCCGTAATAGGCACGGTTCTCCGCGCTGATTCCCTCCGGACCCGAGACCAGAGATCCATCATCGGCCAACAGCCCGAAGAGCTGCTTGCGGACCCCCGTCTTTTTTCCAGCGAGTAGAAGAAGGGGGAGCCGCGGTCCAGGTCCCGCAGGAGCTGGATCCGCGACCTCATGTGCACGTCTCAGGACCCGATGAGCTGCAGGTCCTTCAGCGCACCCTTCTTCTCTTCGTACACCTTCCACAGGGCCGGGTCCTCGACGACCTGACCGAGACGGGACTCCTGGTCGAACACCTCCTTCTCCAACCGCCCGACCCGGGCCTCCCGCCTCTTGGTCGACCCCTTCACGTACTCCTGACAGAAGAGACGGACGTGAGCCTTGCCCACATCCCACCATAGCCTCAAGGAGGGGAAGCCCCCCCGCTTCCTACTCCAGTCGGCCCAGAACCGACGAAATGACTCCCGGTACCACGCATCCTCCAGCAGCAGGTTGTTAAAATGCCAGTATGCGGACCACCCCCGCGCGCGCAGCGGAGCAAGCTCCGCCCACACCAGGTGGTGGTCCGTGCACGGCACCGGCCGTATGGAAGCCGCCGGAATGCAGGAGACGTACGCCCGGGAAATGGAGAGGCGGTCAATTCTGGACCTTCCTCCCCCAGACCTCACGCTAGTGAAGGTGCTGGAGTCGGGGTGGAGATTTCGCCAGACGTCCACCAAGTCGAAGGACCCGACCAGGTCCCTCAACTTCTCCAACGCCGCCGGGCTTCGCGGGGGACCCAAACATTCCCTCACCTCGAGGGTGCAGTTAAAATCCCCCCCGATGATGACGCACTCGCCCGCGTCGACGGAGCCAAAAAGAGCGGACACTTCTTCGAAGAAGCGCACTTGCTGCGCACCGGTCTGAGGGGCGTACACGTTCACTAGATGGAGCGGCACACCCCCCAGGCGAACAGTGACCTGGAGCAAGCAGCCCGGCACGTGCTCCTTGACCCCCAAGAACTCCGGCTGAAAATGCGGGGCCACCAAGATAGCCACCCCGCTGTAATTGTTGGAGAGGTGACTCATGCTGACCCCTCCTTGCCACTCCAGGAGCCATGTGGCTTTGTCTCCCGGAACGGTGTGGGTTTCTTGCAGGAAGCACACCGTATACTTCCCGTCCTGAAGGACCGAGAAGTCATTGAATCTGCGGCGTGCCTCCCTGCTGCCATTGATGTTGAGGCTGGCTATGGTTATCTTCATGTCAGAAGCATAGTGCAACCTCTACCTACACCTAACGGGGGGAGGGAGCGCAGCCACTGGTCAGCCGCCACTCCCTCAGCAGCTCAGTGAGGAACGCTCTGAGCCGACGCAGCTCGAACGGGTCCACGCCCTCGTCCGCGCCCATGATTTTAATGGTGGCGCGGACGGATACGACGAGCAGCGCCTGCTCCGACCACCTGTCGAGGGCCAGCCGGATCTTATTGTGCCGACCCAGGCACGTGGCTATAAAGTCCCGGAGTTCCCTTACGGGAATGAGGGGAGACTCGGCGAGGGGCGCAAGGTCATCCAGTGCCTCATCGGTGGTGGAGTCCAAATCGCCCTCCGTGCCCATCACCGAGTCCCCATCCTCCTCCAGGGGGTTGTCACCATCAACCGACCCGTCCGTCGCGCAGTGCGCAGCGAATGGCTCGGCCACACCAGCCGGCCCCGCCTCCGCCCAGATCCCACCCCCAGGATCGGCGGCAGAGGATTCCTCCCTGGGCTCTGCTAGGGGCGCCGGGCCAGAAGACGGCGGCGGTTCGGAGTCCCCACCCGCCCCAGACACCAGAACTGTAGTGTATGTGCTTTAAGTCAGAACTACTTTTTCAGCTCCTGTATACTGTAGTACCGGCAGTGACCACACCGGTATATAAGCTGTGCGCATGCCTCTGTACCCCAGTCTAGAGATTACCCTCCTCCAGTTATTTGTTTATGTACAGCATCCGTGTAATTATTTATCCACTGAACCACGGATCTGACAGTGGCGACGAGTGTCGATGCAAATCTACCTGCAACATAAAAAAAAAAAGTCGAGTCCAGGAACACGGGCGTCGACCGCGAGCAACCACCCAGCAGTCAGGCAGAGATCCAACTTCGCTGGGGAGGCTGTGGAGAGCCAGGCTTGGTTCCCCAGCCACAACGAGCAGTAAGAGACCGACGACAGGTCCAGAGTAGACCCTTCCCGAGCAGCGGCGGCTGGAGCCGACCGACGGCAGAGAGAGAGAGCCGAGCAGCGTCGATGGGGTAAGAAAGAGGGTGAAGAGCGCAGGGCGCAGCCGGGGGTTGATCACCGAGCGGCATCGAGGAAAAATACTGCAAACCGGAGAGAGAGAGGGTAAGAAACAGCCGGGATCTAGACTGAGTGGCGTCCACAAATATCAAGAGAGGAATGCGCAGAGCACAGGCAGGGATCACGGGCTGATCAGGGTCCGTGGGGCGAAGCAAGGGGAGATGCCATTGAGCCGCGGAGAAGCAGGGAGAGTACGTGAGATGCGATTGAGCCGCAGAGAAGCAGGGAGAGCGCGGGAGGTGCCATTGAGCCGCGGAGAAGAAGGAAGAGCGTGGGAGACGCCATTTTGCGAAGCCGCAGCGGAGAAGACGGGTTAGCGCGGGAAGGAAGGAAAGCGTGGGAGACGCCATTTTGTGCCAGCGGAGAAGAAGGGGAAGCGCGGGAGGCGCCATTGGTGATAGTTAATGCACAACCAAGGATGCAGAAGAGTGGCAGTATCTCTACGTTCGACAATGACGTCGAAGATTTAGCGACATATGTGGAACGTATTGAGGTGTACTGCAGGGCGAATGAAGTGCCAGATGCTAATAAAGCACTGGTTCTGTTAAATTCCATGGGTGCAAAAACTTATGGGTTACTGCAAATTCTAATAACCCCAGAGAAGCCGGTAAACAAGAATTTTGAAAGCATAGTAGAAATCCTACAGGACCACTTAAACCCCATACCGCTGCTGATAGCAGAACGATTTAAGTTCTATAAAAGGAACCAACACAAAGACGAAAGCAATGCTGAGTACCTAACGGAACTGCACAAGCTATCGAAATACTGCCAGTTTGGAGCGGGACTAGCAGACACGTTAAGGGACAAGATTGTGTATGGGCTACAAAGTGAAGGAACCCAGAAACAGCTTCTGTCAGAAAAGGACCTTACGCTGGACAAAGCTTTCAGTATGGCAGTATCACACGAAGCAGCCACAAGGGGCGCTGCAGAGATACAACGGAGACCGCAAGAATATGGCACCAATGAAATGACCTATGGAACAGGGAAGTGCTATCGCTGCGGCAGAACAATGCATGACCAGAAAGATTGTTGGTTCAAGGACCAAGTGTGCAGACAGTGTGGGAAAGCAGGACACATAGCAAGAGTCTGCAGGTCTGGGAAGAAAACCAACAGTAAGAAATCTCCACAGGAGAAGTACAAAAAGGTACACCAGGTGATGGACAGTGGTTCAGACGAACAGAAAAGTGACACAGACTCCGAAAGCAAGGAGCTGGGTTGTCTGAAACTACATAATGTAACTGAAATGGAGGATCACCAGACTATCTGGGTTAAACTCAAGATAGACGGAGTCCAAGTGGAAATGGAATTGGACACAGGGTCAGCTCTAACAGTCATAAATCAAAGACACTACAAGCGGCTATTTTCACACATACCCTTGAAAGCTACAGAGATTGTCTTGAAGACGTATACGGGGCAAAAAGTCTACCCCAAAGGGAAAATAAGGGCAAAGGTGACATATCAAGGTCAGGAAATACCTAAAATGGATATATACGTATTGCCAAATGGAGGACCACCACTGCTAGGATGTGAATGGATCCGGAAGATACATTTAGATTGGCATTCCATACAGGCACTGAAGGTGGAGGCCAAAAAGGATGACGACGTCACACCTGGATGACCGTCAAAAATGTTAACTGAAGCAAAAGAAGTGTTCCAGGAGGGACTAGGAACACTAAAAGGAATAACAGCAACAATTAAAATAGAGGATAATGCAAGCCCAAAGTTTCTGAAGGCCAGACCAGTGCCTTATGCGATCAGACCAGCGGTTGAAGCAGAGCTGGAAGGGTTGGAACGTTCAGGAGTACTGTCCAAAGTGGACTGGAGTGAGTGGGCTACACCCATCGTTCCTGTAATGAAGAGGTCGTTGAGTAATACGCCTGGGGAACTAAAGAAGGTCCGCATCTGTGGGGATTTTAAGGTGACAGTGAACCCAGTCCTTCACACGGTGCAATATCCGCTTCCACGAATTGAGGATATTTTCACCTCGCTATCTGGTGGTAAACGCTTCACCAAAATTGATCTAGCCCAGGCGTACTTGCAAATGGAGGTAGAAGAAGCTTCGAAAAATTACCTTATGATCAACACCCGTAAAGGTCTCTATCAATACAACCGGCTGGTATTTGGAGTAGCCTCGGCTCCGGCTATCTGGCAAAGTGCGATGGATCAGGTCCTGCAAGGGATTCCAGGGACCCAGTGTTATTTGGACGACATCTTGGTCACGGGCGAAAATGACGGTGATCACCTCGCTAACTTGGAGAAGGTGCTCGCCAGATTAAAGGAATATGGGCTACGAGCTAATCGCCACATGTGCGAGTTTTTCCAGAAATAGATCTCGTATTGCGACCACGTCATCGATGAAGAGGGGTTACATAAGTACCCTGACAAGATTGAGGCAGTAGTCAAGGCTCCAGCACCGGAAAATGTATCACAACTGAGGTCGTTCCTCGGGCTGGTAAACTATTACCACAAGTTCTTACCAAATTTGTCTACGGTATTACACCCACTGACCTTCCTACTGCAAACAGGGGTACCTTGGAAGTGGGATGACGAACGTAGATGAGCTTTCCAGAAGTGTAAAGAATTGATCACATCAAAAGAGGTGTTGGCCCATTTCAACCCAGCACTAGCAATTCATTTGGCATGTGATACATCACCCTACGGCATTGGAGCGGTGATGTCGCACAAATTCCCAGATGGGTTGGAGAGGCCAGAAGCCTTTGCGTCTCGGTCACTAACCTCAGCCGAGCGCAACTATGCCCAGATTGACAGGGAGGCCCTGAGCCTAGTATGGGGAGTAAAAAATTCAACCACTATCTGCATGGACAGAAGTTCACCTTGCTGACTGACCACCAACCACATGTCTCCATCTTTAATCCTAAGAAGGGCGTGCCATTAATGACTGCACAGTGGTTACAAAGATGATCCCTGCTTCTAGGGGCGAATCAATATGAAATAGAATATAAAGGCATGAGACAGCATGGGAATGCTGATGGGCTATCGCGCCTGCCACTGCCTACTGTGGAGGAAGCACCAGCAATGGATCCTATCGAGATATTTTATTCGTCGATAATTGAACGATTGCCAGTAACAAGCGCAGATTTGTGTGCTGTTGGAGTTTTGCTAAGTGGGAGAAAAATCATTTAAGTGTATTTTGTGAATTTTAGTGTGTTAAGAAGTCAATTATTTGAAGTAAGTTTAATTTTTTAAGGGTTTTTTAAACTCTTGGGCAGTTTAAACAGGAAGTAGAATCCGGGTATAAAAGGGGAGGGGCTAGTGCAGTGCACAGAGTGATTTGTGTGCTGTTGGAGTTTTGCTAAGTGGGAGAAAAATCATTTAAGTGTATTTTGTGAATTTTAGTGTGTTAAGAAGTCAATTATTTGAAGTAAGTTTAATTTTTTAAGGGTTTTTTAAACTCTTGGGCAGTTTAAACAGGAAGTAGAATCCGGGTATAAAAGGGGAGGGGCTAGTGCAGTGCACGGAGTGATTTGTGCATTGAGTGCTGTTGGAGTTTTGTTAAGTGGGAGAGTTCGGATAAGTGGGAGGTGAGGGTGTGTTTTTTGCTCTGTTTTGTTCCCCACTCCCAGGCTTAGACAGCACTGCGGAGGCGGAGCAGCGAGACGAGTCAACCAACAAGCCCCACAGACAGTATTCAAGGAGGAGGTTGGTGATCAGCTGGTTGGTTGGTTTTCTTCCTTCTCTTCACTTTTATACCTTTAAATTGGTAAGTCCTATTGAATAGTGGTCTGATATTATCATATATATCTGGGTAGGGTCTTCATAACTAGCAATAAGAAATTTAATTAATTATATAGAATGGGGCAGGTGATGTGTTACTGTTGCGAGATGTGGGAGCCGCTGAACCCCATTGAGGCTCACGGTGATTACATCTGCGACAAGTGTTTGCTGCTAGAGGAACTCAAGGTCCATGTTATGGAGCTTGAGACCGAGCTTCAGACACTGCGACACATCAGGCAGGGGGAGAAGTTCCTGGACTCTATGTTTCAGGAGATGGTCACACCTATGAAGTTAATTACTGCAGATGTAGTCCGTGGTCAGGGACAGGACGGTGTGACTACGAGTGAGGAAGGTACAGGGATCCAGGATGTAGTGTTGAAGGAGACGCAGCCCTTGTTCTTGTCCAGCAGGATCGAGGTTCTTACTCCCTGTGAGGGCGGGAGTGGGGACTGCAGGGAGGATGAGCAACCTGGCCACAGCACCGTGGTACAGGGGGCCATTCAAGTGGAGGGAGTAAAACGAAATGTTGTAGTGGTAGGGTATAGTATCATTAGGGGGATAGATAGGGTTCTCTGCAGTCAAGAGCGGGAGTCCCGAAGGCTGTGTTGCCTGCCTGGTGCCAGGGTTAAGGACATCTCTTCTGGGCTGGAAAGAAACTTGGAGTGGGAGGGGGAGGATCCAGTTGTCGTGGTCCATGTTGGTACAAACGACGTAGATAGGACAAGGAAGACGGTTCTGTTAAAGGAGTATGAGCAGCTAGGGGTCAAATTAAAAAACAGAACCTCAAGGGTAATAATCTCTGGGTTATTACCTGAGCCACGAGCGAATTTGGCTAGGATAAATAAAATTAAAGAGTTAAATGCGTGGCTCAAAGACTGGTGTGGGAGAAATGGGTTTTGCTTCTTAGGACACTGGCACCAGTACTGGGACAGGAGGGAGCTGTTCTGTTGGGACGGACTCCACTTGGCCAGTGCTGGGACTAGAGTCCTGGCGAATCATATAACTAGGGCTGTAGAGAGGGCTTTAAACTTATCAGTGGGGGGGAGGTTTCAAGAGAGCAAATAATAGAAATGACAACAGAGAAGGTCATAGACTTAGGTAGCAGTGGGGGAATTAAAAAACAGAACGTGTCAGGAAGGGACAGAAAGTATGGAGTAAAAAGTAAAGTACTAAAAAGGGAAAAAACAGGAACTAAGTGTTACAAAACATATTTGAAAGTTCTTTATCTGAATGCACGTAGCATTCGTAACAAAATGAATGAGTTAACGGCACAAATAATGACATATGGGTATGATCTTGTGGCCATTACAGAAACATGGCTGCAGGGTGACCATGACTGGGAATTAAACATACCAGGTTATTTAACAATCAGGAAGGACAGGCAGGAAGGGAGAGGTGGTGGGGTGGCTATGTTAATAAAGGAAGGAATCACTATAATACAGAGAAATGATATTGGGTCAAAGGAGCAGGATAGTGAAACAGTTTGGGTGGAGATAAGGAATAATAAGGGGAAAAAAACACTAGTGGGTGTAGTCTATAGGCCTCCGAACAGTTGCAACTCTGTTGGACGGAGTATTAATCAGGAAATAGTTGAGGCTTGTAATAAGGGAACAGCTATAATTATGGGGGATTTTATTTATCATATTAACTGGACAAATCATATTGGGCAGAGCAGCCTTGAGGATGAGTTCATTGAGTGTATTAGGGATGGGTTTCTTGAGCAGTATGTAACTGAACCGACCAGGGGGCAAGCAACCTTAGATTTGGTCCTGTGTAATGAGACAGGATTAATTAAAAATGTCCTAGTAAAGGATCCCCTTGGAATGAGTGACCATAACATGGTTGAATTCCATATTCAATTGGAGGGTGAGAAGGTTGGATCTCAAACAAGCGTGCTAAGCTTGAATAAAGGAGACTATGAAGGTATGAGAGCGGATTTAATTAGAGTGGACTGGGAAAATAGATTAAAGGGTAAGACGGTACATGACCAGTGGTGTACATTTAAGGAGTTATTTTACAACTTCCAAAAAAAATATATTCCACTGAGGAAAAAAGGGTGTAAAAGAAAAGATAGCCATCCGTGGCTAAGTAAAGTAATTAAGGATAGTATCCGACTAAAAACAAGGGCATATAAGGTAGCCAAATCTAGTGGGAGGATGGAAGATTGGGAAGTCTTTAAAAGACAGCAAAAAATAACTAAAAGATTGATTAAGAAAGGGAAGATAGATTATGAAAGTAAATTAGCAAAAAATATAAAAACAGACAGTAAAAGTTTCTATAGTTATATAAAAAGAAAAAGGGTGGCTAAAGTAAATGTTGGTCCCTTAGAGGATGAGACTGGGAAATTAATGGTGGGAAACATGGAGATGGCAAAAACACTGAACAATTATTTTGTATCAGTCTTTACAGTGGAGGACACTAAGAATATCCCAACACTGGACAAACAGGGGGTTCTAGGGGGGGAGGAACTAAATACGATTAAAATCACTAAGGAAGTGGTACTTGGTAAAATAATGGGACTTAAGCCGGATAAATCCCCTGGACCTGATGGCTTGCATCCTAGGGTCTTGAGGGAAGTAGCAGTAGGGATTGTGGATGCATTGGTAATAATTTTCCAAAACTCACTGGACTCAGCAAAGGTCCCAGCAGATTGGAAAACTGCTAATGTAACACCCTTATTTAAAAAGGGTAGTAGGCAGAAGGCTGGAAACTATAGACCTGTTAGCCTAACATCTGTGGTTGGTAAAATGTTAGAGTCCATTATTAAGGAGACAGTAACGGGACATTTGGATAAACATAATTTAATAGGACAAACTCAGCATGGTTTCATGAAGGGGAAGTCATGTTTGACAAATTTGCTTGAGTTTTTTGAGGAAGTAACATACAGGGTGGATAAAGGGGAACCAGTGGACGTAGTGTATTTTGACTTCCAGAAGGCATTTGACAAGGTGCCACACAAAAGATTATTGCTCAAGATAAAAAATCACGGGATTGGGGGTAATATTCTGGCGTGGGTGGAGGATTGGCTCTCTAACAGAAAGCAGAGAGTTGGGATAAATGGTTCGTTCTCAGATTGGCAACCAGTAACTAGTGGTGTTCCGCAGGGGTCAGTGCTGGGTCCCCAACTCTTTACAATCTATATTAACGATTTGGAGGAGGGGACCGAGTGTAACATATCAAAGTTTGCAGATGATACAAAGATGGGACGGAAAGTAGTGAGTGAGGTGGACATAAAAAACCTGCAAAGGGATATAGACAGGCTAAGTAAGTGGGCAGAGATTTGGCAGATGGAATACAATACTGGAAAGTGTGAGGTTATGCACTTTGGCAGGAAAAATCATAGAGCAAGTTATTATCTTAATGGCAAGAAACTGGAAAGTACTGTAGTACAAAGGGATCTGGGGGTCCTGGTGCACGAAACCCAAAAAGTTAGTATGCAGGTGCAGCAAGTGATTAAGAAGGCCAATGGAATGTTGGCTTTTATTGCTAGAGGGATGGAATATAAAAACAGGGAGGTATTGCTGCAGTTGTACAAGGTATTGGTGAGACCGCACCTGGAATACTGCATACAGTTTTGGTGTCCATACTTAAGAAAAGACATACTTGCTCTCGAGTCAGTACAAAGAAGGTTCATTCGGTTAATCCCGGGGATGAGGGGATGGACATATGAGGAGAGGTTGAGTAGATTGGGACTCTACTCATTGGAGTTCAGAAGAATGAGAGGCGATCTTATTGAAACATATAAGATTGTGAAGGGGCTTGATCGGGTGGATGCGGTGAGGATGTTCCCAATGATGGGTGAAACTAGAACTAGGGGGCACAATCTTAAAATAAGGGGCTGCTCATTCAAAACTGAGATGAGGAGAAACTTCTTCACTCAGAGGGTGGTAGGTTTGTGGAATTTGCTGCCCCAGAAAGCTGTGGAAGCTGCATCATTAAATAAATTTAAAACAGAAATAGATAGTTTCCTAGAAGTAAAGGGAATTAAGGGTTACGGGGAGCGGGCAGGAAATTGGACATGAGTCTAGGTTCGGAATGGTCATGGCCCTGTGGGTAGCGGAGTGGGCCCAGGGGCCGTGTAGCCTTGTTCTGCTCCTACTGTGTTCTAATTCTGTGTTAGATTTCAGGAGATGGTTTTATTCCTGTTCCTGGCTGGGGTGGAGATCGCCTTTACAGAAGGTAAGTACTGTAGAAAATATAGGGACAGAGTGATCTCCTGGAAGAATTTCGATCGCCTAGATGGGTCGGAGAGGAATTTCCCAGATTTTTTTCTCCCAAATTGGCCATTGTGTCTTTATCTGGTTTTTCGCCTCTCCCGGGAGATCACATGGGTTCGGGTGGATGCAGAGTGATAGAAGATTTGAGATTAGGATCAGATCAGCCATGATCTTATTGAATGGTGGAGCAGGCTCGAGGGGCCGATTGGCCTACTCCTGCTCCTATTTCTTATGTTCTTATGTTCTTATATAGAGAAGGAGACCCGCAATGATCCGACACTGTCACGGGTATATGAATTGACGGTGAGGGGATGGCCAACACATGGCGACTCACTGTTGCCAGCATTCTCATCTAGAAGAGAACAGCTGTCAGTATGCCAGGGGACAGTGATGTGTGGATCCAGAGTGGTGATTCCACCCAAGTTAAGGGAGAGAGTGCTAAATGAGCTACATGAAGGTCATCTGGGGGGAGTGAAAATGAAAAGCCTAGCTAGGGCTTATGTGTGGTGGCCGGGAATCGATCAACAAATCGAAGACCTAACTAAGAGCTGCTTAGGATGCCAGAAGGTCCAAAATGCACCACCACATGCCCCTCTACACCTATGGGAGTGGCCCTCCTCTCCATGGCAATGGGTGCACATTGAATTCGCTGGTCCATTCATGGATTCAATGTTCTTAAGAGCAGTGGATGCTCATTCAAAGTGGCCTGAGGTGATAAAAATGTCTTCAACCACTACAGAGAAAATGATTGCAGTCCTACGGACCATATTTGCCAGAAACGGTTTGCCAGAGCAGATCTGCTCTGATAATGGACCAAAGTTTGTGTCCGATGAGTTCCAAAAATTCATGAAAAGGAATGGGGTAAGGCATTACACATCCGCCCCGTATCATCCAGCCACCAATGGATTGGCTGAGAGGTTCGTACAAACCTTTAAGAAGGCGATAAAGGCCATATGCGACGAGGAAATTCCACTACAGCATAAGATGGACAATTTCTTATTAGCCTACTGAAATGCGACACATGCAGTTACCAACCAGACCCCGGCCATGATGTTCTTTAACCGAAGGTTGAGATCTCGTCTGCACTTGCTCAGACCAAATGTGCGAAGAAATGTTGAGGACAAACAATTCCAGCACATCAACGAGAAGCCGACAAGGAGCTTCAATGTAGGGCAACTAGTCTTGGCCCGGGACTATCGAACAGAGACGTGGCAACCCGGAACGATATGTACAAGGCAGGGGCCATTAATGTACACAGTGGATGTCGGGGAGAACATTGTGAGATGCCACGTCGATCAGATCTTAGCATCACAGGAATGCATCAACCCCATGTCTCGAGTACCTGGGGATGAACCCGACATACCGTTAGCATCTACTTCAGACCCAGTAGCAGTGGAACCCGATGAACTACCTGATGAAAGGTGGTCAGAATTGCCTCTGCACCAAGAACAAGAACCTCCGGAAAGGCACTATCCCGAAAGGGTCAGGAAGCCGCCCCAAAGACTGAATCTATAAATGGACTTTTGATATTGAATATACATGTAAAAATGTAATTGTTATTTGAATATTAAGTGGGTATTATTAATCTAAAAAGGGAGGAATTGTAGTGTATGTGCGTTAAGTCAGAATTACTTTTTACAGCTCCTGTATACTGTAGTGCCGGCAGTGACTGTAATGATATCAGCAAATAGTGATGTTATTTGCCTGTTTGATTATCATGCCTTACCAGCATGTTTGTTTGATTGATTACTTATGCCTGACCAGCAGAGGGCATGTGACAGAGGCAGAAAGGAGTTTAGTTTCAGTTTCACTTTAGAGGCATCACTAGCACGGTGTCTCCTAAAATGCTGTATAAAGAGTTGAACAGACTTTAGATTAAAAGACATTCTCTTTCATAAATGTCTCGTCATTGAACCCACAAAGAAATCAATACATGGTGTCAGAAGTGATTGAAAGAGATGAAGAGAAAAAATCTGAAGTTAAATCAGCTCTCCACAAATTAGCAAGCCAAAAGAGAACATCGTTACTTACCATTAGAGAATAGCTAACGAAGTGAAAAAATGGAAGGTTTACACCCACCGGCGACGCTTCAGTTGACAGGTAATGTGGCTGAAAATTGGAGGAGGTTCAAACAACGTTTGGGGTTGTATTTATCAGCAATCGGAGCTGACGAGAAAAGTAATAAAAAGAAATCGTCACTGTTCTTACATGTCGTGGGTGATGAAGCGCTGGAGGTGTATAATAACTTCACATTCGCTGCTGATGGAGACAAAATGAAGTTAGATAAAATAATGGAACAGTTTGAGGCCTACTGCATACCTAAACGTAACATTTGAGAGGCACAGATTTTTCACATGTGTACAGAAAATGGGTGAGACTATTGATCAGTATGTGACTGAACTGAGAAACCGAAGCAAAACATGTGAATTTGGGGGACTGACAGACTCGCTGATAAAAGACAGACTGGTGTGTGGTATTCCAGATAATGGTCTAAGGGAAAGACTGCTAAGAGAGCAAGATCTAGACCTGGGAAAAGCCATAGCACTGTGTAGGGCTACAGAGACTGTGAAGTTGCAGGTAAAGGAGCTGTTCAGTGACAATAGCTGCAACGTGGATGCAGTGAGAAAGAACGGACACAAACCATTTAACAAAAAGAGCGCCAATGTGAAGAAAGAGGCGTGGCCAGCGAACAAAAATGAAAGGGGCAATCGAAAGTCATGTAGTCGATGCGGTACACAGCATCCACCAACAAAGTGTCCAGCATATGGTAAAACATGCAATAGTTGCAACAAAAACAACCATTATGCCCGTTGCTGTAAGAACCAAGTGCAACAAAGTGTAAGGATCGGAACTCGGTGGACCCAACTGCAGTAAGGCAAACTGAGACAGAGGTAAGGTTGCACAATAAAGGTAGACTTTACTTGACATAAACAAAATAACAAACAGTACAGAGTACAGGCAAGCAAACCAGCAAGAGGTATCTCCAGGCAGTGCAACTCAAGACTGAGCAAAGAACATAAGGTGAACACCACTTAAATAGTAAGCATCTAACAATGCACAGGTGAATACAATAATGAATAAAGCAGAACACAATTAAGAGAGTTCATGGAGCCCCCTGGTGGCGAGGCGAGGCAGAGTCATTCCTTACAGGACCCCCCCCCCCGCTAGGAACGGCCCCTGACGTTCCCCCAGAAGGTCCATGGTGACGACGAAAAAAGTTCCGTACTAAATCGCGATCTAGGATGTCCCGGTCCGGGACCGAAGAGCGTTCCTCCGGACCATATCCCTCCCAGTCCACCAGGAACTGGAGGCCCCCGCGAACCCGGCGAGAGTCCATCAGGCGACGGACCGTGTAAGCAGGCTGGCCGTCGATGATGCGGGGAGCAGGAGGAGGCCTCGTAGCGGGAACCAGGGAACTGCTGGCCACTGGTCGAAGCCGGGAGACATGGAAGGTAGGATGAATCCGCATGGAGCGGGGTAGCTGTAGATGGTAGGACACCGGGTTGACCTTCCTCAACACCATGAAGGGACCGATGAAACGGGGTGCCAGCTTGCGGGACTCCACTCGCAGCGGAAGATCCTGCGTAGAAAGCCAGACCCTCTGACCAGGACGGAATGAAGGAGCCGGTCTGCGCCGCTTGTTGGCCTGGATCTGCCATTGTCGAGAAGCTCGTTGCAAGGCCTGACGCGCTCTCCTCCAGGTCCGCCGACAACGTTGGACAAACTTCTCCACGGACGGAACCCCCACCTCGAGTTCCTGCTCCTGGAATAGAGGAGGTTGAAAACCGAACTGGCACTCGAACGGCGACAGTCCTGTGGGGGAGCAGCGCAACGTGTTGTGAGCGTACTCTGCCCAGACAATGTGACGACTCCAGGTTGCAGGGTTAGCGGACACGAGACACCTCAGGGTTGTCTCCAGGCCATGGTTGATCCTTTCTGTTTGACCGTTCGACTGAGGGTGGAAACCCGAGGAAAGACTGACAGTAGCTCCAATGAGTTTGTAGAAGGCTTTCCAAAACCGGGAGGCGAATTGTGGACCATGGTCAGAAACGATATCAAGGGGCAAACCGAATAACCTGAAAACATGCTGGACCATGAGCTCGGCTGTCTCTTGGGCTGAGGGAAGCTTGGGCAAGGGCAGAAAACGACAGGCTTTGGAGAAGCGATCTATGATGACCAGGATGACAGTGTTGCCTTGAGATGGTGGAAGGCCTGTGATGAAATCCACCGAGAGGTGGGACCAGGGGCGAGTGGGAATGGGGAGAGGATGCAGCAAACCCTGGGGGTGAGATCGAGGGTTCTTGTTTCGAGCACAAATGGCACAAGCTGCCACAAACGCCTTTACGTCCTTCTCCATGGTGGGCCACCAGAACCTTCTGCGAAGGAACTCCAGTGTCCTGGATGTGCCTGGATGACCGGTGAGTCGCGACGAATGCCCCCACTGCAGGACTTGTGAGCGAGTCGTGTTGGGGACAAAAAGGCGACCGGGTGGGCCGTTGCCAGGGTCTGCCTCCCTCTGTTGCGCCTTTCTGACTAGCGTCTCGATTCCCCAGCAAACCGGTGCTACAATTTGGGAAGTAGAAATAATAGGTCCTGGTTGTCCCTCCCGCTCGGGTGGATCAAATTGCCTGGAGAGAGCATCAGGCTTGAGATTCTTGGAACCTGGACGATATGACAGGACAAAGTCAAACCGATTAAAAACCAGTGCCCAGCGAGCTTGACGAGAGTTAAGTCGTTTGGCCCCCTGGATATAGGCCAGATTCTTATGGTCAGTCCAGACAATGAACGGGTGTTTAGACCCCTCCAACCAATGTCTCCATTCCTCGAGTGCCAACTTGACTGCCAGTAACTCCCTATTCCCAATATCGTAGTTTCGTTCAGCGGGAGTGAGTCGGCGAGAGAAAAAGGCGCAAGGGTGCAGTTTGTTGTCGTTAGACCATTGGGATAAAACGGCGCCCACTCCTATATCCGAGGCATCCACCTCAACAATGAAGGGGAGTGAGGGATCCGGAATAACGAGGACAGGAGCAGACGTGAAGCGCCGCTTGAGATCCTCGAAAGCCTGCGCAGCCTCAGCGGACCAGGTGAACCGGGTAGAGGCGATCCTGGTGAGGGCGTTAAGAGGGGCAGCAATGGTGCCAAAGTTTCTGATGAATCTTCGATAGAAGTTAGCAAACCCCAAGAAACGTTGCACCTGTTTGAGAGAGGTGGGTGGTGGCCAATCTCGGACGGCTTGGGTCTTGCCAGGGTCCATTTGGATGTTGCCGCTGGAGATGATGAAGCCCAGAAATGAAACTGTGGAAACGTGAAATTCACACTTCTCCGCCTTGACAAACAAGAGGTTGTTAAACAAAAGTTGCAGGACTTGTCTTACATGCTGGACATGATCGCGACGAGTTTTGGAGAATATGAGAATGTCATCCAGGTAGACAAAAACAAAGCGATTCAGCATGTCTCGGAGAACGTCGTTGATGAGCGCCTGGAACACAGCAGGGGCGTTGGTCAATCCAAAAGGCATGACCAGGTACTCATAGTGCCCAGTGGGTGTGTTGAATGCCGTCTTCCACACGTCCCCTTCGCGGATGCGGATGAGGTTGTAGGCATTGCGGAGGTCCAATTTAGTGAAGATCGTGGCTCCCTGAAGTAGCTCGAAGGCCGTAGACATGAGTGGAAGAGGATAACGGTTCTTTATGGTAATCCGGTTAAGGCCATGGTAGTCGATGCAGGGACGGAGACCTCCATCTTTCTTACTCACGAAGAAAAAACCGGCACCAGCAGGAGAGGTGGACGGACGGATGAAGCCAGCGGCGAGGGCATCATGGATGCACTCCTCCACGGCGGCGGTCTCAGGAGCAGAAAGGGAAAAAATCCTACCCCTAGGTGGGCATGTCCCAGGCAGGAGGTCAACGGCACAGTCATATGGCCTATGAGGGGGAAGTGATGTGGCTCGAACCTTACTGAAGACCTCTTTTAGATCCTCATACTCGGGTGGCACTCGGAACAGTTCAGAATGTGATGGGAACTCCTGGGGCTGGGAAGGAGACTTTGCGCGAAGACAGGTAGTATGGCAGGCAGAGCCCCATTCTGTAAGCCGGCCGGTGGCCCAATCTAAGCGAGGATTATGGCAGGCCAACCAAGGGTAACCCAGAATTAATGGAAACTGGGAAGAGTGGATAAGGGAGAATTGGATGGTCTCAAAATGTTGTCCTTCCACGCCCAAACACAGAGGGGCAGTATAATGATGAACAGTTCCAGAGCCCAGGGGTCTTCCATCCAGGGCAACAACAGTGAGGGGGTGATCAGGATGAGTCAGGGGAATCTTGAGCTGTTTAGCTAACCCCAGATTAAGGAAGTTACCATCAGACCCCGAATCCACCATGGCCTTAAGGTCATATTGTTGATTGTCCCAGAAAAGGGAGGATGCCAGCAAAACCCTAGAAACAGTGGGGTCGGGCTGTGAGAGGCGGGTTACTCCCACTCGCATGGGCTTCTCTGGATCGGTCGAAGATGGACTCGGGATGACTCAGAGGTTCTCAGATGGCTTCAAAGCAGGAAAAGCTCTGGTCTTTGGAAACGGAGTGCAAAAGGAGTGGCGTTCTCTTCGCCTCTCCCGGAGACGATTATCCACACGAACGGAGATATCAAAAAGAGACTCCAAATCACTCACCGGATCCCTGGAAGCCAGTTCGTCCTTAATCTCATCCGTGAGACCATGGCGAAAGGTGGCGATGAGCGCCTCCGAATTCCATTGGCTTTCAACAGCGAGAGTGCGAAACTCAATAGCGTAGTCCGCAACGCTACGAACCCCCTGGCGAAGCCAAAGTAGTCTGTTAGATGCCTCTCTCCCACTGACAGGGTGATCAAAAACCCTTCTCATTTCTTCCGAGAAAAGTTGGTAGTTTGAACATACCGGCGTTTGCTGTTCCCAGACGGCTGTAGCCCAGGTAAGCGCCTTGCCGGTAAGTAGCAAAATGATGTAGGCCACTCGGGAACAGTCACTGGGAAATAATGAACCCTGCAGTTGGAAAACCAGGGAACACTGGATTAGGAAACCTCGACATCCTCCTGGGTTACCGTCGTAGCGCTCAGGTGCAGGTAATCGAGGTTCTCTCAGAGGAGAGGGCAAAACCGTAGGAGCGTGTAACGGTGCAGGAGCGGCTTGGATCACCTGACTCTGTCTCTGGCTCTGATGGAAAGTGATGACGAGGCCCTCCAGCAGATTCTGGTTTCGGGATACTGCCGTGACGAGACACTGCAGTTCGTTCAAAATAAGTTGTAGCTGTTCAGAAACTTGTCTTGGCCATTGGTCCTTCACTGCTGGGTCCATGTTTTGGCTCAGTCTTGCTGTAAGGATCGGAACTCGGTGGACCCAACTGCAGTAAGGCAAACTGAGACAGAGGTAAGGTTGCACAATAAAGGTAGACTTTACTTGACATAAACAAAATAACAAACAGTACAGAGTACAGGCAAGCAAACCAGCAAGCGATATCTCCAGGCAGTGCAACTCAAGACTGAGCAAAGAACATAAGGTGAACACCACTTAAATAGTAAGCATCTAACAATGCACAGGTGAATACAATAATGAATAAAGCAGAACACAATTAAGAGAGTTCATGGAGCCCCCTGGTGGCGAGGTGAGGCAGAGTCATTCCTTACACAAAGCAAGGTCCATGCAGTAGATGAAAGCGAGATAGAGGAGTTCAATGTAGATGTTGTGTCTGAAAACAAAAAAGAAGAAAGAGACTGGATGTTGACACTAAAAGTGAATGACATACACATTCCATTTAAATTGGATACTGGAGCACAAGTTAATGTGATAACAGAGACTGATTTTAAGAAAATTAGACCCAGACCAAAGATACATGGAATAAAAGTGAAAGTGACAGGATACTCAGGTACTGATATACCAGTGAAAGGAAGATGCATTGTCAAAGTAACACACAAGGACAGCGAGCACACGCTAGCATTAATCGTGGTGCCAAAGGATGTGCAAGCCATACTAGGTTTAAAAGCCTGTGAGAGACTGAACCTGGTAAAGAGAGTCCTCGTTGTGGAAAGCGAAGGAGAGACAGTCTATGATGAACTGAATGTTGCGTACACACCGGGTAAGCTGATGTATACAGCAGACACGTTGTCCAGAGCTGTTGACCCAGGAGAGCCCGCAAACACAGTGAAAAGACTGATTTACAAGGCAAAAGACAGTGGAACTGACTTCTACCAGAGCATGCTTGTACACCGCACAACGCCGCTCGAGTGTGGTATGTCACCAGCCCAACTCCTTATGGGACGTCGGCTAAGGTCAAACCTACCCATCCCGGTGACCCTCCTGAAAACAAAAGAGGGGGAGAAAGTGAGGAAGTTCAAAGAACAACAGAAAGAAAAGCAAAAGTACTGCTATGACAGAGGAACACAAAACCTACCTGAACTCCACACTGGTGATCAGGTAAGGTTCAATGACAAAACAAACACATGGACTCAGAAGGGTACTGTCCTGAGTGAAGTTCAACCAAGATCATACACCATTCAGACAGATGAGGGTGCTGTTCTGAGAAGAAATCGTAAGGATCTTCTCATGGGACCAGCCACAGCAAGTCAAATGACTGATACTGTTGAACAACCTGATCACACAGCAGGTCAAGAGACTGATACTGTTGAACAACCTGATCACACAGCTGAGAAACCATCATCTGAGGCAACAACTCAGATTCAAGGACAATCAATCAGAAAATCCTCAAGACATGTGAAGCCTCCTGAGAGACTCATTGAGCAAATTTAAGGACTCTTGTTATAGAAGGAAGTAATGTTATCTTATTCTTTCTTAAAGTTCTAATGTATTTACATATTTCATGTGAACACACAAAGCAAGATTAAAAAACCTTGATAATTATAATGTTAATGTAAGTTCATTAAGTGTTACAGTTAAAATGCAGATTAATACAAAGAAAACATGTTGTTAGTTAAAAGTAAAATACTTTTGTTTTAAGAAAGGGAGATGTAATGATATCAGCAAATAGTGATGTTATTTGCCTGTTTGATTATCATGCCTTACCAGCATGTTTGTTTGATTGATTACTTATGCCTGACCAGCAGAGGGCATGTGACAGAGGCAGAAAGGAGTTTAGTTTCAGTTTTGCTTTAGAGGCATCACTAGCAGGGTGTCCCCTAAAATGCTGTATAAAGAGTTGAACAGACTTTAGATTAAAAGACATTCTCTTTCATAAATGTCTCATCATTGAACCCACAAAGAAATCAATACAGTGACCACACCGGTATATAAGCTGTGCGCATGCCTCTGTACCCCAGTCTAGAGATTACCCTCCTCCAGTAAAGACCTGTTATTTGTTTATGTACAGCATTTGTGTAATTATTTATCCACTGAACCATGGATCTAACAAGAACGATTGAAGAAACCGGGAAGAGAATAATTCCCAGCTCCTCCAGTACGTCCGGCACCAGAGACGCAGCCAGGGGGCCATCGTCCTCCCCGCCTCCAACCTCCGACCCAGCGGATGGGGCGTTTTGAATTATAACCTCTACCAGGTCGAGCAGCCCCTGGGAGATGTCCGGGTCACATTGGGCGAGCTCATTTTCCTCGAGCTCGCCCGACCCAGACCCCAGGCCGCCCGACCCGGCGAGGCGTAATAGTACAGATAAAATATCAGTAACCGCCGCGGGATGTTCCGCGACACCCCCCATGGGCAGGGTCTCGTCCCCATCCCCGGGAGGCACGTGCCGGACAGACACATCTGCCTCAGCCTCCCGAGGGACAGGCGACCCCTGCCGATCGTCGGTGATGACGACAGCGGGCGGGGGGGGCGCAGTACCTGCGGCGGGCGAAGACTCCCCCTGCTCAGAGGGACCTTCCTCTTCCCGGTCCTCCTCCTCTTCCAGGGGGTCGCGCCTTCTTTTTAGCACGGAGGGAGCGAGGGAGACCTCCATGTCTGCAGAGGCCTCCTCCTCTGCTCCCTCCGGCGGAGCAGGTTTGTCGGGTTCCTCGGGCCTGATCCCGGCCGCAGGTATTGGTGTTTCCGCTACGGCGGTTGTGACCACAGGCTCGGGCACGAGGCCCCTCCCGCCCTCGTCTGCCCCGATCAACTCCACGAGGAGCACGGGTGTAAGGGGCACAAGGGGCAAGGGCTGGCCCTCCATGGGGGGACCCGCCCTAAGGTGTTTAGTTTTTTTGCCGCGCCTTCTTTCCGGCCGCACGCGCTCCCTTCCCCCCGCCGGAGGCCTTGGTGGCATCGGCCCCCGACGTCGACCACGCATCAGATGTTCATGACGCGCGGGCAGATCCGGTGGGAGGCGCGGCAGCAGCGCTAGCCTCGGCCGCACGAGTTGAACTGGTGGCCTTGGAGGCGGGGCAGTTTTTCCTGATGTGCCCCACCTCCTTGCAGGCGTGGCACCACACACCGTCCAACGTCCAAAAGACGTGATAGGTGGTCCCCTCGTGGAGGACGACGAATGCCCCGTCGGTGTCCTCCTCCCGCGCCAGCTATCCAGCTGGCGCTGGAAGGAGAAGACGTGGCGAAGGCTGGCCTCCCAGAAGCCGAGCGGGATGGACGTGATCCCCGACCTCACCTCCCCAAGTTGGCGCAAATGTGGGAGGAGGAGCTCACCAGGAACATAGGGCGGTACGTTCTAGATGACAATTCTCTGCACGGTGGCCTCGAGAGGATCCACCGGCAGGAAGGTCCCGCCCATGGTGAGCCCCTTGGCGATGGCCAGGGACACCGCCCGCTCCGACCCCAGGAAGAACACAGCCTTCCCGTACATTTTTGAGGCCGCTACGATGGCTGAGGGGCCGACAACCCCAGCCATGGCTTTAACACAGGCCTCAATAGTCATAGTGGGGTGAGTGTAGCTCTTCACCCCAAGCTTTTTTGTTATCAGTCTGAATGGTGACGGGGCAGCAGAAGCAGCGGGAGCAGCTGTGACTGTGGCTGCCACTCCCGCATACGTCCTGGCTGGCCCTGCCACCGGTGAAGATGCAGTCGCCATTTTGGGGTGTTTTCTAAAAAGGGCTACACTCACCCCAAGTCACAGGCCTGAAGGTGTTAATGACCTCAGTTATTTGTATGTCTTCTATTTGTGCAGAGGGAGCTGTTTAGATTGAAGGCATACCTCTCCCCTTATTGATTGAAATTGGGAGAGGGGCCATCTCCCCTCTGCTCAATAGGTAATTAATTAAGATAGATGAGATTGAGGTGCCTCAGAGAAAGAGGCAGAGAAAGACAAAGAGAGAGAGAGAGGGGGGTGGGAAGGAGGGAGGCCGCAAGGGCAGGGTCGACACTCAGGATGGTGGGTGGGTGGGTGTCAGCAGGGATGCACTCTCCGATGGAAATAAAGTAAAGTCTTTGGTGGTCTTCTGGCAGGGGGAGAAGATGTCTTCACCTGGGACAGCTGGAGATGCCCCAGGCTCAGTCCCACACCAGGTCTTAACGATGTTAAAGTGAATTGGGCTTCACCTAGGCAGCTCCAGCTGTCCCAGGTCAGGCAATAGAAGGGGTATTTAATAGTGGTGTGTGTGGCCTAGTTTTTAACAAGAGCCACACACACACACACAGACACCCCTTGATGACCCGGCCTTGTTTCTTCTTTTCTCCCCCCACCTAAAATACAAAGTCTTTGGGAGAGTGCCCCAAATAACACCTGTTAGATCCGTGGTTCAGTGGATAAATAATTACACGGATGCTGTACATAAACAAATAACAGGTCTTTACTAGAGGAGGGCAATCTCCAGACTGGAGTACAGAGGCATGAGCACAGCTTATATACCGGTGTGGTCACTGCTGGTACTACAGTATACAGGAGCTGTAAAAAGTAGTTCTGACTTAAAGCACATACAATACAATTCCTCCCTTTTTAGATGAATAATACCCCCTTAATATTCAAATAACAATTACATTTTTACATGTACATTCAATAACAAAAGTCCATTTATAGATTCAGTCTTTGGGGCGGCTTCCTGACCCTTTCGGGATAGCGCCTTTCCAGAGGTTCTTGTTCTTGGTGCAGAGGAGATTCTGACCCCCTTTCATCTGGTAGCTCATCGGGTTCCACTGCTACTGGGTCTGAAGTAGATACTACCGGTATGTCGGGTTCATCCCCAGGTACTCGAGACATGGGGTTGACGCATTCCTGTGATGCTAAGATCTGATCGACGTGGCATCTCACAATGTTCTCCCCGACATCTACTGTGTACATTAATGGCCCCTGCCTTGTACATATTGTTTCGGGTTGCCACTTCTCTGTTCGATAGTCCCGGGCCAAGACTGGTTGCCCTACATTGAAGCTCCTTGTCAGCTTCTCGTTGATGTGCTGGAATTGTTTGTCCTCAACATTTCTTCGCACATTTGGTCTGAGCAAGTGCAGACGAGATCTCAACCTTCGGTTAAAGAACATCATGGCCGGGGTCTGGTTGGTAACTGCATGTGTCGCATTTCAGTAGGCTAATAAGAAATTGTCCATCTTATGCTGTAGTGGAATTTCCTCGTCGCATATGGCCTTTATCGCCTTCTTAACGGTTTATACGAACCTCTCAGCCAATCCATTGGTCGCTGGATGATACGGGGCGGATGTGTAATGCCTTACCCCATTCCTTTTCATGAATTTTTGGAACTCATCGGACACAAACTGTGGTCCATTATCAGAGCAGATCTGCTCTGGCAACCCGTTTCTGGCAAATATGGTCTGTAGGACTGCAATCGTTTTCACTGCAGTGGTTGAAGACATCTTTATCACCTCAGGCCACTTTGAATGAGCATCCACTGCTATTAAGAACATTGAGTCCATGAATGGACCAGCAAAATCAATGTGCACCCGTTGCCATGGAGAGGAGGGCCACTCCCATGGGTGTAGAGGGGCATGTGGTGGTGCATTTTGGACCTTCTGGCATCCTAAGCAGCTCTTAGTTAAGTCTTCGATTTGTTGATCGATTCCCGGACACCACACATAAGCCCTAGCTAGGCTTTTCAATTTCACTCCCCCCAGATGACCTTCATGTAGCTCATTTAGCACTCTCTCCTTTAAATTGGGTGGAATCACCACTCTGGATCCACACATCACTGTCCCCTGGCATACTGACAGCTGTTCTCTTCTGGATGAGAATGCTGGCAACAGTGAGTCGGCATGTGTTGGCCATCCCCTCACCGTCAATTCATATACCCGTGACCAAGATGTCGTCCAAATAACACTGGGTCCCTGGAATCCCTTGCAGGACCTGATCCATCACCCTTTGCCAGATAGCCGGAGCCGAGGCTACTCCAAGACCAGCCGATTGTATTGACAGAGACCTTTATGGGTGTTGATCATAAGGTAATGTTTCGAAGCTTCTGCTACCTCCATTTGCAAGTACGTCTGGGCTAGATCAATTTTTGTGAAGCGTTTACCACCAGATAGCGAGGCGAAAATATCCTCAATTCGTGAAAGCGGATATTGCACCGTGTGAAGGACTGGGTTCACTGTCACATTAAAATCCCCACAGATGCGGACCTTCTTTGGTTCCCCAGGCGTATTACTCAACGACCTCTTCATTACAGGAATGGTGGTTGTAGCCCACTCGCTCCAGTCCACTTTGGACAGTACTCCTGAACGTTCCAACCCTTCCAGCTCTGCTTCAACCGCTGGTCTGATCGCATAAGGCACTGGTCTGGCCTTCAGAAACTTTGGGCTTGCATTATCCTCTATTTTAATTATTGCTGTTATTCCTTTTAGTGTTCCTAGTCCCTCCTGGAACACTTCTTTTGCGTCAGTTAGCATTTTTGACAGTCATCCAGGTGTGACGTCGTCATCCTTTTTGGCCTCCACCTTCAGTGCCTGTATGGAATGCCAATCTAAATGTATCTTCCAGATCCATTCACGTCCTAGCAGTGGTGGTCCTCCATTTGGCAATACATATATATCCATTTTAGGTATTTCCTGACCTTTATATGTCACTTTCTTTTAGATCCGTGTGTTAATGGAGACACGGAATGCAGGAGTTGATTTAACAAGAGTTTACTGAACAAAGTCTGGAGGTGAACCAACAACACAAGATGCTGCACAGGCTTATATACCCGAGTGATCACTACTAGTACTACAGTATACAGGGGCTTCAAAAACATAGTTCCTCTTAAAGGTACATACACTACAATTCCTCCCCTTTTAGATAAATAGTACATAACATTTTAAGTAATCATTAAATAACATTTTTACAAGAACAATAATATACACATTTGCTGAAGTTAATCAATTACAAATTCAGTCTCTCTGGAGGCTTCCTGACTCGGTCCGGATAACGCCTCGGTGGTGTAGTAGGTTCTTTTGGCAAGGTCGATTCGGCTTCAATGCCAGTGTCGGGTTCATCTGGTTCCAGTATCACCGGATCGGAGGTAGATACTATGGGTATCTCTGCTTCATCACTAGGTGTATAGAGTTGTGGTGTAGGTTGTCCTTTTTCGGATGACTCTATGATCTGGTCAGCATGGCGCCTTATTATGCTTTCTCCAATGTCCACGGTATACATCAGTGGTCCTAGTCGTGTGCAAATAGTTCCAGGCTGCCATTTCTCGGTACAGTAGTCCCGGGCCAAAACTGGTTGACCTATCTGGAAGGTTCTAGTTGGCCTTTCATTCATGCTTTAAATTGCCGGCTCTACGTCCCTTCTGACGTTTGGCTTGACCAAATCCAGCCGGCATCTTAGGCTTCTATTGAAAAACATCATGGCAGGGGTTTGGTTTGTAACCACATGTGTTGCATTCCTGTACGCAAACAAGAAGTTATCTACCTTATGTTGTAGATTTATGTCTTCATTACCCATGGCCTTTATGACCTTCTTGAAGGTCTGGACAAACCTTTCAGCCAATCCATTGGTGGCGGGATGGTATGGGGCGGACATGTAGTGATAAACCCCATTATTTTTTAAGAACTTCCTGAATTCTTCGGATACAAATTGCGGTCCATTATGAGAACAGATCTGTTCAGGCAGCCCATTCCTGGCGAATATGGTGCTTAATACTGTGATGTTTTTTTCTGTGGTGGTGGAGGACATCTTTATTACCTCCGGCCACTTGGAGTGTGCATCCACCGCGATTAAGAACATTGAGTCCATAAATGGACCAGCAAAGTCGATATGTACCCTTTGCCATGGAGATGAGGGCCACTCCCATGGATGTAGAGGGGCTTGTGGTGGGGCGTTTTGGACCTTCAGGCATCCTAGACAGCTCTTGGTCATTTCTTCGATGTCTCCATCGATACCTGGCCACCACACAAATGCTCTGGCTAAGTTCTTCATTTTCACTCCACCCAGATGCCCCTCATGAAGCTTTTTTAGCACTCTATCCTTGAGTTTGGGTGGAATCACCACTCTGGATCCACACATCAAGGTTCCTCGGCACACTGACAGCTGTTCTCTTCTTTGCGAGAATGCTGGCAACAGTGGTTCGCCATGTGCTGGCCATCCCTTCACCGTTAAATCATAGACTCGTGAGAGAGTCGGGTCATTTCTCGTTTCCTTTTCAATGGTAGAATTTGTTACTGGTAGACATTCTACTATGGTTGAGTGGAACATTTCCACTGGGTCCACTGTAGGTGCCTCTTCTAGCGTTGGTAACGGTAGGTGCGATAAACCGTCAGCATTCCCATGCTGTTTTGATCCTTTGTATTCTATGTCATATTGGTATGCCCCTAGGAAAAGGGACCACCTTTGTAGCCTTTGCGCTGTCATAATGGGAACGCCCTTTTTAGGGTTGAATATGGAGACGAGGGGTTGATGGTCAGTCAACAAGGTACATTTTTGTCCGTGTAGGTAGTGGTTGAATTTCTTCACCCCCCACACCAGGCTGAGTGCCTCCCTGTCGATCTGGGCATAGTTACGCTCAGCTGAGTTCAATGAGCGTGACGCAAAAGCTATCGGCCGCTCCGAGCCATCAGGGAATCTATGCGATAATACTGCTCCCACGCCGTAAGTGGATGCATCACACGCCAGTCTGATTGGCAGTGATGGGTTGTAATGAGCCAACACTTCCCTGGATGTGATCAAGCCTTTGCATTTATTGAAGGCACGTTTACAGTCTTCGTTCCATTTCCAAACTACTCCCGTTTGTAGCAGTGCTTTAAGAGGGTGCAGAACCGTCGACAAGTTTGGTAAAAATTTATGATAGTAATTTACTAATCCCAGGAATGACCTTAATTGTGAGACATTTTCAGGCGCTGGGGCCTTTACGACCACTTCAATTTTTTCAGGTGACTTATGTAACCCTTCTTCGTTAATGACATGGCCACAATATGATATTTGTTTCTGGAAAAATTCGCACTTGGGGCGATTTGCTCGTAGTCCCTGTTCTCTCAGCCTCATGAGCACCTGCTCCAAGTTGGCAAGGTGCTCGTTGTCATTTTCTCCTGTTACAAGGATGTCGTCTAGGTAGCATTGAGTCCCTGGAATCCCTTGCAAGACTTGCTCCATAGCTCTTTGCCAGATAGCCGGAGCTGATGCCACTCCGAAAACCAGTTGATTGTACTGGTACAGGCCTTTGTGTGTGTTTATCGTGAGATACTTTTTAGAGGCCTCCTCAACCTCCATCTGTAGATATGCCTGTGCTAAGTCAATTTTGGTGAAACGTTTCCCTCCGGATAGTGAGGCGAAAATATCTTCTATCCTCGGAAGAGGATACTGTACCGTGTGAAGAACTGGGTTTACCGTCACCTTGAAGTCCCCACAGATGCGAACTTTTCTCTGTTCTTCAGATTTATCATTATTCAACGTTTTCCTCATGACCGGGACAATGGGTGTTGCCCACTCGCTCCAATCTACCTTGGATAACACGCCTGCTTTTTCCAAATTCTCCAGCTCTGCCTCGACGGCTGGACGAATTGCGTATGGTACCGGCCTTGCCTTAAAAAACTTGGGAATTGCCGCATCTTCCCCTTTTATTGAGGCGGTGGCGCCTTTCAGGGTTCCTAGTTCCTGTTGAAACACTTCTTTGGCGTTAGCCAAGATTTCTTTTAATCGTCCAGGCGGGTTAGGTTGATTGGCTATGATAAATTGACCCTTAGTGTTAGGGGCATTAAATACGTAGGGTTACGGGGATAGGGTGGGATATGTGTTGGTGTAGGGGTTACAGGGATCGGGTGGGATATGTGTCGGTGCAGGCTCGATGGGCCAAAATGGCCTCTATCTGCACTGTGGGGTTTCTGTGATTCTGTGTGACATCATCATCATTTTTTTTCTTACTGATCACCGTCAGTGCCTGAATGGAGTGCCAGTCTAAACGTATCTTTCTGATCCATTCACGTCCCAACAACGGTGGACCACCATCTTGCAGAACGTATAAATACAACTTCTGTATTTCCTTGCCGTTGTATACAACATGCACACTTATTTTCCCTCTGGGGTATACTTTCTGCCCCGTATATGTCTTCAAGATAATGGATGTGTCTTTCAAAGGTATATGCGGAAATAGCCGCTCGTAATCCCGTTGACTCATGACGGTCAGAGCTGATCCTGTATCTAGCTCCATTTTGACTGGGGACCCCGCTATCGTGAGGGTAACCCAAATGGTCATGTAATCTTCTTTGGCAATTACATTATGTAATTTGAGACAGCTTAGTCTCTTGTTTCCGGAGTCGCTATCGCTCTTCTGGTCTTCGGAGCTACTGTCCGTCATCATTTGTACCTTTCTGTACTTTTCCTTATTGACCTTTTTACTGTCAGCGGATTTCTTTCCAGATCTGCATACACGTGCAATGTGTCCCATCTTTCCGCATTGCCTGCATGCTTTGTCCTTGAACCAGCAGTCCTTCTGGTCATGGGTGGATCTGCCGCAGCGATAACATCTCTCGAAACCCCATGTCATTTCATGGGTGCCAAAGTCCTGTGGCTTTTGCTGTATCTCTGCAGCTCCTCTTGCTGCTGCTTCGTATGATACAGCCACACTGAAAGCCTTGTCCAGTGTCAAATCTTTCTCAGAAAGTAATCTTTTCTGTGTTCCTTCACTTAGGAGACCGCAGACGAATTTGTCTCGTAGAAAATCTGCCAGTCCTGCCCCGAATTGGCAGTGCTTTGACAGCTTTCGTAATTCGGTGAGGTAATCAGCGTTTCTTTCATTCTTGTGCTGATTCCTCCTGAAGAATTTGAATCGTTCCGCTATCAGCAGCGGTGTTGCGTTTAAGTGCTCCTGTAAGGTATCAACAATCTCCTTAAAATTCTTGTCCATCGGTTTGGCTGGAGTGATCAAGTTTCATAACAGCCCGTATGTCCTTGCGCCCATCAGATTTAGAAGTACCGATGCCTTTTTATCATCCGCTACTTCATTCGCCTTGCAATATACCTCCACTCTTTCCACATATGTGGTCCAATCTTCTATATCACTATCGAAAGCAGTAATATTGCCAGTCTTCGGCATCTTGAAAATCTAAAATGGTGCTTCCCGCGCTTTTCCTCCATCCCGATGGAGTTAAGATGGTGCCTCCCACGCTTTACCGCCGCTGCCGCTGCTGCCAACGCTGTTCTCCGCGGTTCCCGTTGCGACTTGCAGCTTTTCGCGGTATTTCTATTTTTTTTTTAATATATCGCTTCAATAGTTTCTCCGTTACTTGGAGAACCGTTCCCGTCGTGGAGCGGACCCTCTGGGACTTTCCCCTCCCTCTGCTCGGTCTGAACACCGACCTGCTTTGCAGCACCGGCCGCGCCCTTAGTGCTCCACCCTCTCTCTCTCTTTGCTTCTGCTTCCCGACACGCTGCCCGGCCCCATTGCAGAGCCACCCGATCGAGCTCGAGCCCGCCACAGCCCAGGAAGGATCAGTGCACTACCTGCCACCAGCACGTTTAGCTGGTGAAACCACAGTTTTGTTTTTTTTCTTGCTTCTGGCTTCGACCTTCGTCTGAGGAATCGATCTCCTTGAGGTGCTGCCGAATTGCAGGTAAGTTCGTTTCTAACTCGTCGCCACTGTTAGATCTGTGTGTTAATGGAGACACGGAATGCAGGAGTTGATTTAACAAGTGTTTACTGAACAAAGTCTGGAGGTGAACTAACTACACAAGATGCTATACAGGCTTATATACCCAAGTGGTCACTACTGGTACTACAGTATACAGGGGCTTCAAAAACATAGTTCCTCTTAAAGTTACATACACTACACTTTCACCCTTATTTTTCCTTTGGGGTAGACTTTTTGCCCCGTATATGTCTTCAAGACAATCTGTGTAGCTTTCAAGGGTATGTGTGAAAATAGCCGCTTGTAGTCTCTTTGATTTATGACTGTTAGAGCTGACCCTGTGTCCAATTCCATTTCCACTTGGACTCCATCTATCTTGAGTGTAACCCAGATAGTCTGGTGATCCTCCATTTCGGTTACATTATGTAGTTTCAGACAACCCAGCTCCTTGCTTCCAGAGTCTGTGTCACTTTTCTGTTCGTCTGAACCACTGTCCATCACCTGGTGTACCTTTTTATATTTCTCCTGTGGAGATTTCTTACTGTTGGTTTTCTTCCCAGACCTGCAGACTCTTGCTATGTGTCCTGCTTTCCCACACTGTCTGCACACTTGGTCCTTAACCAATAATCTTTCTGGTCATGTGTTGTTCTGCCGGTACTACAGTATACAGGAGCTGTAAAACGTAGTTCTGACTTGAAGCACATACACTACAACATCCACCTGTAGATGTTCAGAAAGATGTTCTCCTTCCCTCCTTCCAAACAGTTGGTTGTTTTCTGTTAATGGTGGTTTCTCTCCCCTCGCTCCCTCTCCTGAAGTGGAGGCCAATTTGGGGAGGCAGTGATGGAAAAGGCCTGTCCCCTGGTTGATGATGTTTGTTGGCCTCCTTTCTCCTTCTCCTCCTCTGTCCTCTCTCTCCAGGCACCCCAGTTGTTACGATGATGATGGTGGAGTTGGTGGTGGTGGTCTTTCATTGTCCTCCTCTTCCTGGTCAGGAGACCACCACTTTCCACTCTCCTCCTTCTCCTGGTCTGGCTTCTCCTTCTCCTTCTGCTTGCTGAGGCAGCTGCACAGCCAGCAATGCTGAGAATGAGGTCTGAACAGGAGGGCTACGTCAGACTCAAATACAGAAGCCTGCTAGGGCCTTTTATACAGGGGTGGTCACTGCCGGTACTGCAGTCTTAGCCAGTTCTTCCCTTAAAGGTACATACACAACACGTCCCAACTGGTCTGTGCCGGGGTTTGTGCTCCACACGAGCCTCCTCCCACCTTCCTTCCTCTAACCCTATCAACAGATCCTTCTGCTCCTTCCACCCTCGGCTACTTATCCAGCTTCCCCTTAAATGCATCAAAGAGTTGGGAAGACCAATGCAGGGGTTTTCCCATCCTAGAAGCTATCCTGCTTTATTCATTGCCCTTCTGAGAAGATGAAAGAGTTTGGTGAGAGTACGCGATGCTGGGAATAGTACCTGACCAATCCTTCCACCAACTGTGGTGAGGGGCACTGATTGCATTGTTTGTTCTCTCCACAGGATGGCGCTGCTTCACCTGTTGCCAGTCACCTGTCTCTCTGGGATATTGTCCATTGGATGGGCTGCAGGTGGCTCTTTGGTCCTTGTTGATAGTTTCCTTGTTACACAAGATCAGATCAGCAATCATTTTACACTTCAAAAAGAAAACGAAAGTCTTGTGTTTCTACAGCAGTTTTCAAGGCCTCAGGACGTCCCAAAGCGCTTTACAGCCAATGAAGTACATTTGAAGTGTAGTCACTGTTGTAATGTAAGAAACGCGGCAGCCCATTGTGCACAGCAAGATCCCCCAAACAGCATCGAGATAATAAGCAGATAAAGGGGGTGAAATTCGGTGCCTTTGTGCCGTCTGTTAGCGCAAACTACATGACCATTTGACAATGCAGCACTCACTCAGTACTGTCCCTCTGACAATGCAGCGCTCCCTCAGTACTGTCCCTCTGACAATGCAGCGCTCCCACAGTACTGCCGCTCATAGTGCGGCAGTCCCTCATTACTGCCCCTCCAACAGTGCAGAGATTCCTCAGTACTGCCCCTCACAGTGCGGCAGTCCCTCAGTACTGCCCCTCCGACAGTGCAGCGCTCCCTCAGTACTGCCCCTCCGACAGTGCTGCACTCACTCACTACTGCCCCTCTGACAGTGCTCCCTCAGTACTGCCCCTCCGAGAGTGCAGCGCTCCCTCAGTACTGCCCCTCCGACAGTGCTGCACTCACTCACTACTGCCCCTCTGACAGTGCTCCCTCAGTACTGCCCCTCCGACAGTGCAGCACTCCCTCAGTACTGCCCCTCCGACAGTGCTGCACTCACTCACTACTGCCCCTCTGACAGTGCTCCCTCAGTACTGCCCCTCCGAAAGTGCAGCGCTCCCTCAGTACTGCCCCTCACAGTGCAGCAGTCCCTCAGTACTGCCCCTCCGACAGTGCAGCGCTCCCACAGTACAGCCCCTCCGACAGTTCTGCACTCACTCACTACTGCCCCCCTGACAGTGCTCCCTCAGTAGTGCCCCTCCGACAGTGCAGCGCTCCCTCAGTACTGGCCATCCGACAGTGCAGTGCTCCCTCAGTACTGATCCTCCCATAGTGCAGCTCTCCCTCGGTACTGCCCCTCCGACCGTGTAGCGCTCCCTCAGTATTGGCCATCCGACAGTGCAGCGCTCCCGCGGTACTGCCCCTCCGACAGTGCAGTGCTCACTCAGTACTACCCCTCAGACAGTGCGGCCATCCATCAGTACTGCCCCTCCGACAGTGCAGCACTCACTCGGTACTGCCCCTCTGACAGTGCAGCGCTCCCTCAGTACTGCCCCTCCAACAGTGCAGCATTCCCTCAGTACTGCCGCTCCGACAGTGCAGCGCTCCCTCAGTACTGCCGCTCCGACAGTGCAGCACTCCCTCCGTACTGGCCCTCCAACAGTGCAGCGCCCCCTCAGTACTGCCCCTTCGAAAGTGCAGTGCTCCCTCAGTACTGCCCCTCCGACAGTGCAGCGCTCCCTCAGTACTGCCCCTCATAGTGCGGCAGTCCCTCAGTACTGCCCTTCCAACAGTACAGCGATCCCTCAGTACTGCCCCTCACAGTGCGGCAGTCCCTCAGTACTGCCCCTCCGACAGTGCAGCGCTCCCTCAGTACTGCCCCTCTGACAGTGCTGCACTCACTCACTACTGCCCCTCTGACAGTGCTCCCTCAGTACTGCCCCTCCGAAAGTGCAGCGCTCCCTCATTACTGCCCCTCACAGTGCGGCAGTCCCTCAGTACTGCCCCTCCGACAGTGCAGCGCTCCCACAGTACAGCCCCTCCGACAGTGCTGCACTCACTCACTACTGCCCCTCTGACAGTGCTCCCTCAGTACTGCCCCTCCGACAGTGCAGCACTTCCTCAGTACTGGCCATCCGACAGTGCAGTGCTCCCTCAGTACTGATCCTCCCACAGTGCAGCTCTCCATCGGTACTGTCCCTCCGACCGTATAGCGCTCCCTCAGTATTGGCCATCCGACAGTGCAGCGCTCCCGCGGTACTGCCCCTCTGACACTGCAGTGCTCACTCAGTACTGCCCCTCCGACAGTGCAGTGCTCCCTCAGTACTGCCGCTCTGACAGTGCAGCGCACCCTCAGTACTGCCCCTCCAACAGTGCAGCACTCCCTCAGTGCTGCCCCTCCGACAGTGCAGCGCTCCCTCAGTACTGCCGCTCTGACAGTGCAGCACTCCCTCCGTACTGGCCCTCCAACATTGCAGCGCCCCCTCAGTTCTGCCCCTTCGAAACTGCAGTGCTCCCTCAATACTGCCCCTCCAACAGTACAGCGATCCCTCAGTACTGCCCCTCACAGTGCGGCAGTCCCTCAGTACTGCCCCTCCGACAGAGCAGCGCTCCCTCAGTACTGTCCCACCGACAGTGCTGCACTCATTCACTACTGCCCCTCTGACAGTGCTCCCTCAGTACTGCCCCTCCAAAAGTGCAGCGCTCCCTCAGTACTGCCCCTCACAGTGCGGCAGTCCCTCAGTACTGCCCCTCCGACAGTGCAGCGCTCCCTCAGAACTGCCCCTCTGACAGTGCTGCACTCACTCACTACTGCCCCTCTGGCAGTGCTCGCTCAGTACAGCCCCTCCGACAGTGCAGAGCTCCCTCAGTACTGGCCCTCCGACAGTGCAGTGCTCCCTCAGTACTGATCCTCCCACAGTGCAGCTCTCCCTCGGTACTGCCCCTCCGACCGTGCAGCGCTCCCTCAGTATTGGCCATCCGACAGTGCAGCGCTCCCGCAGTACTGCCCCTCCGACACTGCAGTGCTCACTCAGTACTGCCCCTCCGACAATGCGGCCCTCCATCAGTACTGCCCCTCCAACAGTGCAGCACTCACTCAGTACTGACCCTCTGACAGTGCAGCGCTCCCTCAGTACTGCCCCTCCGACAGTGCAGCACTCCCTCCGTACTGGCCCTCCAACAGTGCAGCGCTCCCTCAGTACTGCCCATCCGACTGTGCTGCGCTCCTCAGTACTGCGCCTCCTACAGTGCAGCGCTCCCTCAGTACTGCCCCTCTGACAGTGGAGTGTTGTCTGGTGAAGGGATGTCTGGGGAAGGGGGGACTGGTGAAGTGGGATCTGGAAACTTAGAAACATAGAAAATAGGAGTAGGAGTAGGCCATTCCGCCCCTCGAGCCCGACTGCGGAGGAATGCAAGGTCGATTTATCAACATCATCCGGCCCGGAAAGAAGCAGCGTCTGACCCTGTGTGAGGTGGAGGTCTTTGGCCAGCCTCTCTTTATAATACAGGCCTGTTAAAGGCAGCTACATCCCCCATGATGACTATCGAACACTCCCTCAGTGCCTGACCTCAAATCACAAATAATCTCCATGTGATAAATCTTGTTCCTGTCAAAGTTCTCCATTGTAGATTCTTACATCCACATAGATTCATAGCATCACAGAATGATACGGAGCAGGAGGAGGCCACTCGGCCCATCGTGCCTGTGCCAGCTCTTTGAAAGATCGATCCAATTCATCCCACTGCCCTGCTCTTTCCCCAGAGCACTGCAGATTTCTCCTTTTCAAGTACTTATCCAATTCCCTTTTGAAAGTTACTATTATACATTGATTACAGTTAGAATGGACGTTTCCTAAGTAAACACGTCACGCTATAGAAACATAGAAACATAGAAGATAGGAGCAGGAGTAGGCCATTCGGCCCCTCGAGCCTGCTCCACCATTCAATGAGATCATGGCTGATCATCCAAACTCAGTACCCTGTCCCTGCTTTCTCCCCATACCCCTTGATCCCGTTAGCCTCAAAAAATATATCCAACTCCTTCTTGAATATATTTAATGAATTGGCCTCTACTGCCTTCTGTGGTAGAGAATTCCACAGGTTCACTACTCTCTGGGTGAAGAAATTCCTCCACATCTCAGTCCTAAATGGCTTACCAGTTATCCTTAGACTGTGACCCCTGGTTCTGGACTCCCCAACCATCGGGAACATCCTTCCTGCATCTAGTCTGTCTAGTCCTGTTAGAATTTTATAAGTTTCAATGAGATCCCCTCTCATTCTTCTAAACTCCAGCAAATATAAGCCCAATCGACCCAATCTCTCCTCATACTTCATTCCTGCCATCCCAGGTATCCGTCTGCTAAATCTTCGCTGCACTCTGTCCATGGCAAGAACATTCTTCTTCAGATACGGCGACCAAAACTGCACACAATATTCAAGGTGTGGTCTCACCAAGGCCCTGTACAACTGCAGCAAGACATCCTTGATCCTGTACTCAAATGCTCTCACTACAAAGGCCAACATACCATTTGCCTTCTTAACCGCCTGCTGCACCTGCATGCTTACCTTCAGCGACTGGTGCACAAGGACACCCAGGTCTCGTTGCACTTCCCCTTCTCCCAATCTATTGCCGTTCAGATAATAATTTTGCAACTAAAGTGGATAACCTCGCATTCAGCCACATTATATTGCA
Organism: Somniosus microcephalus; assembly: GCF_052327205.1. Taxonomy (NCBI): domain Eukaryota; kingdom Metazoa; phylum Chordata; class Chondrichthyes; order Squaliformes; family Somniosidae; genus Somniosus; species Somniosus microcephalus. The sequence continues at coordinate 2,448,977 of NC_141008.1, forward strand.
TCTGCCATGCATCTGCACAATCACCCTGGTCCAAATCATACTGGTGTTTCTCTGCATCCTCCTCACAGCACACACGCCCACCCAGCTTTGTGTCATCTGCAAACTTGAAGATATTACATCCAGTTCCCTCGTCTAGATCATTTAATATATATTATGAATAGCTGGGGTCCTAGGACTGATCCCTGCGGTACCCCACTAGTCACTACCAGTCACTCAGAAAAAGACCCGTTTATTCCAACTCTTTGCTTCCTGTCTGCCAACCAGTTCTCTATCCAAGTAAGTACCTTACCACCAATCCCGTGTGCTTTAACTTTACATGCTAATCTCTTATGCGGGACCTTATCGAAAGGGGAGGGAGTCCTGGTGGAGTGGGTCTGTGGGAGGGGGTCTGGGGGAGGGTGTCTGGGGGAGGGGATCTGGGGAGGGGGGCCTGGGGAGGGGGGTCTGGGGGAGGGGGTCTGTGTAGGGGGTCTGGGGGAAGGGGGTCTGGTGGAAGGGGTTCTCGGGAGGGGATTCGGGGGAGGGGGTCTGGGGAAGGGGGTCTGGTGGAAGGGGGTCTGAGGAGGGGTTTCGGGGGAGGGGGTCAGGGGAAGGGGGTCTGGGGAGGGGGTCTGGTGATGGGGTCTGGTGGAGGGTGTCTGGGGACGGGGTCTGGGGAGGGGGTCTGGGGAGGGGGTCTGGGCGCTAGGGGAGGGTTCTGGAGCAGGGGACGGTTCTCAAGTGGACCATCTGGTGGAGGGGGTGGATTCTGTTTCCACTGTCTGGATGGTGGAGACTGTAATGAAGGTTCCCCTTGCTTCAGGCGGCCTGACCAGAGGACAGAGCAGGAATTTGGTAGAAATCAGCTCCGCCATATTTCCCAGCCTCTATCGCTCCGCTAGTGCCACAAATCAGGGAGTTGCAAGATGGAAATCTATCTATCTATCTAATCTACTAAAAAAGATGTGTGGCCCAGTTCCTTGAAGGGTTAACCTGAGATTTAATCCTGCTGTTGAGGGGAATTTAGTGTTCCTGTACAGGTGTCCTTGTACAGGAGACACAGAACGCTAGCATGCAGGTACAACAAGCAATAAGAAAGGCAAATGGCACGTTGGCCTTTATTGCAAGGGGGTTGGAGTACAAGAGGAAGGAAGTCTTACTTCAATTGTACAGGGCCTCGGTGAGACCACACCTGGAGTACTGGGCACAGTTTTGGTCTCCTTATCGAAGGACGGATATACATGCTTTAGAGGCGGTGCAATGAATGTTCACTAGATTGATTCCTGGGATGAGAGGGCTGTCCTATGAGGAGAGATTGTGTAGAATGGGCCGATACGTTCTGGAGTTTAGAAGAATGAGAGGTGATCTCATTGAAACATACAAGATTCTGAGGGGGTGGACAGGGTAAATGCTGAGAGGTTGTTTCCCCCTGTTATCGTTCACAACCGTTCACTATTGTTACACTGTTGTTATCATTGTTTACACTGTTGTTATCACTACACAAGGTTACCTCTTGCCACGCACACTGTTATACCTGGGCTGACCTCAGCTGACTCCGCCCATGGCTCCGCCTGCTTGCCCAGGTATAAAGGTGACCGCTTGGCTAGTATTCTTCCTTGTTGGAACCGATCACCCACGAGGGTGGGCTCTGTTATTTAGCCAATAAAAACCTATAGTTACTACCTTAACTCATCGCTTTTCATGGACTGAATTGATAGGTATATCAGGGGGATTGACAGGGTGGATGCTGAGAGATTGTTTCCCCTGGCTGGAGTGTCTAGAACTAGGGGTCACAGTCTCAGGATAAGGGGTCAGCCATTTTAGACTGAGATGAGGAGGAATTTCTTCACTCAGAGGGTTGTGAATCTTTGGAATTCTCTGCCCCAGAGGGCTGTGGATGCTGAGTCTTTGAGTATATTCAAGGCTGAGATGATAGATTTTTGGACTCATGGGGAATCCAGGGATATGGGGATCGGGGGGGAAAGTGGAGTTGAGGTTGAAGATCAGCCATGATCTTATTGAATGGCAGAGCAGGCTCGAGTGGCCGAAGGGCCGACTCCTGCTCCTAATTCTTATGTTCTTATGTTTTCCCACAGAAGAAAATGTGGCCCTGAGGGGGACTGCGACCCAATCTGGCACAGCTCACTCCGGAGAGGCATCTCGAGCCATTGACGGCCATGTAGCCATGGATTGGAGTAAGGATTCGTGCTCACACACCCCAGAAATGGTTGCCCCGTGGTGGAGACTGGATTTAAAGCAGAAGTACCTGGTGTCTTCAGTTATCATCACTAACAGAGCAGACTGCTGCTCGGGACGGCTCTCAGGAGCCCAGATTCACATCGTCAACTCGCTGGAGGAGAAAGGAAATTCCACCACACTGTAACTATCCCGCAGCGAGCGCCGGGACTGTTAAAGCTGGGCATTAGTGGAATGTGTTGTATGGTTGTTCAGGAAGTTTAATCGTGACTGATGTATTGAAGAGTCCATATCCCGTTCCAGGAGCCCGTTGTGTTATTACATCGATCGATCTCTGAAACTCAAATTTTAGCTGGAATCTGTATTGTAAACTCCCAGACCCTGTCTACGGCAAAATGCATTTTAAATCTACTGTAGTAACAGCTTGCATTTGTATAGCACCTGTAACATCGCAAAACCTCCCAAAGCACTTCACAGGAGCGATTATCAAACAATGTAGGTGAGCGAGTACAGGGGCGATGGGTGAACGGGACTTGGTGCGAGTTGCGACATGGGGAAGCAGAGTGTTGGATGAGCTGAAGTTTACAGAGAATGGGAGTGCGGACAGGAGAGCGGAGGAATAGTCACATCTGGAGTTAACACAGACAGCAGATGAACTGAGGCAGCTTCTTAATACGAGGTACAGCTGTAGGTGCTACTGATAGATCTGACAGTACAGTATGTCAAATAACGTTAGTTTAGAAAACAGTTACCGCAGATATGGGCTTTATGAGGGGAGGGGGAGAGGAGAAAGTGAGGAAGTGGAGGATGACAGAAAAAATCAGGGGAGAGAGAGAGAAAGGTTTAGGGGAGCGAGGGGGAGAGAGGGTAGAGGACGAGCGAGGGGGAGAGAGGGAAGAGGATGAGCAAGGGGGAGAGAGGGAAGAGGACGAGCGAGGGGGAGAGAGGGGAGAGGACGAGCGAGGGGGAGAGAGGGAAGAGGACGAGCGAGGGGGAGAGAGGGAAGAGGACGAGCGAGGGGGAGAGAGAGAAGAGGAGGAGTGAGGGGGAGAGAGGGAAGAGGGCGAGTGAGGGGGAGAGAGGGGAGAGGACGAGCGAGGGGGAGAGAGGGGAGAGGACGAGCGAGGGGGAGAGAGGGGACAGGACGAGCGAGGGGGAGAGAGGGGAGAGGATGAGCGAGGGGGAGAGAGGGTAGAGAACGAGCGAGGGGGAGAGAGGGAAGAGGACGAGCGAGGGGGAGAGAGGGAAGAGGACGAGCGAGGGGGAGAGAGGGAAGAGGACGAGCGAGGGGGAGAGAGGGAAGAGGACGAGCGAGGGGAAAGAGGGAAGACGATGAGCGAGGGGGAGAGAGGGAAGAGGACAGGCGAGGGGGAGAGAGGGAAGAGGTTGAGCGAGGGGAAGAGAGGGAAGAGGACGAGCGAGCGAGAGAGAGGGAAGAGGACGAGCGAGGGCGAGAGAGGGAAGAGGACGAGCGAGGGGGAGGGAAGAGGACGAGTGAGGGGGAGAGAGGGAAGAGGACGAGCGAGGGGGAGAGGGGGAAGTGGACGAGCGAGGGGGAGAGAGGGAAGAGGATGAGCAAGGGGGGAGAGGGAAGAGGAAGATCAAGGGGGAGAGAGGGAAGAGGACGAGCGAGGGGGAGAGAGGGAAGAGGACGAGCGAGGGGGAGAGACGGAAGAGGACAAGCGAGGGGGAGAGAGGGAAGAGGACGAGCAAGCGGGAGAGAGGGAAGAGGACGAGCTAGGGCGAGAGAGGGAAGAGGACGAGCGAGGGAGAGAGAGGGAAGAGGTTGAGCGAGGGGAAGAGAGGGAAGAGGACGAGCGAGCGGGAGAGAGGGAAGAGGACGAGCGAGGGCGAGAGAGGGAAGAGGACGAGCGAGGGGGAGGGAAGAGGACGAGTGAGGGGGAGAGAGGGAAGAGGACAAGCGAGGGGGAGAGGGGGAAGAGGACGAGCGAGGGGGAGAGAGGGAAGAGGATGAGCGAGGGGGGGAGAGGGAAGAGGACGATCAAGGGGGAGAGAGGGAAGAGGACGAGCGAGGGGGAGAGAGGGAAGAGGACGAGCGAGGGAGAGAGAGGGAAGAGGACGAGCGAGGGGGAGAGAGGGAAGAGGACGAGCAAGCGGGAGAGAGGGAAGAGGACGAGCTAGGGCGAGAGAGGGAAGAGGACGAGCGAGGGGGAGAGAGTGAAGAGGATGAGCGAGGGGGAGAGAGGGAAGAGGACGAGCGAGGGGGAGAGGGGGAAGAGGACGAGCGAGGGGGAGAAGGGGAAGAGGACGAGTTGGCGAGCATGAGAAGGGGAGAGAGGGAGGGGAGGAGATGAAGTGAGAGTTTCCATCAACATAATCTCTCAATGGAGGGAAGGAATTTTCTCAATGCTGCTGGGAGACAGGTCAGGGCGAAGAGCAGTGGAGCAGTAATATTTTTTGGGGTCGGGGTGGGCGTGTGGACAGTAGGGCTCGGTAGAAAGAGTAAAAACACTTAGTTACTCTCCTTTACCAAGGTGTCCAGCATAATCCAGCAAATGTATTGGAGCAGTGCCACCCTGGGGCAAATATTGAAACTGCCGGGAAACTTCGAATAAACAGGGTATCATCAGTTGATTGACGGGCAAGTAAGGTTGGGCGGGGGGAGGGCACTTTAATGAGTCACATCACGTTACCCTTAGAGTAACACCTACAGGCGCAATGCCAATAGAATGCTGTGGCCACCTGTTTTTGTTCATAGATTAGATCGATAGTTAGATTTCCATCTTCCAACATTTGGGGCACTAGCAGGACGATAGAGGGTGGGAAATCTGCCTTAACTGATTTATATCAAACTCCTGCTCTGTCCTCTGGTCATACCGTACCAACTCTTCTGCCAGTGGAAACAGTTTCTCCCTATTTACTCTATCTAAACCCTTCAAGGTTTTGATGCGCTATCAATTCTAATAAGAGGCTGAGCAGAGTTCAGAACGACAGGCTTTTATTAACTACTGAATTGCACTTCAGACAGATCAGGACTATGCCTCTAGTGGACGACCGAATGCCAGGAGCTGCCATGTGGCCGTCCTTATACTCGGTAGCCGGGGGCGGAGTCAGCTGAGGCATAGTCAGGCATAACAGTGAAACAAGAGTGAACGACAGCAACAACAACAACAACAACAAGTGAACACAGTGAACTACAGTGGTTTACCACATTCACCACTCGTTTAAAATTAAGTCCGGCGGGGTGAAGTGTATCAAAAGTTCGAGTAGGCGAGTCTGTCGGGAGGCCTCGTTTGCCGTCGAGATCTTCGTGGTGACGGTTGCGATGGTACAGCTTCCAACGACGTGTCTTGAGCGGGGTCGGGCACCGGTGTATCGTCCCCTTTGGTGTCGGGTGGGCGAGCGGTCTCCGGCTGGTCCTGGGGTCGCGGCATGCCATCTACTGGGGTGGAATGGACAGGGGTGAGAATTTGGTCAACTGAGTTTTGGGCCGTGTCGAAGGGGGTCGTGGTGGAGGGCAATGGTGACGGGTCAGTGGACCCCGAGGGTGCCAGATCTCTAATGGAGACTATCCTCCCGCCCGTCCAAGTATGCCACGTAGGCGTACTGGGGACTGGCATGGAGGAGGTGAACCTTTTCTACCAGGGGAGCCGTTTTGTGGGACCTTACATGCTTCCTCAGCAGGACGGGCCCTGGGGACATCAGCCAGTGTGGTAGTGAGGTACCGGATGTGGACCTCCGGGGAAAAACGAACATTCGCTCATGGGGAGTGGTGTTGGTGGCCGTACACAGCAGTGACCGGATGGAGTGGAGCGCATCAGGTAGGACATCCTGCCAACGGGAGGTCGGAAGGCCCCTAGATTTTAAGGACCTTCCAGACCGTCGCGTTCTCTCTTTCAACCTGTCCGTTCCCCCGGGGGTTGTAGCTGGTGGTCCGGCTTGAGGCAATACCTCTCATGAGCAGGTACTGACGGAGTTCGTCGCTCATGAAGGACGAGCCCCGGTCGCTATGAATATAGCTGGGAAAACCGAACAGAGCAAAGAGGTTGTGCAGGCACTTAATGACCGTAGCGGTGGTCGTGTCCGGGCAGGGGTTGGCGAAAGGGAAACGGGAGTACTCATCAACTATGTTGAGGAAGTACACATTACGGTCAGAGGAGGGGAGGGGCCCTTTAAAGTCGACACTCAGGCGCTCTAAAGGGCGGGTGGCCTTGATCAGGTTTGCTCTGTCAGGCGTATAGAAGCGCGGCTTGCACTCTGCACAGACTGGGCAGCTCCTGCTCATGGTCCTGTCCTCCTCGATGGAGTAAGGCAGGTTGCGGCCTTTAATGAAATGGAAGAACCTGGTGACCCCCGGGTGGCAGAGGTCGTTGTGGAGGTCCCGTAGTCTATCGATCTGCGCGGTGGCGCATGTGCCTCGCGATAGAGCGTCTGAGGGTTCGTTGAGTTTCCCGGGCCGGTACAAGATGTCGTAATTGTAGGTGGAAAGTTCGATTCTCCACCTCAAAATCTTGTCATTTTTGATTTTGCCCCTCTGCTTGTTGTTGAACATGAAAGCGACTGAACGTTGGTCAGTAAGCAGGGTAAATCGTTTTCTAGCCAGGTAGTGCTGCCAGTGGCGCAGCGCCTCCACAATGGCCTGGGCCTCTTTTTCCACAGAGGAGTGTCTGAGTTCGGAGCCCTGGAGGGTTCGTGAAAAAAAGGCCACGGATCTTCCCGCCTGGTTAAGGGTAGCGGCCAGGGCAAAGTCGGATGCATCGCTCTCCACCTGGAAGGGGATGGACTCGTCTACCGAGTGCATGGTGGCCTTGGCAATGTCATCCTTTATACGGTGAAAGGCTGAGCGGGCCTCCGCCGTCAGGGGGAAGGAAGTGGACTTGATAAGTGGACGGGCTTTGTCCGCATAATGAGGGACCCACTGGGCGTAATAGGAAAAGAAGCCCAGGCACCTTTTGAGGGCCTTGAGACAGTGGGGCAGGGGAAGTTCCATCAATGGGCGCATCCGGTCAGGGTCAGGGCCGATGACTCCGTGTTCCACCACGCAACCAAGGATAACGAGGCGGGCTGTGCGGAATATGCACTTTTCCTTGTTGTACGTGAGGTTTAGGAGTTGGGCCGTGCGAAGGAACTTATCAAGATTGGCGTCATGGTCCTGCAGGTCATGGCCGCAGATGGTCACGTTGTCCAGGTAGGGAAACGTGGCCTGTAACGCATTCTCGTCGACCATCCGGTCCATCTCCCTCTGGAAGACGGAGACACCGTTGGTGACGCCGAAAGGAACCCTGAGGAAGTGAAAAAGACGGCCATTTGCCTCGAAGGCTGTGTACTGGCGGTCCTCAGGGCGGATAGGGATTTGGTGGTATGCTGCCTTGAGGTCAATGGTCGAGAAAACGCGGTATTGTGCTATCTTATTAACCATGTCGGCTATGCGGGGGAGAGGGTATGCGTCCAACTGGGTGTACTTGTTGATAGTCTGGCTGTAGTCGATGACCAGGCGCTGCTTGTTGCCAGTCTTAGCGACTACCACCTGAGCTCGCCAGGGGCTGGTACTATCCTCAATAATCCCCTCTTTCAGGAGCCGCGTCACCTCAGATCTTATGAAGGATCTGTCCCCGGTGCTGTATCAACTGCTCTTTGTGGCGATAGGCTTGCAGTCGCGGGTGAGGTTGGCGAACAGAGGGGGGGGTGTGATTTTGAGGGTGGAGAGACTACAGGTGGGGCGCGGCGGGCAATTTAAAAACTGCTGGTTGCAGACAGTGAGCGGGGGAAGAGGTCCACCGTATGTCAAGGTGATACTCTTAAAGTGACAATGAAAGTCCAACCCCAGCAGAATGGCAGTGCAGAGCTGTGGCAGGACGAATAGCTTTACATTTTTATAAACGCAGCCCTTCACCGAGAGGGTCACTACGCAGTAGCCGCCGACGTCTGCTGAGTGAGATTTTGAGGCCATGGAGATCCGATGGCGCGTTGGCCGGACCGAGAGGGAATAATGCCGTACCGTATCAGGGTGTATGAAGCTCTCCGTGCTCCCGGAATCAAAAAGGCAAGTTGTGGCGCGGCCATTTACCTGGATGTCCATCTTGGACCTGGCTAGCTGATGGGGTCTGGATTGATCCAGCATAATGGAGGCCGCTGTGGAGTCGGGAGCGTCGCTGTAGGTGGGTGAGTCGGGGGCCCGTTGGCAAAATGGCGGCGTCAGAGAGGAAGGGCAAAATGGCGGCGCCCATGACGATCCCGATCCCCACGAGGCTGGAGGAAGGCAAGATGGCCGCTCCCACGAATCGCACGCGACGCTGCTGGAGGTAGGGGTCTTCTGACTTCTGCAGACGCCAGCGTAGTGTCCCTTCTTACCGCAGGCAGAGCAGACCGCGTTTTTCGCCGGGCAGCGCGCCCTGGGGTGTTTGGTTTGGCCACAGAAGTAACATTTCTGGCTCGGGTGGGACATCGCTGCAGCAGTTGAGGCCGGGGCCCGTGGCGGCGCCGCGTCCCTAGATGGCGGCGGCTGCGGCGTCCATGAAGCGGCCGCGCGGTCCGGGGAGTAGGCCTCCATGTTCCGGTGGGCTACGTCCAACAAAAGGGTGAGTGAAATCGCCTTCTTCAGGTCGAGCTCGCTACTTTCCAGCAGTCGCTGCCGCGTGTGAGTGGACCTGAGGCCCGCAACGAGGGCGTCACGGATGAGCTCCTCCGTATGTTCCGTGGCTGATACTTGCTTGCATTCGCAGGCTCGGCCGAGTTCCTTCAGCGCCCGTATGTATGCTTCTGTGGGTTCCCCGGGCTGTTGTTTGCGGGACCCCAGGAGATGTCTTGCGTAAACATAGTTGACCGGGCGTGCATATTGCTCCTTCAACATGTCGAGAGCCCCCGGTAGCTCGTAGCGTCCCGGATAAGGGCAAAAGCTCGGTGGTTTATTTTAGAATTCAGCACCCTGAGCTTGTCGGCGTCGGTGGCGACGGTCGCGCCGGATGCAGCCAGAAAGGACTCGAAACAGTTCAGCCAGTGCGAGAACTTAGCAGTCGAGTCCGGTTCTTGCGGGTCGAGTTCCAGGCACTTGATCTTAAGTATCTGCAGCATCGTTATTTTTTTTTTTCAGTAGTTAATAAAATTGATGCGCTATCAATTCTAATAAGAGGCTGAGCAGAGTTCAGAACGACAGGCTTTTATTAACTACTGAATAGCACTTCAGACAGATCAGGACTATGCCTCTAGTGGACGACCGAATGCCAGGAGCTGCCATGTGGCCGTCCTTATACTCGGTAGCCGGGGGCGGAGTCAGCTGAGGCATAGTCAGGCATAACAGTGAAACAAGAGTGAACGACAACAACAACAACAACAACAAGTGAACACAGTGAACTACAGTGGTTTACCACAGTTTGGAACACCTCTATTAAATTTCCCTTTAACCTTCTGTGCACTAGTGAGAACAATCCCAGATTCTCCACATAACTGACGTTCCTCATTCCTGGTACCATTCTAGTAAATCTCCTCCACACCTTCTCCAAGACCTGGACATCATTCCTAAAATGTGGTCCCCACTATGTTTATTGACTTTCCCCGAGCTCCCTTTATTAGGACCAGAGGGTTTGTTACCAGGAATCCTTTGCAGCCACAGGCCAGGACTAATAATCCAGAGGGCGTGAGCTCAAATACCACCGTGACACTGAGAATTTGAATTAAATTTGAAATAAAAAGCTGGGATCAGTAAAAGTGACCATGAAACTGTCGGATTGTCATAAAAACGCAACTGGTTCACTAATGTCCTTTAGGGAAGGGAACCTGCCGTCCTTACCCGGTCTGGGCCTTCGTGTGATTCCAGTACCACACCAACATGGTTAACTCTCCCACTCACTGCCTCCCCAGCCCCGCTCTCCACTCACCGCCTCCCCAGGCCTGCTCTCCGCCCACTGCCTCCCCAGCCCCGCTCTCCACTCACCGCCTCCCCAGCCCCGCTCTCCACTCACTGCCTCCCTAGCCCTGCTCCCCACTCACTGCCTCCCCAGCCCCGCTCTCCACTCACTGCCTCCCCAACCCCGCTCTCCACTCACTGCCTCCCCAGCCCCGCTCTCCACTCACTGCCTCCCCAGCCCCGCTCTCCACTCACTGCCTCCCCAGCCCCGCTCCCCACTCACTGCCTCCCCAGCCCCGCTCCCCACTCACTGCCTCCCCAGCCCAGCTCTCCACTCACTGCCTCCCCAGCCCCGCTCTCCACTCACTGCCTCCCCAGGCCCGCTCTCCACTCACTGCCTCCCCAGCCCCGCTCTCCACTCACTGCCTCCCCAGCCCCGCTCTCCACTCACTGCCTCCCCAGCCCCGCTCTCCACTCACTGCCTCCCCAGCCCCGCTCTCCGCTCACTGCCTCCCCAGCCCCGCTCCCCACTCACTGCCTCCCCAGCCCCGCTCTCCACTCACTGCCTCCCCAGCCCCGCTCTCCACTCACTGCCTCCCCAGCCCCGCTCCCCACTCACTGCCTCCCCAGCCCCGCTCTCCACTCACTGCCTCCCCAGCCCCGCTCTCCACTCACTGCCTCCCCAGCCCCGCTCTCCGCTCACTGCCTCCCCAGCCCCGCTCTCCACTCACTGCCTCCCCAGCCCCGCTCTCCACTCACTGCCTCCCCAGCCCCGCTCTCCGATCACTGCCTCCCCAGCCCCGCTCTCCAATCACCGCCTCCCCAGCCCCGCTCTCCACTCACTGCCTCCCCAGCCCCGCTCTCCACTCACTGCCTCCCCAGCCCCGCTCTCCACTCACTGCCTCCCCAGCCCCGCTCTCCACTCACCGCCTCCCCAGCCCCGCTCTCCACTCACCGCCTCCCCAGCCCCGCTCTCCACTCACTGCCTCCCCAGCCCCGCTCTCCACTCACTGCCTCCCCAGCCCCGCTCTCCACTCACTGCCTCCCCAGCCCCGCTCTCCACTCACCGCCTCCCCAGCCCCGCTCTCCACTCACTGCCTCCCCAGCCCCGCACCCCACTCACTGCCTCCCCAGCCCTGCTCTCCACTCACTGACTCCCCAGCCCCGCTCTCCACTCACTGCCTCCCCAGCCCCGCTCTCCACTCACTGCCTCCCCAGCCCTGCTCTCCACTCACTGCCTCCCCAGCCCCGCTCTCCACTCACCGCCTCCCCAGCCCCGCTCTCCACTCACTGCCTCCCCAGCCCCGCTCTCCACTCACCGCCTCCCCAGCCCCGCTCTCCACTCACTGCCTCCCCAGCCCTGCTCTCCACTCACTGCCTCCCCAGCCCTGCTCTCCACTCACTGCCTCCGCAGCCCTGCTCTCCACTCACTGCCTCCCCAGCCCTGCTCTCCACTCACTGCCTCCCCAGCCCCGCTCTCCACTCAGTGCCTCCCCAGCCCTGCTCTCCACTCACTGCCTCCCCAGCCCTGCTCTCCACTCACTGCCTCCCCAGCCCTGCTCTCCACTCACTGCCTCCCCAGCCCTGCTCTCCACTCACTGCCTCCCCAGCCCCGCTCCCCACTCACTGCCTCCAAATCAAAGGTGTTGCCATGGGTACCAGCATGGTTCCTAGCTATGCCCGCCTTTTCATGGGATATGTGGAACACTCTTTGTTCCAGTCCGACTCGGGTCCCCTCCCTCACCTCTTTTTCCAGTACATTGATGACTGTATCGTTGCTGTTTCCTGCTCTCGCCCTGAACTAGATAATTTCATTCACTTTGCTTCCAATTTCCACCCTTCCCTCACCTTCACATGGTCCATCTCCGACTCTTCCCTTCCCTTCCTCGACTTCTCCGTCTCCATCTCTGGGGATAGGCTACTGACAAACATTCACTATAAGCCCACTGACTCCCACAGCTACCTGGACTACACTTCCTCCCACCCCGCTTCCTTTAAGGACTCTATTCCATTCTCCCAGTTTCTCCGTCTCTGCCGCATCTGCTCTGACGATGCCACCTTCCATACCAGTGCTTCTGACATGTCTTCCTTTTACCTCTACTGAGGATTCCCCTCTACAGTGGTTGACACGGCCCTTCACCGTGACCGTTCTGTCTCCCACACTTCTGCCTTCACCCCTGCCCCTCCCTCCCAGAACCACGATAGAGTTCCCCTTGTCCTCACCTTTCACCCCACCAGCCTCCACATTCAACGGATCATCCTCCACCATTTCCGCCACCTCCAGCATGATCCCACCGCCAAATGCATCTTCTGCTCACCTCCCCTTTCAGAATTCTGCAGGGACCACTCCATCTGTGACACCCTAGTCCACTCCTCTATCACCCCCCAACACCCCTTCACCCGGCACCTTCCCGTGCAAGCGCAGGAGATGCAACACATGCCCTGATACCTCCGCCCTTCCCACTGTCCAGGGCCCCAAACACCCCTTCCAGGTGAAGCAGCGATTTAGTTGTACTTCTTGCCATTTAGTGAACTGTATTCGCTGCTCACAATGTGGTCTCCTCTGCATTGGGGAGACCAAACGCAGATTGGGTGACCGCATTGGGGAACACCTCCGTTCAGTCCGTAAGGGTGACCCCGAGCTTCCGGTCGCCTGTCACTTTAATTCACTGCCCCACTCCCACTCAGACCTCACCGTCCTCGGCCTCTTGCATTGTTCCACGGAAGCTCAGCGTAAGCTCGAGGAACAGCACCTCATCTTCCGATTAGGCACTTTACAACCTTCCGGACTCAACATCGAGTTCAACAATTTCAGATCATAACCCCAGCCCCGATCATATATATATTTATTATCCACACTTTTTGTTTGTGCCTCCTGTTCTTCTCTCCCACATGGCCGCTGTCTTTCATTCTACCAGCGCAATTTATACTTCATCTCGAGCCATCCTTTGTTTCTTAACCTGCCCCATTACCATCTCCTCTTGCCTTGAATATCTCTGAATGTCTCTTAACCTCTCCGGCCTTCTATCCTATCACAGACATTCCCTTTTGTTCTTTCATCCCCTCCCCCATTTCCCAGCCCCTCCCCTTGCTTAAAAATCTGTTCCATTTCCTGCTTTTTTCCAGTTCTGACGAAAGGTCATCGACCTGAAACATTAACTCTGTTTCTCTCTTCACAGATGCTGCCTGACCTGCTGAGTATCTCATAGATACATAGATACATAGAAGATAGGAGCAGGAGTAGGCCATTCGGCCCTTCGTGCCTGCTCCGCCATTCGATGAGATCATGGCTGATCCTTTAATTCAGTATCCCGTCCCCGCCTTCTCTCCGTAACCCTTAAACCCTTTTGCCCGTAGAAATATATCTAATTCCCTCTTAAATATATTTAATGAGCTGGCGTACACTGCCCTCTGTGGCAATGAGTTCCACAGGTTCACCACTCTCTGAGTGAAGAAATTCCCCTTCATCTCTGTCCTAAATGGTTTAGCCCTTATCCTTAAATTATGTCCTCTAGTTCTGTTCTCACCCGCCAAGGGAAACATTCCTTCTGCATCCAGTCTGTCTAGACCTGTCAGAATTTTATACACTTCTATGAGGTCCCCTCTCAATCTTCTAAACTCCAGTGTGTACATCCCTAAACTACATAGTCTCTCCTCATAGGTCATTCCCGCCATTCCTGGTATCAGCCTGGTGAATCGCCGCTGCACCCCCTCCATGGCAAGAACATCCTTCCTCAGATGAGGCGACCAAAACTGTACACAGTACTCGAGGTGTGGTCTCACCAGTGCCCTGTACAGCTGCAGCAAGGTATCCCTGTTCCTGTATTCTAACCCTTTTGCTATGAAGGCCAGCATACCGTTTGCCTTCTTGACCGCCTGTTGCACCTGCATGCTCGCCTTCAGTGACTGGTGTACAAGAACACCCAGGTCTCTCTGTACTTCCCCTTCTCCCAATCTATTGCCATTTAAATAATAATTTGCCCTCCCGTTCCTGCACCCAAGGTGTATAACTTCGCACTTGTCCACATTATAGTGCATCTGCCATTTATCCGCCCAATCGCCCAGTCTGTCCAAATCGCTCTGGAGCTTCCTGGTCTCTTCCTCTGAGCCCACCCCACCTCCTAGTTTAGTGTCGTCTGCAAATTTGGAAATGCTGCATCCGACTCCCTGATCCAGGTCATTAATGTAAATTGTGAACAGCTGGGGGCCCAGGACAGATCCCTGTGGTACCCCACTTGTTACTGCCTGCCATTCAGAAAATGAGCCGTTTATTCCAACTCTCTGTTTTCTATCTGACAGCCAGTTCCCTATCCACGCCAAAACTTTCCCCTTTATCCCATGAGCCTCAATTTTCCATGCTAATCTTTTATGTGGGACCTTATCGAAGGCCTTTTGGAAGTCCAGGTACACCACATCTACTGGCTCTCCCCCATCTATTCTACCAGTTACTCCCTCAAAAAATTCCAATAGATTAGTCAAGCACGATTTACCCTTTGTAAATCCATGTTGACTCTGTCCTATCCTGTCCCCATTTGCTAAGTGCTCCGCTATTTCATCCTTAATGATGGACTCCAGCATTTTGCCCACAACTGATGTAAGGCTTACAGGTCTGTAATTACCTGCTTTTTCCCTACCCCCCTTTTTGAATAGTGGGGTAACGTTAGCTACCCTCCAATCCATCGGCACTGTTCCCGAGTCTAATGAATTCTGAAAAATCATCCTTAGTGCATCCGCTATCTCTAGGGCCACCTCCTTCAGTACCCTAGGATGCATGTTATCAGGCCCTGGGGATTTGTCCACCTTCAATCCCTTTAGCTTCCTTAACACCATATCCTTAGAGATATTGATTTGCGTCAGTTCCTCCTTTGCCAATGTCCCTATTTTTCCCGATATCCCAGGGAGGTTTTTTGTGTCTTCCTTCGTAAAGACTGACCCAAAGTATGCATTTAGTTGATCTGCCATTTCCTTATTTCCCATTATATATTCCCCCGTATCTGACTGCAATGGACCAACTTTGGTTTTCACCAGTCTTTTCCTTTTGATATATTTATAAAAGCTTTTGGAGTTAGTTTTTATATTTTCCGCCAGCTTGTTTTCGTAAGCTATTTTGCCCCTCTTGATCATGCCCTTTGCCCTCCTTTGCTCTATCTTAAACTGTTCCCAATCTTCCGCTCTGGCGCTTTTTTTGGCTATTTTATACGCCCTATCTTTGGATTTTATGCTGTCTCTAATTTCCCCTGTTATCCACGGTTGAGTCACCTTTTTAGATTTCCTTTTATGCCAGATTGGTATAAACAATTTTTGCAATTTTGTCATTCTATCTTTAAATGTTTGCCATTGTTTATCTACCTCCAGTCCTCTCAGGAACGTTGTCCAATCAGACCTACTCAGTTCCCGTCTCATGGCATCATAATTCCCCTTGTTTAAATTCAGGACCTTAGTCTCTGAGTCAATTTCTTCGCTCTCCATTTCGAGTGAGAAATCGATCATGTTATGATCGCTCTGACCCAAGGGTCCCCGTACAACAAGATTACTGATTAGTCCCTTCTCATTGCACAGTACCCAGTCCAATATAGCCTGTTCCCGAGTTGGTTCCTCGACATATTGATCCAGATAACCATCCCTTAAACACTCAAGGAATTCCTCCTCCTCATTATTTTTACTGATTAGGCTAGTCCAATCTATATGTAAGTTAAACTCACCTATGATGACAGCTGTGCTCTTATTGCACGCTTCTCTAATTTCCCTCGTGATGCCCTCCCTAACCTCTATTTTACTATTTGGAGGCCTATATACCACTCCTATTAATGTTTTTCGCCCCTCGCTATTTCTTAGCTCCACCCATATAGATTCTGTATTAACTGAGTTAATATCCTTCCTTTCAATTGCATTTATCCCCTCTTTTACTAGCAATGCTACCTCTCCTCCCTTTCTTTTTTGTCGATCCTTCCTAAATACTGAATACCCCTGTATGTTAAGCTCCCAGCCCTGCTCACCCTGCAACCATGTTTCCGTAATCCCAATTAGATCATAATTATTAACCTCTATTTCCACAGCTAATTCATCTACCTTGTTCCTGATGCTTCTCGCATTAAGGTATAAAACCCTCAGGCTTTTTTTATGCTCACATTTTTTATGAATTAGTTTGGCCCTTTGTTTTTTGTTCCTCACCCTTTTACCATTTATTTCTGTCTGCCTTTCACTTTCCTCTATTTCACTACATAGCTTTCTAGCCCCCTGCCATACTAGTTTAAATGCTCCCGAACTGCTTTATCAAAAATTACCCCGAGAACATCAGTTCCATCTCTGCACAGGTGTAGACCGTCCCTTTTGTATAGCTCACACCTACCACAAAACTGGTTCCAATACCTCAAAAATTTAAAACCCTCCCTCTTACACCACTGCTCAAGCCACGTATTTAGCCTAACTATCCTGTTCTCTGTACTCTTACTAGCACGTGGCACTGGTAGTAATCCAGAGATTACTACCTTCGAGGTCCTACTTTTTAGCTTGGCTCCTAACTCCCTAAATTCTACTTGTAGGACCTCTTCCCTTTTTTTATCTCCAGCATTGTCTGTTTTTATTTCAGATTTCCAGCATCTGCAGTATTTTCTTTTTGTCTGGTTGACTCTTAACTGCCCTCTGAAGTAGCCCAGCGAGCCCTCAGTTTGGATCAAACTGCACAGCAATGGTTCAAGAAGAAGGCCCACCGCCACCTTCTCAGGACAAGGGACGGCCAATAAACATCGGCCTTGCCAGTGACGCCCACAGCCAGAGAATGGATTTTCTTAAAAATCTGGAACGCCAGGTGCATTTGACTGCTGATAGTGCTTAACGTCATCTCTTTCAGATGTGGAACGATCGGCTCAAGTTTACATATAAAAACATTCTCTTTTTCCTGCAATGGAATGGAGGGTCAATATGTGTTTATCGTCATCCCACGAAATAGAAAAATTCTGACCCTTTGTGAGGTTGAGGTCTATGGGTCGAAGGTCCCAGTGAGCGGACATTGTTAAAGTGAATCATTTCTGGTACGTCCCATTTTTATTGTTCATCGTATTACATTTATCCTTTGTGTCCAATTCAACAACTTGCCTTGATATAGTGCCTTTAATGAAGATAATCATCCCATGGCTCATTGCAGAATCAAACCAATGTTCACTTAGCCAAAGTAGATCATATTAGGAGGGGGACTGAAAGCTTGGTCAAAGAGGTAAAGTATCAGATTGCCTCAGTCTTCAGCACCTCAGTCAGAAGGTCGTGGATTCAAGTCCCACTCCAGAGTCGAGAGCCCATAATACAAGCTAACACATCAGTACAGTACTGAGGGAGCACCGCACTGTCAGATGGTCAGTACAGAGGGAGTGCCGCACTGTCGGCGAGTCAGTACAGAGGGAGCGCCGCACTGTGGGAAGGGGCAGCACTGAGGGAATGCTGCATTGTCGGAAGGGGGAATACAGAGGGAGTGCCGCACTGTCGGCGAGTCAGTACTGAGGGAGTGCTGCACTGTCGGAGGTTCAGTACAGAGGGAGCGCCGCACTGTGGGAAGGGGCAGCACTGAGGGAATGCTGCATTGTCGGAAGGGGGAATACAGAGGGAGTGCCGCACTGTCGGCGAGTCAGTACTGAGGGAGTGCTGCACTGTTGGAGGGTCAGTACAGAGGGAGCGCCACACTGTCGGCGAGTCAGCACTGAGGGAGCGCTGCACTTCCGGAAGGGGCAATACTGAGGGAGTGCTGCATTGTCGGAGGGTCAGTACTGAGGGACTGCTGCATTGTCGGAGGTGCTATCTCTTTGATGAGACCGTAGCCGAAGGTTCCATTTATGGTTCAGGTAAAGGACACTATTGGAAGGATAGGGAACATTCTGCTCTCCACTACCGCAAAACAAATACAGACCAACTGGTTTTACATCCCGTTGTTAACTTTAGGATCTTGCTGTGCACCAATGACTGCCAGGTTTAACTGCACCAGTGTAAATACTTCAAAAGTGAGCCAGTGGTTGCGATGTTGGGCTATGATGGTGAAATCCTGCATCACGGCACGTCTGTTCTTTCTGCTGGAATTGAGGAAGCCAATTCTAACGCTCTTTATTTGTTCATTTCAGATCTCGGGGTGCGATTTCTCACAGGCAGCTGATTGGCTTGTGTAGGAAAGACCATTAACAGCAGCTGCATTTACTGATACATTGCAATAATTTAGTGTAACACTGACTGTAACTCTAAACTAATCCAAAATAAACTTCTTGAATGTGCTGTACCAGACCAATCGTGTCCTAATCAGTTTATCATTAAGTCTATAAAGGTTCAAATATCCACAAAGGAACACTTTCCCCTGGTATAATCCCATCGAGTCCCAAGTACCCCTATTGTCAGCCTTGGCTCAGTGAGTAGCTCTCTCACCCCTGAGTCAGAGTGTTGTGGGTTCAAGCCCCACTCCAGAGACTGAAGCCTATAATCCAGACTAACACTTCAGGGCAGTACTGAGGGGGTGCTGCACTGTGGGAGGGGCCATCTCTCTAATGGTGCCCTCTCAGGTGGGCATACAAGATCCCAGGGCACTGTTTCAACCAAAAGCAGGGGAGTTCACCCAGGTGCGCTGGCCCCACATTTACCCCCTCGACCTACATTGTGAAAGCAGATTCTCTCATTGCTGTGTGTGGCAGCTTGCTGTGCACAAATTGGCAGCTGTGTTACCTACACTTCAACAGTGACAACACTTGTAAAATAAAAGTACTTCTCTTGGCTGTAAATCACTTGGGACATTGTGAAAGGTGCTACAGAAATGTAAGTCTGCCCCTTTCCTGCAAGGACCCTTATTGTTTGCCAGTCAGTGCGACCAGCATCAGTCCTTCACCCTGCAGCCTCCGGTAGCCCCAGTCTGGGGGCTCCAGCAGGAACTTGGATGGTCAGTAGCCTGGGGGGGGGGGTTAGGGAGCAGTGGGCAGGGTGGCGGTCAATGAGTTAGCACACCTAGCTTTCTCTTATGGGGCCCAGGACACTCAGCACCAGAGCTCTGAGGGAATTGGTTCCTGAATTATACGGCAGTGAGGCTGAAGCCCCTTCACCTGGACAAACACTGAAGGTCAAATTCTCAGCTTGAACTTTTAAATTTCATACAAACATTGTGCTTTAACAGCATTCTCTCTGCGCTTCTCACAAGAGCTTCCCCCTTGCCCATGGTGTAGCTTCTCTCCACTACTTACACTGGTCCCATGAGAAAGATTAGGGATTTTGAGCCTGTCCCAATGGGTGCAGCAAAAACCTGGTGGCACTACAATCCTCCCTTAGGGAGACTACTAGGAACGCTGGTGTGGGAAATGGAAAATAGGGTAGATGATGCTGAAGAGGGAGCTTTAAAAGCAGATTCCCATCCACTGGACAGCAAGTCCAAGGTACAAAGCCCTGTGCCATACTCGACCTGGAAGTGACTGATGGGACAGTGTAGAGGTTATTGTGCTGAAACTGGTGTACTGTGGCTGCAGTGTGTACCATCCACAAGATGCACTGCAGCAACTCGCCAAGGCTTCCTTGACAGCACCTCCCAAACCCGCGACCTCTTCCACATAGAAGGACAAGGGCAGCAGGCACAGTTTTGGGAGGCACAATTGTTGAGGCAGCTGTGAGAAGCGGCCCAATAGATTCTCAAAACAGACACCCAATTAACACAGGAAAGGACAGTGAAATCTACCCAGAATTTGGAACATAACGAGATCAGGTTTCATGTATAACAGGAGTTTATTGTCCAACAGACACATCTACAGTTCCATGGAGCTGCACTCGGAGCCCACCCTGCGGCGATGGTCCATTTTCCACATGGCAACAGTCCCGACCAACAGGGCCACGGAGAGCAGAGCTACCCCAACCGCTACTCCAGGAAGAACACGGGAGGGGGAATCAGCAGCAGCATCTGTGGGGAGAAGGGAGGGTTAGATAGGCACCAGTTACTCCATCACTAGACAGTAGCAGGGGCCTCCTTTACCTTTCTCTTCCTGGTGGATCCCAGCAGCCAATCTCTCATCTTCCAGGAAAGTGATGGCTCCATCAGCAGTCACCAAGGACCCAGCCCGGTCATCGGCACTTCTTCGCCTCTCTGGGGGAGACAGAGACAAGAGTTCAAGGTGGGCGATTCAATGTTCAGCTGTCTGAAGCCCCAAAATCAGATGGTCAATCCGATGGCCCAATGCAAAAACCCTCAGCCAGTGAGTACCAGAGAGAGATTGGACTGCAGTTAAATACGGTGCCCGCACTGTCAGACTAAGATTCACTCCCTATGCTCAGAAGGACCCGCTTCAACCCAGCAAGGTTTGCAGTCGTTGAGGTGCAAAGGTCAGTCTGGTCTGCTGGGGGTGGGGGGGGGCTGGTAGAGACCCGTTTTAAGCACTAGTTTCACCAGTGGTTACTCTGGACATACACACATTGGTGGCGGGGGAGACCTGGGCAGATATCAGTTCGGTTCCACCATGGAACTCCCGGTGACAGCAGGATGCTGGATCAAAGTTCAAGGCCAGAGGTGGATTCCATTCAGAACCAGTGGAAGATGTGCTCAGAGCTGCTGAGCCAGATTACTATTCTGCTGTAGACTGTAACTGGGATAGAATTGAGCGGGCAGATTGAGGACACTGCTCCTGTGCCCAGTGTTGGGCCCTTGCTGAGTGAGCCCAGTGTCCAGATGCCCCACACCCACCCCTCCCCATCAAGGTACAGTTTCTAGTCAGATCCCAGCTACTTACTGGGGCTGCAGGGAGCTGTGCAGTTCTCTCGGGTGGAAGGGAAGCAAACCTCAGCACTGCAGTGGAAGTGAACCTGGAAAGAGACAGTGCGGTCTGGTCAGTGCCACAGCTCCCAGTCAAGAGATTCATGCTTCTACAGTCTAAGGGTCAGCAGGGGCCTCCTCACTGTGAGCAAGACCCAGGGAACAAGTTCAACCAAGAGAGCCAGAGAGAAAGACTGAAGGAAACTCACCTCCCCGCTCAGAGCCCGGCCCGAAACTCGGTCCCAGAAAGCGAAAGTGCTGACTACAAACCGATTATGGCGAGTTGGGAATGGCGAATGGGAAGCGGCGTCTACCAGGAGGAGGCGGGTTTTGTCATTGTCACCAGGAAAGGGGCACCTGGAACAGAGAAAGAGCGGGTTTTATGGAGAGGACACCTGGAACTCCCAACTACAGAGTTACAGTGGCACATCAAAGCAAAGTCCCAAGATTAGAAGTCACCAATCGTCAACCTGGAGCTCAGATTGGTTTGATTATCGGCCGTTCCTTCACCCAGTCCATGTCGCCCCCCCTCCCCAATCACCAGCCTGCCCCAAGGTCCCTCACTCGCTGCCTTACCTGCCCACCAGGAGGTCCCATCGGAGCCCCGAATGCGGCTCGGGGGTGGGGGTCGCCCAGCAGTCATTGAGCACCAGCACAAGGGACGGATCGTTCCGGTTCAGGACTCGAACCTCCACAAACACGGGGTCCCGGAGCACACTCAGGATCGGGTAGTCACTGGCCACGTACCAGCTCCGGTAGCCACCATCTGGAAAGAGAAAGATGAAGGACGGCCACTATTTGGAGAGAGAGCCTGAAGTTGGACACTAACCATCAGCAGCACTCGCTACCTCTCGCTATTCTCAGCTCCAGAACCAGGATCCCGGCCTCAGTGGCAGGCAGTGGCGGAGAAAGGCTGTAAACTCGGGGCTTCACCTGCAGTTCAGACTCCTGGCTCCCCTTGTAACTGCACTGGACATGGAGCCTGCAAGAGAACGGACACGGCTGGAGAATTCAGCTCCTCACCTTCTCTACCCGCTCCATGTGCTCCCAGTCTCACCTGAAGGGGCTGTCCCGGGTCACCGATCCCAAAGCTCCATCCAAGATCTCAAACTGACCCAACACATCCGTTTCATAGACGACGTTCACCCCGTCCAGCTACAAGAGACAGAAGACCATCATTACAGAGGAACAGGAGTAGACTGATTGCATAGAAATTGAGCAAGTCTGCCATTGCCTGATCACATGTAGGGCTGGATATTCAAGTGTTAGCGCCAGTCTTTAGCGCCAAAATTACGGCGCTAGCAGCTTAGCACCCGTTCAGCGCCGGTTATGCGCCTACGCCGAAATTCACCTGTGTTTTAGCGCCGGCGCTAACTGTTAGCGCCCGTTCAGCTGCGCGCGCAACTTATGACGTCATCTGCGTGCGCAACGCTGTTTGAGCGCCCCAAACCGGAAATTCAGCCGCGCCCGTCCCATTCTGGCGTGGCGCTGTTAGGAAGTGTTAAATGCAACTCAACACAGGCCGTGTGGGATGCGGGGAGCGCTAATTAAAGGGCACATCCACTCAACCATCAAAGCCAGCCACTTCGCAGCAATGACGAGACTGCTCTGCATTTCTGGACAGATAGCAAGCCACAGACAAAACGGATTTCGGACACCATAGGAAAGGTATTTGTGGCTGCTAGCCACTGTTTTGACATTTGGATCCCTGTGAATGGTGTGCTGGAAAAGTTGTTATGGGGCCTGCATGGGGGGTCAACCCTCACTACCGAGATGCTTTGGAAAGGGCGCGCGGACGAATTGAGATAGGGCCAGGCATGGCTAGACGCCGAGGGGACATTCGGCGTGGCAAACCCCGGTTAACACAGCACACTTTTCAATCATGACACCTACACATGGTGATTAAATCAACATATCTATTGTGAAAACCCCCGGCCCTTCCCACACGAGCATCAGATCACAAAAGAAGTGCAAAAAACACACACGACCTTGTGTCACACACTCAACCTGGGGAGGAGCATCCCAGACAACAGAAACAAGTTGCCACAACATTCGGGTAACAGAAACAAGGAAGCCCCCCAACACAAGCACCCCCATATCACTAAGGAGCACCATGCCCCCCAGAGCCGGATAAATCGCTTGTCACAGCCCCTTGGCGAGAGGCTGAGTCTGGGGCCATGCGTCTTTGTCCCCGGCCCGTCCTGCTGCTGCGCCTCAAGCTGACCCCTGAGTCTGTGGGGAGGCTTGGGGAAGGGTCAGCAGGCCGGGAGGTCGTGTCGCCGGAAGCCCTGGCGGGTCGGCCTGCACGAGGGCGTCCCGGACGTGCAGCTATCGGGCCAATCTGGTGTTCGGCAGCCCGGTGTGCGGCAGCATGCTGGCGGCTGGCCTGTCGCTGCATCCGCGCCAGGGCAAGGGTGGCAGATGCGAGATTCCCCACTGCTCGGCCATGTGCACGCAAGTGCCGTGCCACAGTCTGGCCCACACCTCTCAGCTGGCGACTGGCCTGCTCTGCGGCTTCAAATTGATGGAGCAGCCTCTCCTGCGAGGCAAGAAGGAGCTCCTGCCCCCTGGCGTGTTCGGCGGAGAATTGCTCCATCAGCCTCGCCTGGGATTCCCCAAATGCCGCCACGCTTCTTGCAAGGTTGTCCACGGAGTCAGGCATGTGCAAGAACACCTGCATGAATTGCTCATGCTGGCGCTCCGACGCCGCACACATCTCGGTCAGGACGCGAACCTCCTGGCCGACGTCACAATCGTGGCTCGAATGAGCCTCCCCCATCTGCGGAGAAGGCTGCCGTGCCGGCCGAGCCCTGCCCCATGCGTCCATTCCACTAGGTCCAGCCTGGGGGCTCCCCTCCCCCTCCTCCCGCTGGCTCTCCGGAACGGCACAAGTCTCCCCCTCAGTGGCTTCTGCTGCTGGTGTTGCTGGTGCCGGCGAGGTGTCGCCATCTTCTTGCCCCGCGACGTCCTCCTCCTCCGAGGCCCTGGCTGCGTGGCCTTCAGGGAGCACATCCTCCTCAGCAGCAGCTGAAAGCAGCAAGGCACAAGTGTCGCATTACAGTGACCACAGGCCTACAAGGAGGGAGGGTGAACGGATGATTTATGCGCTTTTTGCGGACAGTGGGGAAGGATGAACATGTGGTTGCGCAAGGGCAAGGAGAGACGTGCACCCAGTCAAGTCCTTACCAGTGGGTTGTAAGATAGGGTCTGCATCTCCTATCGCCACAGGCTCAATGACAGGGTGACGCATGAGGCGCACCACCCTCTCGTCCAGTGCTGTCAGCTCCCGGTAGTCCCGACGGCCTCCGCCAGTGGCACGCAGGCTCCTGGCGTTCATCGCCAGCTTTCCCTGCAAGAGAAAGGAGGCCGGCTAAGTACAGTGAGGTCCCCTGTTAGTGTGTGTGCGAGCCCTCCCATGGTGGAGAAGCTTGGAGAGTGAGGTCCCTGTTAGTGTGTGTGCGAGCCCTCCCATGGTGGAATAGCTTGGAGAGTGTGAGAAGTCCAGAAAGAGCTGCTGATTAACATGCAAGTGCGTTTGGAGCGGGGGGAGCCCTGGCCATTAGACCTTTGAGTTCCCTTTGGGCCTAATGGGAGGTGCAGATGCAAGAATGAGGGGGACAGTGCAAATGGTACTCACCTTCACCAGTCGGCAGAGGTCGTTAAACTTCTTGCGGCACTGGTCCGCACTCCTGGGCACATCGGTGTTGGACGACACCCTCCGCGCGATCTTTGTCCAGGCATCCCTGAACTGGCTCCTGGGAGCCTTCCTTCCATTAGCCGGGCAGAAGATGCGGCGTCTCTTCCGCACTGCGCGAAGGAGCACATCCAGCGCTTCCTCAGAGGACCGCTGGCTTCTTTCGCGGGCCCCCTCCATCAGCTGCAGCAGTAGGTTTCTCTAAGATTCAGTGCAAAGGCCTACTTCCACGGCTGCAGCATGCAAGGTGTGGCTGCAGGCAAAGTTCACCCTTCCCCCTTTAAGAGCTCTACAGCATGTGCCTGTCTGCTGACACTCTCACATGATCGCGCCTGCGCTGCGCCGGAAAACAGCGCTAAAACGCAGCATCGCTGGAATAGTGCCTGAACAGAGGCGCCAACGCCTATTTCAGCGCTCGCCAGAAAAGTGGCCAGAAAAAACTGAATATCGGCGAGCTGGGCTGCTAATTCCGGCGGGCGCTAAAGTTTCCCAGCGCCGGAGTTCAACGCCGGAACTGCGCCGGAACTCAATATACAGCCCGTAGTGTCTTTAAGGGCCCCCATTGCCCTTTAGACCCCCTCTTTCCCACCCGACTGACAGCCATTGATGGGGCTCCCAGCCCACAATACCTACCCGCTGAGTAGTGCCACACTCACTGACTGCGAACTGAAAGAGCACAGTGTCTGCAGAGGCCACGGTCGGACTGCACTCCGCTCCATGTCCATCCTTCAGATGGACCGTTGTCAGGTCTACAGGAGGCAGCGTCAAATCCTTGGAGATGGCGATCAGGACCCGCCCATCCTTGGTGCACACTGCAAGAGAGTCAATGAAAGGCGGTTAGTTGCTGCACGGGGAATGGCAAGGGAACCGTTACCGGGAGGGGGAGAAACTCCGCCCAGCTCAGCACCAGCTTCTAGTTTCCTTCTCTCCCCATCCACTCCCCAATTCTCCATCTAATGGAGACGGTTCACCAACTCCATCCCTACTGGACTGGTTACACAAGACCTGCATCAAATCCACAGCCTGTCTGGTCAGTGCCAGCCAGGGACTGATCTTCACTCTGCCCTCCTATCCTGGGGCGCAATTCAACCATCAGAAGTCCCAAGTCGCATAGAGAAGGAAGGAGAGATCGTGGGTCAGGATCTCAATGATCAGACTTTCAAAACTGTAGAACTGAACACAGTTCTTAAACCCGCCAGCTCCCGGACTGGAGAGGTTGGAGACTCCAGCTGATGTTTCAGGACAGGAGGAGAGAGGCTACTGTCCAGGGAATCCCCAGTGCAGTTGGATTGCGGCTGGTTCTGGGAAGCCCTGGCCCAGAATATAGGCGAGCCGAGAATACACCCACCTGGCAGATTGTGGAGTGAATAGAAACACGGCGGCACATCCCGGCTCCCGGCATCAAAGCAGCAGCCTCTCCGCACACACTCACTGCCTTCAATTCCCCCAAACCCGCAGTCTTGGCGGAATTTGGGAGACAGCCAACATTGATCGGCGGGGAGAAGGAGAGAGGGCGGCTGAGATGAACAGATTGTAAGAAAGAACAAGCCCAGAACCCGCAGCCCCTCCATTCTAACAAGCGAGGCTCCCAGGTAAGTGAGGCTGTAGAGCCGACTCCCCCTTTTTATCCCCTGTTTAACCCGCAGTAAATGAATGGTCTGATTGGCCCACGGGCTCCCCATGTGAACCCGCATTCCCACGGGGCACACGGAGATATTGGGGCCTTGTGTTTTCTGCTTCTTGAGTGGAGGGAACTGTGTTTTAACAAAATATAGATGTGTATTTATTTGAAGTTGTAAAGTATGATTAAATTTACATCGGTTGAACAAAATGTCTGTTCTTTAAGAATCTGTACATGTTTCTTTCCTTATATTCTGTTTCAGTTCATCAATAAAGAAACGCTGAACTTGTCTCGTTCCCACAGACCCAGATTGTCCATGTTTATACCGAGTGTGAGAGGTTGCAGCCTCTCTTCCATTATTTGAAGGGGCTGATCCTCGATTTTTGGCTGCACTTCAGTCCCACTCTCCTGATCTACGGCCACCCGGTGCGGAGGGGAGCGGGCAGGTCGGGGACCTCCTTGTGGGACTGCTCCTGGGCCTGTCCAAAGTGCCCATTAACTGGTCCAGGCAGCGGGCGGTCCAGGGGGTCATTCGGCCCACCTCTCTTCCGCGGCCATGTTCACCCCTGGGTGGCCCTGGAGATGGAGCACGCGGTGTCTGCCGGCACGCTCGAGGCCTTCCGAGACCGGTGGGCACCGCAGGGACTGGAGTGCTGCATCACCATAAGGAACAGTACTTTAATTTAATTTGTTCAATTTCCTTTTAACCTTTTTTAAAGTTACAGCACATGGTCATAGAATCATCGAATCATAGAATGGTTACAGCAGGGAAGGAGGCCATTCGGCCCGTCGAGCCCGTGCCGGCTCTCTGCAAGAGCACTTCAGCCAGTCCCACTCCCCCGCCCTTTCCCCGTAGCCCTGCACATTTCTTCCCTTCAGATACTTATCCAACTCCCTTTTCAAAGCTGTGATTGAATCTGCCTCCACCGCCCTTTCAGGGAGAACATTCCAAATCCTAACCACTCGCTGCGTAAAAAAGTCTTTCTTTCGTGGCCTTTGGTTCTTTTGCCAATCACCTTAAATCTCTGTCCTCCGGTTCTCCACCCTTCTGCCAATGGGAACAGTTTCTCTCTATCTACTCTGTCCACACCCCTCATGGATTTGAACACCTCTATCAAATCTCCTCTCAATTTTCTCTGCTCCAAGGAGAACAACACCAGCTTCTTCAGTCTTTCAACATAACTGTACTCCAGACTGGGGAATGAGGTTGGTCAGGTGGAGCAAGTTTCAATAGGTGAACATTTAGGGAACAGTAATCATAGTATCATAATGTTTTGGTTAGCTATGAAAAAGGACAGGGAGCAATCTAGAGTAAAAATGTTTAACAGGGGGAAATGCAATTTCAGTGTGATGGCCCGGGTAAACTGGAATCAAAGATTGGCAGGCAAAACTGTAATGAACAATAGGCTGCCTTTAAAGAGGAAATAGTTCAGGTGCAGTTGAGGTACTTTCCAACGAGGGGGAAAGGCAGGGCAACTAAAGTCAGGGCTCGCTGGATGATGAAAGAGATAGAGAATATGATGAAGCAGAAAAAGAGCAATTATGACAGATGTCAAGTTGCAAATGCATCTGAGAATCAGGCTACATATAGAAAGGTCAGAGGAGAAGTGAAAAATCAAATAAGACGGGCAAAGAGAGGGTATGAGAATAGAATTGCAGCCAACATAAAAGGTAATCCAAAAGTCTTCTTTAGGCATATAAATAGTAAAAGGGTAGTAAGAGGAGGGATGGGGCCGATTAGGGACCAAAAAGGAGACCTATTCATGGAGGCAGAGGGTATGGCTGAGGTACTAAATGAGTATTTTGCATCAGTCTTCACCAAGGAAGAGGATGCTGCCATAGACATAGTAAAGGAGGCGGTAGTGGATATACTTGATAGGATAAAAATTGATAAAAAGAGGTATTAGGAAGGCTGGCTGTATTTAAAGTACATAAATCACCAGGAGCGGATGGGATGCATCCTACGATGCTGCGGGAATTTAGGGAAGAAATCGCGGTGACACTGGCCATAATCTTCCAATCCTCCTTAGATACAGGGGTGGTGCCAGAGGACTGGAGAACTGCAAATATTATTCCCTTGTTCAAAAAAGTGTGTAAAGATAAACCCAGCAACTACAGGCCATTCAGTTTGACCTCGGTAGTGGGGAAGCTTTTAGAAACAGTAATCAGGGACAAAATTAACAGTCGCTTGGAAAGTGTGGTTTAATTAAGGAAAGCCAGCACGGATTTGTTAAAGGCAAATCGTGTTTAACTAACTTGTTTGAGTTTTTTGATGAGGTAACAGGGAGGATTGATGAGGATAATGCAGTTGACGTAGTGAACATGGATTTCAAAAAGGTGTTCGACAAAGTGCCACATAATATGCTTGCCAGCAAAGTTGAAGCCCATGGAATAAAAGGGACAGTGGACATGGATACGGAATTGGCTGAGTGACAGGAAACAGAGAGTAGTGGTGAACGGTTGTTTTTTGGACTGGAGCAAGGTATACAGTGGTGTTCCTAAGGGGTCGGTTCTAGGACCACTGCTTTTCTTGATACATATTAATGACTTGGACATGGGTGTACAGGGCACAATTTCAAAATTTGTAGATGAGACAAAACTTGGAAGTATAGTGAACAGTGAGGAGGAAAGTGACAGAAGTCAGGAAGACATAGACAGGCAGGTGAAATGGGCGGACACGTGACAGATGAAATTTAGCACGGAAAATTGTGAAGTGATAGGTTTTGGTAGAAAGAATGAGGAGAGGACACATAAACTAAATGGTCCAATCCTGAAGTGGGTGCAGGAACAGAGCGACCTGGGGGTATGTGTGCACAAATCATTGAAGGTGGAAGGACAGGTTGAGAAAGCAGTTAAAAAGGCTTACGGGATTCTGGGCTTCATAAATAGAAGTATAGAGTACAAAAGTGTGGAAATTGTAGTTGACTTTAAATTGACAATTGAGAAGAGTCAGCTCCACAAGTGTCCCTCTTAAGGAGGCAGCACCAATAGAATTTAGACACCAAGACCTAGAAATTCAGTATAGCCACATTTGGGGCGCTACAGCATGGCGTTCGCTAACTTTTGCGCCCGGCGCAACTTAGCACCACCTTCGCCGATATTCAGTTGCATCGCCCCAAGAGGTTACTGCTGCGCTAAAGCAGGCGATGCACGACTATCATTAGGCGCTAAGCCGGCGATCCAGGGCGCAAACACCGAGGGCGGGTGCAGCGCAGGTGCGGCGAGTTGCTCATTGAGGGCAGACAGTCAGGCGCCGGTCAGCACTTAAAGGGGGAGGGTGGACTTGCTTGGCTGCCACACCCTGCACGCTGCAGCCCTAAGGCAAGGCCTGAACACTGCTTCTGGAACAGCTCCATGCCCAGGAGAATGGAGAAGGCCAGGGAGAGAGTGCAGCTCTTCGGCGAGGGTGACCTGAGGGTGCTGGTTGGTGCAGTGGACCGCAGGCGCCATATCCTCTTCCCTGAGGGTGGCAGGAGGCCGCTGCCCGCCGAATATCGGAAAGCATGGAGGGATGTGGCAAACAAGGTCATGTCCAACAGCGTGGTTGGCAGGACACCAACCCAGTGCTGGAAAAATTTCAACGTCCTCACTCGGGTTGTCAGGGTGAGTACCCTTTCCAGTATCCTCCTCATCCCTGCATGTGCACCTCACTTTATAGCCAAACGAGTCTGAAAGCTCTAATGGCCAGCCCTCATCCAGCAGCTATGGGACTGTCATGAAAAGCACTTGCACATTCAGGACTTTAGACACTGTCAGGGCTATTCGACCATGGGAGGCAGTGCGGGCAATATCAGGGCTTGACACTGTACTTAGAGGCGGTCCTTTCTCTTGCAGTCCAAGCTGGCGCATAACAGAAGACAGCAGCGACAGACCGGGGGAGGCCGTCCTGACCTGAAACAGCTGAGCGACCTCGAGCAGAGAGTGGAGCAGATCATGGCAGGCCGGCTGAGTGGCCCCGTCGCCACTGGAGATGCTGACCCTGTTCTGGGCACCAATGGTAAGGTCATCACCTTTTTGACCTCTCCCTTTCCACTTGCGCCTCACACCAGCATCCTTTGCCACTATCGAACCAATGCAGTGCACAGCAGCACTCATGCCTCCCTCGCTGCCGCCCTGTCCTCACAATAAAGCAACTCTTGTGCCTCCCTGCTTTCAGATGGTGACTCACCAGGTGAGAAGGCGGCCCCTCAAGCTGACACTGTGTCTGAGTCAGACATAGAGGAGGAGGAAGAGGTGATTGGGCAAAAGCATGGCAGATGCAGTATAATGTGGATAAATGCGAGGTTATCCACTTTGGTGGCAAAAACAGGAAGGCAGATTATTATCTGAACGGCAATAGATTGGGAGAAGGGGAAGTGCAATGAGACCTGGGTGTCCTTGTGCACCAGTTGCTGAAGGTAAGCATGCAGGTGCAGCAGACGGTTAAGAAGGCAAATGGTATGTTGGCCTTCATAGTGAGAGGGTTCGAGTACAGGAACAAGGATGTCTTGCTGCAGTTGTACAGGGCCTTGGTGAGACCACACCTTGAGTATTGTGTGCAGTTTTGGTCGCCTTATCTGAGGGAGGATGTTCTTGCCATGGAGGGAGTGCAGTGAATATTCACCAGACTGATACCTGGGATGGCAGGAATGACATATGAGGAGAGATTGGGTCGATTGGGCTTATACTCGCTGGAGTTTAGAAGAATGAGAGGGGATCTCATTGAAACTTATAAAATGATGACACGACTAGACAGACTAGATGCAGGAAGGATGTTCCCGATGGCCGGGGAGTCCAGAACCAGGGGTCTCAGTCTAAGGATAAGGGGTAAGCCATTTAGGACAGAGATGAGGAGGAATTTCGTCACCCAGAGAGTGGTGAACCTGTGGAATTCTCTACCAGAGAAGGCAGTGGAGGCCAATTCATTAAATATATTCAAGAAGGATTTAGATATATTTCTTAAGGCTAAAGGGATCACGGGATATGGGGAGAAGGAAGGGACAGGGTCACAACCTGAGAACTGTTTAAAATTAAGAATGTTTAAAACTAATATTGAAAGTAGCAAATGTAATACAAAGACTGTATAAAATTAATATTGTTTATAAGTAATACTGTATTTAACCAACAAATATCAAAAGAATATTTAGAAAACTGTAATTTTTTACTATGTTAGCTTTGGCAATATGTTTCTCTGTAAACTCTCATGCCAATAAAGCATTTAAATTGGAAATTGGGTACTGAATTTGGATGATTAGCCATGATCTCATTGAATGGCGGAGAAGGCTCGAAGGGCCGAATGGCCTACTCCTGCTCCTATCTTCTATGTTTCGGCGACTGTCTGCGAGGGGCGCTGCTGTAGATGAGGCTGCGGTACCGGCGACTGTCTGCGAGGGGCGCTGCTGTAGATGAGGCTGCGGTACCGGCGACTGTCTGCGAGGGGCGCTGCTGTAGATGAGGCTGCGGTACCGGATACTGTCTGCGAGGGGCGCTGCTGTAGATGAGGCTGCGGTACCGGCGACTGTCTGCGAGGGGCGCTGCTGTAGATGAGGCTGCGGTACCGGCGACTGTCTGCGAGGGGCGCTGCTGTAGATGAGGCTGCAGTACCAGTGACTGTCTGCGAGGGGCGCTGCTGTAGATGAGGCTGCAGTACCAGTGACTGTCTGCGAGGGGCGCTGCTGTAGATGAGGCTGCGGTACCGGCGACTGTCTGCGAGGGGCGCTGCTGTAGAAGAGGCTGCGGTACTGGTTTATTTCTGATAGCAAAATACTGCGGATGCTGGAAATCCGAAATAACAACAGAAAATGGTGGAAAAACTCAGCAGGCCAGGCAACATCCATAGCGAGAGAAACAGAGTCAACGTTTCAGATCAAAACCCTTCGACAGGACTCAGAAAAAACACAGGAAATGAAACAAATTAAAAGGCCAGTTTGGAGGCTGGGAAATGGGGATAAAGAACAAAAGAGAAGTGAAGAGACATTAAGAGATATTTAAAACCAGACGAAATGGTGTTGGGACCAGTAAAGAGACAAAAGACGGCTCTAGATTAAGACATGTCGGAAGCACTGGTGTGGAAGGTGGCATCGTCGGAGCAGATGCTGCGGAGACGGAGAAACTGGGAGAATGGAATAGAGTCCTTACAGGAGGCAGGGTGGGTGGAAGTGTAGTCCAGGTAGCTGTGGGAGTCAATGGGCTTATAGTGAATGTTGGTCAATAACCTATCCCCAGAGATGGAGACGGAGAAGTCGAGGAAGGGAAGGGAAGAGTCAGAGATGAACCATGTGAAGGTGAGGGAAGGGTGGAAATTGGGGACAAAGTGAATGAAATTGTCTAGTTCAGGGCGAGAGCAGGAAACGGCACCAATACAGTCATCAATGTACTGGAAAAAGAGGTGAGGGAGGGGACCCAAGTACGACTGGAACAAAGAGTGTTTCACATATCCCACGAAAAGGCAGGCATAGCTAGGACCCATGCTGGTACCCATGGCAACACCTTTGATTTGGAGGAAATGAGTGGAGTCAAAGGAGAAGTTGTTCAATGTGAGAACAAGTTCAGCCAGGCAGAGGAGGGTGGTGGTGGATGGGGACTGGTTGGGCCTCTGTTCAAGGAAGAAGCGGAGCGCCCTCAGGCCATCCTGGTGGGGGATGGAGGTGTAGAGGGATTGTACGTCCATGATGAAAAGGAAGCGGTTGGGGCCAGGAAAGTGGAAACTGTTAAAGTGGCGGAGGGTGTCAGAAGAGTCGCGGATGTAGCTGGGAAGAGACTGGACAAGGGGAGAAAAGATAGAGTCGAGATAGGAAGAGATAAGTTCCATGGGGCAAAAACAGGCTGAAACGATGGGTCTACCGGGGCAGTCCTGTTTGTGGATATTGGGAAGGAGGTAGAAGCGGGTTGTGTGGGGTTGGGGAACTATGAGGTTGGTGGCCACGGGGGGAAGATCTGAGGGAGTGCCGCACTGTCGGAGGATCAGTACTGAGGGAGTGCTGCACTGTCGGCAGGTCAGTACTGAGGGAGCGCTGCACTGTCGACGGGTCAGTACTGAGGGAGCACTGCACTGTCGGAGGGGCAGTACTGAGGGAGCGCTGCACTGTCGGCGGGTCAGTACTGAGGGAGCGCCACACTGTCGACGGGTCAGTACTGAGGGAGCGCCGCACTGTCGGAGGGGCAGTACTGAGGGAGCGCCACACTGTCGGCGGGTCAGTACTGAGGGAGCACTGCACTGTCGGCGGGTCAGTACTGAGGGAGCACTGCACTGTCGGCGGCTCAGTACTGAGGGAGCGCTGCATTGTCGGAGGGTCATTACTGAGGGAGCGCTGCACTGTTGACGGGTCATTACTGAGGGAGCGCTGCACTGTCGACGGGTCAGTACTGAGGGAGTGCTGCATTGTCAGAGGTGCTATCTCTTTGATGAGCCCGTAGCCGAAGGTTCCATTTATGGGTCAGGTAAAGGACACTATTGGAAGGATAGGGAACATTCTGCTCTCCACTACCACCAAACAAATACAGACCAACTGGTTTTACATCCCATTGTTGTCTGTGGGATCTTGCTGTACACCAATGACTGCCATGTTTAACTGCACCAGTGTCAATACTTCAAAAGTGAGCCAGTGGTTGCGATGTTGGGCTATGCTGGTGAAATCCTGGATCACTGCACATCTGTTCTTTCTTCTGGAATTGAGGAAGCCAATTCTAACGCTCTTTATTTGTTCATTTCAGATCTCGGGGTGCGATTTCTCAAAGGCAGCTGATTGGCTTGTGTTGGAAAGACCATTAACAGCAGCTGCATTTACTGATGCATCGCAATGATTTAGTGTAACACTGACTAACTCTAAACTAATCCAAAATAAACTTCTTGAATGTGCTGTACACAGACCAATCGTGTCCTAATAGTTTTATCATTAAGTCTATAATGGTTCAAAACCGCAAACAAAGGAACACTTTTCCCTGGTATAAGCCCATCGAGTCCCAAGTACCCCTATTGTCAGCCTTGGTTCAGTGAGTAGCTCTCTCACCCCTGAGTCAGAGTGTTGTGGGTTCAAGCCCCACTCCAGAGACTGAAGCCTATAATCCAGACTAACACTTCAGGGCAGTACTGAGGGGGTGCTGCACTGTGGGAGGGGCCATCTCTCTGATGGTGCCCTCTCAGGTGGGCATACAAGATCCCAGGGCACTGTCAACCAAAAGCAGGGGAGTTCACCCAGGTGTGCTGGCCACACATTTACCCCCTCGACCTACATTGTGAAAGCAGATTCTCTCATTGCTGTGTGTGGCAGCTTGCTGTGCACAAATTGGCAGCTGTGTTACCTACACTTCAACAGTGACAACACTTGAAAAATAAAAGTACTTCTCTTGGCTGAAAATCACTTGGGACATTGTGAAAGGTGCTACAGAAATGTAAGTCTGCCCGGGGGTCAATGAGTTTGCGCACCTAGCTTTCTCTTATGGGGCCCAGGACACTCAGCACCAGAGCTCTGAGGGAATTGGTTCCAGAATTATACAGCAGTGAGGCTGAAGCCCCTTCACATGGGCAAACACTGAAGGTCAAATTCTCAGCTTGAACTTTTAAATTTCATACAGGCATTCTGTGCATTAACAGCATTCTCTCTGCGCTTCTCACAAGAGCTCCCCCTTGCCCACGTGTAGGAGTGTGTAGCTTCTCTCCACTACTTACACAGGTCCCATGAGAAAGATCAGGGATTTTGAGCCTGTCCCAATGGGTGCAGCAAAAACCTGGTGGCACTACAATCCTCCTTTAGGGAGACCACTAGGAACGCTGGTGTGGGAAATGAAAAGGAGGGTAGATGATGCTGAAGAGGGAGCATTAAATCAGATTTCCCATCCACTGGACACGAAATGGACAGCAAGTCCAAGGTACAAAGCCCTGTGCCATACTTGACCTGGAAGAGACTGATGGGACAGTGTAGAGAGGTTATTGGGCTGAAAGTGGCGTACTGTGGCTGCAGTGTGTACCATCTACAAGATGCACTGCAGCAACTCGCCAAGGCTTCTTTGACAGCACCTCCCAAACCCACGACCTCTTCCACCTAGAAGGAGAAGGGCAGCAGGCGCATGGGAACACCACCACCTCCAAATTCCCCTCCAAGTTACACTATCCTGACTTGGAAATATATTGTCGATCCTTCATCGTCACTGGGTCAAAGTCCTGGAACACCCTAATAGCACTGTGGGAGCACTTTCACCACACGGACTGCAGTGGTTCAAGACGGCAGCTCACCACCTCCTCAAGGGCAATTAGGGATGGGCAATAAATGCCAGCCTTGCCAGTGACACCCACATCTCAAACACATTTTTAAAAACTGACCCGAGAATGCTGGCCATCAGTGTCATTTGCCATCGTCTCTCCGGCCCGTGTTCCAGTGCACCATCAGGAACCAATTAGAAATTAGTTTGCATTCCCTTCCTGGGTCCCTCTCAAGTTAGATATTTCATCAGTTTTGCACCAAAAGAGCAAATTGTATCAGTGAGTGAACACTGAACCGAGCCCATTCGATTTATATCCCTCGTTACCAGAGTTAAACCTGAAGCTCAACCTTGGCCATTCCAATTGTCCTAACATTCGCAGCCCTGGGGGCATTGGAGGAAAGAAAGTTCAATGGCCTAGAAATTCAGTATCGCCACGTTTGGGGCGCTACAGCCGGGCGTTCGCTAAATTTAGCGTCCGGCGCAACTTAGCGCCACCTTCGCCGAAATTGAGTTGCATCGCCCCAAGAGGTTGCTGCTGCGCTAAAGCAGGCGATGCACGACTATCATAAGGCGCTAAGCCGGCGAGCCGAGGCGCTAACACCGAGGGCGGGCGCAGCGCAGGTGCGGCAAGTTGCTGATTGAAGGCAGACACGCTGGCGCCGGTCAGCTCTTAAAGGGGGAGGGTCGATTTGTTTGGCTGCCACGCCCTGCACACTGCAGCCCTGAAGCAAGGCCTGACCATTGTTGGTTCAACAGTTCAATGCCCAGGACAATGGAGATGGCTAGGAAGCGAGCGGAGCGCTTCAGCGAGGGTGCCGAGGCTACTGGTTGGCGCAGTGGAGTGCAGGCGACCTGTCCTCTTCCCTGACAGTGGGAGGAGGCTGCTTCCCAGCAAGTACCGAAAAGCCTGGAGGAAGGTGGCAAACAGGGTGACCACCAACAGCATGGTTGCCAGGACTCCAGTTCAAAGCAGAAAAAATTTCAACGACCTCACTCGGGTTGTCAGGGTGAGTACCCTTTCCACTATCCTCTTCATCCCGGCATGTGCACCTAAGTTTCTGGCCAAAGGGACCTGAAAACCCCAATGCCCAGCCCTCATCCAAGAGCTATGGGACTCTCATGAAAACCACTTGCACATTCAGCACTTTACACACTGTCAGAGCTATTCCACCATGGGAGGCAGTGCAGGCAAGATGAGGGCTTGACACTGTCAGGGCTATTCCACCATGGGAGGCAGTGCAGGCACGATCAGGGCTTGACACTGTCAGGGCTATTCCACCATGGGAGGCAGTGCAGGCAAGATCAGGGCTTGACATTGTGCTCAGAGGCCGTCCTTTCTCCTGCAGGGCAAGCTGGCCCACAATCCCAGGCAGCAGCTACCGACTGGGGGAGGCCATCCTGACTTCAAACAACTCAGCGACCTGGAGCAGCGTGTGGAGCGCATTATGGCAGGCCGGCTGATTGGCAGCACAGGCTAGGAGTCAGCAGGACTTCGCTGCATCACAGGCGGCTTCCAGCCAAGTGCTCAGTCATGCCGTGCATTCACTGGCTGGTCTGATGCAGACACAGATCAGGGCCACACGGGCACTAACTGTGGCACCCTCACTGGATCGTCCAGGCCCTCGCCATGCCGCAGAAGCCCAGCAGTCTGTGCTTCAGCAGATTGCTGCGCATGCTGCAGTGCTGGCCCGTGCGAATGCCAGTGTATCAGCCGACCAGGGAGTGCCTGTGCTCTGTCAGGTTGGCAGCATTCCTCCTCCACTGCAGCTGCCATCACCCGTAGGACAGACTGCTGCCGCCCAAGCAGAGTTGGAGCAGACAGCAGCCGGGCCCTCCAAGCCCAGAGCTGGTCCAGGCCGTCCCCCAAGTGCATCTGCCGTCTCACCATCTGACCCTCAGCAGCCTTCCCCCAGCCTTGCTGCAGCCACTGGGGTCCCATTGAGGAGGAGCTGCAGGGCGGAAAGGGGCCACTCACGGAAGTGAGGCAGATCACCCTCGCAGAGAAAAAAGTAGGTGTGGCCAAATGTTGTGTTTACATATGAAGGCCGCGAATGTTTTTTTTATATATGAAGGCTGAGACTGTTGGGTTTGTTTTTTATATGAGGGCCAGGAATGTTGTGTTTGTTTTTTATATGCGGGGCAGGAATGTTTGTTTTTTATATGAAGGCCAAGGATCATGGTCATTTTTGTTTAACTGTTTTTTTGATTTTCTGAAGGTTGTGAGAGCCAGTTATGTCTCTGACTGTTTTTTGGGGGTTTTATCTGAATTAGTTTGTCATGCAGGAAGGGCACAGAGTTTACACAATAAAAAATTCCCTTTATTCACATTGTCCATGTTTGCACTTTGAACTAGTTGTTGCCTTAACCGGCTGAGGGCTTGCGGAGCGGCTCCATTCATGTTCTTTCATTGGCACAAGCCATTCCCGGAAAGGGGGCCTAGAACCCAGTTGCAATAAGCCACTGACGGACGGCCCTTGCACTTTGTGCCTCCCTGCCGCCTTGGTTCTCCTCCTCTGGTGGTCCTCCAATGTCTGCTGGCAGTGGCTGAGTCCTGAGGATAGCCAGGTTGTGCAGCATGCATCACACTACAATAAAATGGGAGACTCACTCAGGCGAGTATGGTAGGGCTCCTGTGGCACATAGAAGATAGGAGCAGGCCATTCGGCCCTTTGAGCCTGCTCCACCATTCAATGAGATCATGGCTGATCATCCAAATTCAGTACCCTGTCCCAGCCTTCTCCTCATATCCCTTTAGCCTGAATATATACAACTACTTCTTGAATATATTTAATGAACTGGCCTCCACCGCCCTCTGTGGCAGAGAATTCCACAGGTTCACCACTCTCTGGGTGAAGAAATTCCTCCTCATTTCAGTCCTAAATGGCTTTCCCCTTATCCTTAGACTATGACCCCTGGTTCTGGACTCCCCAGCCATCGGGAACATCCTTCCTGCATCTAGTCTATCCAGGCCTGACAGAATTTATAGGTATCAATGAGATCCCCTCTCAATCTTCTAAGCTCCAGTGAGTATAAGCCCAATCGACACAATCTCTCCTCATAAGTCATTCCTGCCACCCCAGGTATCATCCTGGTGAATCTTCGCTGCACTCCTTCCATGGCAGGAACAGTCTAGACAGTGGAACCGTTACTTGAGCATAGCGAGTGTGTGCTCAATGATGTTCCTGGTAGCTTGATGGCTGTCATTGTATCGCTCTTCAGCAGGGGTGCTAGGCGCAGGAAGCGGGGTCATCAGGCAGGTGCACAAAGGATAGCCCTTGTCCCCGAGAAGCCATCCTCATGGGTGAGCCTGGGCTTCGAAAATGTATGCCACAGAAGTCTGGCGCAGGATGAAGGCATCGTGGCTTCTGCCTGGAAAGCAGGCATTGACAGCTAGTATGAGCTGCCTGTGGTCACACACCAACTGGACGTTGAGCAAATGGCAGCCCTTGCGGTTGCGGTAATCCTCGGCATGCTGTAGAGGTGCCCGTCAAGCCACATGCGTGCAGTCAATGGCGCCCTGCACCACGGGGAAACCCGCTATTCTCCCAAATCCCACTGCACGCTCTTGCTGCTTGTCCAGGGTCATGGGGAAGGACATAAGAAGTAGGAGCAGGAGTAGGGCATACGGCCCTTCGGGCCTGCTCCGCCGTTCAATAGGATCATGGCTGATCCGAATCTAGATTCACATCCACTTCCCTGCCCTCTCCCCGGAACCCCTAATTCCCTTATCTGCTAGGAAATTGTCTATCGCCATTTTTAATTTATGTAATGTTGCAGCTTCCACAGCTCTCTGGGGTAGCAAATTCCATAGATTTACTACCCTGAGTGAAGAAGTTTCTCCTCATCTCAGTTTTGAAAGCGCAGCCCCTTATTCTTAGATTATTCCCCCTAGTTCTAGTCTCACCCATCAGTGGAAACATCCTCCTCGCATCCACCCGATCAAGCCCCCTCACAATCTTATATGTTTTGATAAGATCGCCTCTCATTCTTCTGAACTCCAATGAGTAGAGTCCCAACCTACTCAACCTTTCCTCATACGTCAACCCCCTCATCTCCGGAATCAACCGAATGAACCTTCTCTGAACCGCCTCGAGAGCAAGTATATCTTTTCTTAAATATGGAAACCAAAACTGCACGCAGTATTCCAGGTGTGGCCTCAACAATACCCTGTATAACTGCAGCAAGACTTCCCTGTTTTTATACTCCATCCCCCTTGCAATAAAAGCCAAGATTCCATTGGCCTTCCTGATCACCTGCATACTAACTTTTTGTGTTTCATGCACCAGGACCCCCAGATCCCTTTGTACTGTAGCACTTTGCAGTTTCTCTCCATTTAGATAATAACTTGCTCTTTGATTTTTTCTGCCAAAGTGCATAACCTCACACTTTCCAACATCATATTGCATCTGCCAAATCTCTGCCCACTCACTTAGCCTGTCTATGTCCTTTTGCAGGTTTTTTATGTCCTCCGCACTCATTGCTTTCCCTCACATCTTTGTATCGTCGGCAAACTTGGATATGTTGCACTCGGTCCCTTCCTCCAAATCGTTAATATAGATTGTAAAGAGTTGGGGTCCCAGCACTGACCCCTGCAGAACACCACTAGTTACCGATTGCCAGCCCGAGAATGAACCATTTATCCCAACTCTTTGTTTTCTGTTAGATAGCCAATCTTCCACCTATGCCAGTATATTACCCCCAATCCCATGATTTCTTATCTTGATCAGTAACCTTGTGTGGAACCTTGTCAAATGCCTTTTGGAAGTCCAAATGAACTACATCCACTGGTTCTCCTTTATCCACCCTGTATGTTACATCCTCAAAGAATACGAGCAAATTTGTCAAACATGACTTCTGTAATGAAATGTGTTTGGCTTGCCTGTATTCGTTTTGCACTCATGTATATTACCCTCCCCCACACGGTGTATAGTTTCACTTCCTCTTTCCTGACTAACCTGGAATGTTCCAGGTCTTGGCTCTTGGCTCCGCCCCTGACTTCTCTTACATAAAGATCCCAGGATCTGTATGACTCATTCCTGCGAGCCAGTCAGTCAGTGTGTTGAGATGTTAGCTCTGATCTTAGTGATTAAAAGCCAACTTGTTAAAGTCTAAAACTTCTAGTTTTGTGGTTATTGAAGGCACATCAACTTCCCCTTCATAAAACCATGCTGACTCTGTCCTATTAAATTATGTTTATCCAAATGCTCGGTTACAGTTTCCTTAATAATGGACTCCAACATTTTGCCAACCACAGATGTTAGGCTAACTGGTCTATAGTTTCCAGCTTTTTGGTCTACTTCCCTTCTTAAATAAGGGTGTTACATTAGCAGTTTTCCAATCTGCCAGGACCTTTCCTGAGTCCAGGGAGTTCTGGAAAATAATCACCAATGCATCCACAATCCCTACCGCCACTTCTCTCAAAACCCTAGGATGTAGGCCATCAGGTCCGGGGGATTTATCCGCCTTAAGTCCCATTATTTTACTGAATATCATCTCCTTAGTGATTTTAATCGTGTTTAGCTCCTCTCTCCCCCCTCATTGCCCCCTGTTTGTCCAGTGTTGGGATATTTTTAGTGTCCTCCACCATAAAGACTGATACAAAATATTTGTTCAGCATCTTTGCCATCTCCATGTTCCCCACCAGTAGTGTCCCGGTCCCATCCTCTAAGGGACCAACGTTCACTTTAGCCACCCTTTTCCTTTTTTAAAAAAAAAAATATAGCCGTAGAATCTCTTGCTATCTGTTTTTATATTTGTTGCTAGTTTACTTTCATAATCTATCTTCCCTTTCGTAATTAATCTTTGTTATTGTTTGCTGGCTTTTAAATGCTTCCCAATCTTCTATCCTCCCACTAGATTTGGCTACTTTATATGCCCTTGTTTTCAGTTGGATACTATCCTTTATTACTTTACTAAGCCACAGATGGCTGTCTTTTCTTTTACTCCCTTTTTCCTCAGTGGAATATATTTATCTTGAAAGATGTGAAATATCTCCTTGAATGTAGACCACTGCTCTTGTACCGTCTTACACTTGAATCTGTTTTCCCAGTCCACTTTAGTCAATTCTACTCTCATACCTTCATAGTCTCCTTTATTTAAGCTCAGTATGCTGGTTTGAGATCCAACTCACCCTCAAACAGAATTTGGAATTCAACCATATTATGGTCACTCATTCCAAGGGAATCCTTTACTAGGACATTTTTTATTAATCCGGTCTCATTACACAGGACCAGATCTAAGATTGCCTACCCCCTGGTTGGTTGTTACATACTGCTCAAGGAACCCATCCCTAATACTCTCGATGAACTCTTCCTCAAGGCTGCCATGCCCAATTTGATTAGTCCAGTCCATATGAAAGTTAAAATCCCCCATGATTATAGCTGTTCCCTTATTACAAGCCCCAACTATTTCCTGATTTATAATCCGACCGAGTTACAACTGTTAGGAGGCCTATAGACTACGCCCACTAGTGACTTTCCCCCCCCTTCTTATTCCTCCTCATCTCCACCCAAACTATTTCACTACCCTGATCCTTTGACCAAATATCATTTCTGACTATTGCAGTGATTCCATCCTTGATTAACATAGCAACCCCACCTCCCTTTCCTTCCTGTCTGTCCTTCCTAATTGTCAAATACCCTTGTATGTTTAGTTCCCAGTCATGATTATCTTGCAGCTATGTTTCCGTAATGGCCACCAGATCATACGCATGTGTAGTTATTTGTACCATCAACTCAGCTCAATTTTGTTACGAATGCTGCGTGCATTCAGATAAAGAACTTTAATATCTTTTGGCAATTTATTCCTGCTTTTACCCCTTTTACTACTTTACCTTTATTATACATTCTGTCCCTTCCTGACACACTCTGGTTTTTAATTCCCCCACTGCTACCTTGCTCTATTGCCTTCTCTGCTGTCATTTTTCGCTCTTCAACCCTCCCCACCCCCCCTAATTAGTTTAAAGCCCTCTCTACAGCCCTAGTTATTCGATTCGCCAGCACTCTCGTCCCAGCACTGGCCAAGTGAAGTGCATCCCAACAGAACAGCTCTCTCCTGTCCCAGTACTGATGCCAGTGTCCAAGGAAGCAAAACCCATTTCTCCCTCACCAGGCTTTGGAGCCACGTATTTAACTAATTTTATTTACCCTAGCCAAATTTGCATGTGGCTCAGGTAGTAATCCAGAGATTATTACCCTTGTGGTTCTGCTTTTTAATTTGACCCCTAGCTGCTCAAACTCACTCAGCAGAACCTCTCTTCTGAAAAGGGCATTGGTCACCTGCTGGATGCAGCAATGTACCGCGAACTGGGAGATATTGGCAATGTCCCCAATAGCAGATTGGAAGGAGCCAGTGACATAG
The DNA here is from genome assembly GCF_052327205.1 of Somniosus microcephalus. Lineage (NCBI taxonomy): Eukaryota > Metazoa > Chordata > Chondrichthyes > Squaliformes > Somniosidae > Somniosus > Somniosus microcephalus. The sequence goes on from NC_141008.1 coordinate 2,491,563, forward strand.
AAGTTGAGCCACCATCACCTTCACTGCCACCGACAGACATCCTGCTCCTCATCTGTGGCTGCAGATCTCTGCAAAGCAGGTGGCAGATCTCAGTGACCACCTCCCTTCTGCATCACAGCCTCCGAACACACTACCCCTCAGACATGTTCAGATATGAGAACTGCTGGCGGTATAGCCTGGGTAGGCAAGGCCTCCTGTGCCAACACCTGTTGGCCCTTCTGACTGGCCACGATTGGCACTCACGGCATTGGAGTCGTTTGAATGCAATGCAGAAAGCCAACGTTTCCACCCATTGCAGCCCCTATTAGATGTGGCGACTCTAGGCTGTGGCACTGAAAGTTAAATCCAAGTACAAAGCTCTGGCCTGAAGCCAGAAGTACCTGTGCGAGCACTGAGTCAAAGCAGAAAGCTCTCCCCTTGTCTCTCCCAGAAGGATTGGCACAAAATGGCTGCCACTTATAATGCAGGAAGAGTCCCCTTTAAATAGCACCCCCCACAGCAACTGGGAACAGTTCCCCCTACCAGTCGCTGGGGGCGCCAGGCGCACAGAGGGGGTGCCACTGAAGTTCCAGATCAGGGCGCACCAAGGGCGTTGCACCATGAAATGACTTCAGGATTTGTGCGCGCTTCTGAGTGGGCACTGCAGTTTTGCGCTGCCGCTAAATCTTGACTGAAGTTCACGAGAGGCGCAGATCGCGCCATGCCTGGGTGCTAGCTGCTTCGCGCCCCACTTCTCTGGCGCTAACAACTGAATTTCTAGCCCAATGTTTCCACTGCCGCTTTAGTGAGGCCCAACCCAACCATTTATTGTAGTTTATCTGTAGAGAATGCCAGTCACATGTACCCACATCACCCCTGACCAGTGAAACAATGGGAGCCTGGAGACCTGTATCTCTGCCAGGCTGCAGTCACAGATCCAGTAATCTCCAAGCATCTGGACTTCAAGACTAAGTGTGATGGAATACTCTCCACTTGCCTGGATGAGTACAGATCCAACACCACTTGAAGCACTACTCCATCCAGGACAAAGCAGCCTGCTTGATTGGCACCGCATCCACCATCTTACACATTCACTGCCCCACCGGTGCACTGTGGACCATCTACAAGATGCACTGCAGCAACTCGCCAAGGCTGCTCCAGCAGCACCTCCCAAACCGGTGACCTCTTCCACCTAGAATGACAAGGGCAGCAAGTGCATGGGAACACCACCACCGACAAATCACAACATCCTGACTTGGTAATATCGCCATTCCTTCATCACTGGGTCAAAATCCTGAAACTCCCTCCCGAACAGCACTGGGAGTGTATCTTCACCACAGACTGCAGCAGTTCAAGAAGGCACCTCACCACCACCACCACCACAAGGGCAATAAACGCTGCCCTTGCAGTGACACCCACATCCCAGGAACGAATAGAAAACTGCTCCGGAACTCAAATTTGGCTGATTTTTTGGGGGCAGGCACAATTGTTAAGGCAGCTGAGAGAAGCGGCCCAATAGATTCTCAAAACAGGCTACCAATTAACATAAGGACAGTAAAATCCAGCCAGAATTTGGAATATAACGAGATCAGGTTTCATGTATAACAGGGGTTTATTATCCGACAGACACATCTACAGTTCCATGGAGCTGCACTCGGAGCCCACCCTGCGGCGATGGTCCATTTTCCACATGGCAACAGTCCCAACCAACAGGGCCACGGAGAGCAGAGCTACCCCAACCGCAACTCCAGGAAGAACACGGGAGGGGGAATCAGCAGCAGCATCTGTGGGGAGAAGGGAGGGTTAGATGGGCACCAGTTACTCCATCACTAGACAGCGGCAGGGGCCTCCTTTACCTTTCTCTTCCTGGTGGATCCCAGCAGCCAATCTCTCCTCATCTTCCAGGAAAATGATGGCTCCATCAGCAGTCACCAGGGACCCAGCCCGAACATCGGCGCTTCTTCGCCTCTCTGGGGGAGACAAGAGACAGAGACAAGAGTTCAAGGTGGGCGATTCAATGTGCAGCTGTCTGAAGCCCCAAATCAGGTGGTCAATCCGATGGCCCAATACAAAAACCCTCGGGCAGTGAGCACCGGAGTGAGATTGGACTAGTTAAATACGGTTCCCTCACTGTCAGACTAAGATTCACTCCCTATTCTCAGAAAGACCCGCTTCAACCCAGCAAAGTTTGCAGTCGTTGACGGGTCCAATGGCCAGTCTGGTCTCCTGGGGGCGGGGGAGGGAAAGAGACCCGTTTTGAAGCATTAGTTTGACCAGCGGCTACACTGGACATACACACATTGCCCAGGTCTCCCCCAGATATCGGTTCGGTGCCACCCTGGAACTCCCGGTGACAGCAGGATGCTAGATCAATGTTCAACGCCAGAGGTGGGTTCCATTCAGAACCAGTGCAAGATGAGCTCAGAGCCGCTGAGCCAGATTGCTATTCTGCAATAGACTAACTGGGATAGAGTTGAGCGGGCAGATTGAGGACACTGCTCCTGTGCCCAGTGTTGGGCCCTTGCTGAGTGAGGCCAGTGTCCAGATGCCCCACACCCACCCCACCCCATCAGGGTTCTGTTTCTATTCAGATCCCAGCTACTTACTGGGGCTGCAGGGAGCCGTGCAGATCTCTCGGGTGGAAGGGAAGCAAACTTCAGCACTGCAGTGGAAGTGAACCTGGAAAGAGACAGTGCGGTCTGGTCAGTGCCACAGCTCCCAGTCAGGAGATTCATGCTTCTACAGTCAAAGGGTCAACAGGGGCCTCCTCACTGTGAGCAAGACCCAGGGAACAAGTTCAACCAAGAGAAAGACTGAAGGAAACTCACCTCCCCGCTCAGAGCCCGGCCCGAAACTCGGTCCCAGAAAGCGAAAGTGCTGACTACAAACCGATTATGGTGACTTGGGAACGACGAATGGGAAGCGGCGTCTACCGGGAGGAGGCGGGTTTTGTAATTGTCTCCAGTAAAGGGGCACCTGGAACAGAGAAAGAGCGGGTTATATGGAGAGGGCACCTGGAACTCCCAACTGCAGAGTTACAGCGGCACATCAAAGCAAAGTCCCGAGATTAGACTAGATAAAGAAACCAGTCTATTCAAGTCACCAATCATCAACCTGGAGCTCAGATTGGTTCCTTCACCCAGTCCATGTCGCCCCCCTCCCCAATCACCAGCCTGCCCCAAGGTCCCTCACTCGCTGCCTTACCTGCCCACCAGGAGGTCCCATCGGAGCCCCGAATGCGGCTCGGGGGTGGGGGTCGCCCAGCAGTCATTGAGCACCAGCACAAGGGACGGATCGTTCCGGTTCAGGACTCGAACCTCCACAAACACGGGGTCCCGGAGCACACTCAGGATCGGGTAGTCACTGGCCACGTACCAGCTCCGGTAGCCACCATCTGGAAAGAGAAAGATGAAGGACGGCCACTATTTGGAGAGAGAGCCTGAAGTTGGACACTAACCATCAGCAGCACTCGCTACCTCTCGCTATTCTCAGCTCCAGAACCAGGATCCCGGCCTCAGTGGCAGGCAGTGGCGGAGAAAGGCTATAAACTCGGGGCTTCACCTGCAGTTCAGACTCCTGGCTCCCCTTGTAACTGCACTGGACATGGAGCCTGCAAGAGAACGGACACGGCTGGAGAATTCAGCTCCTCACCTTCTCTACCCGCTCCATGTGCTCCCAGTCTCACCTGAAGGGGCTGTCCCGGGTCACCGATCCCAAAGCTCCATCCAAGATCTCAAACTGACCCAACACATCCGTTTCATAGACAGCGTTCACCCCGTCCAGCTACAAGAGACAGAAGACCATCATTACAGAGGACCAGGAGTAGACCGATTGCAGAGAAATTGAGCAAGTCTGCCATTGCCTTATCACATGTAGTGACTTTAAGGGCCACCATTGCCCTTTAGACCCCCTCTTTCCCACCCGACTGACAGCCATTGATGGGGCTCCCAGCCCACAGTACCTACCCGCTGAGTAGTGCCACACTCAGTGACTGCGAACTGAAAGAGCAAAGTGTCTGCAGAGGCCACGGTCGGACTGCACTCCGCTCCGTGTCCATCCTTCAGATGGACCGTTGTCAGGTCTACAGGAGGCAGCGTCAAATCCTTGGAGATGGCGATCAGGACCCGCCCATCCTTGGTGCACACTGCAAGAGAGTCAATGAAAGGCGGTTAGTTGCTGCACGGGGAATGGCAAGGGAACCGTTACCGGGAGGGGGAGAAACTCCGCCCAGCTCAGCACCAGCTTCTAGTTTCCTTCTCTCCCCGTCCACTCCCCAATTCTCCATCTAATGGAGACGGTTCTCCAACTCCATCCCTACTGGACTGGTTACACAAGACCTGCATCAAATCCACAGCCTGTCCGGTCAGTGCCAGCCAGGGACTGATCTTCACTCTGCCCTCCTATCCTGGGGCGCAATTCAACCATCAGAAGTCGCATAGAGAAGGAAGGAGAGATCCTGGGTCAGGATCTCAATGATGAGACTTTCAAACTGTAGAACTGAACACAGTTCCTAAACCCGCCAGCTCCCGGACTGGAGAGGTTGGAGACTCCAGCTGATGTTTCAGGACAGGAGGAGAGAGGCTACTGTCCAGGGAATCCCCAGTGCAGTTGGATTGCGGCTGGTCCTGGGAAGCCCTGGCCCAGAATATAGGCGAGCCGAGAATACACCCACCTGGCAGATTGTGGAGTGAATAGAAACACGGCGGCACATCCCGGCTCCCGGCATCAAAGCAGCAGCCTCTCCGCACACACTCACTGCCTTCAATTCCCCCAAAGCCGCAGTCTTGGCGGAATTTGGGAGACAGCCAACATTGATCGGCGGGGAGAAGGAGAGAGGGCGGCTGAGATGAACAGATTGTAAGAAAGAACAAGCCCAGAACCCGCAGCCCCTCCATTCTAACAAGCAAGGCTCCCAGGTAAGTGAGGCTGTAGAACCGACTCCCCCTTTTTATCCCCTGTTTAACCCGCAGTAAATGAATGGTCTGATTGGCCCACGGGCTCCCCATGTGAACCCGCATTCCCACGGGGCACACGGAGATATTGGGGCCTTGTTTAAACTTATTTTTTTCTTTTTTTGTGTCACTCTTTTATTTAAATCTAGTAATACTTGTTACAATACATCAACTTCATAATAAATCCATTACATTCATTAGCCGCAATAAAACAAAGCCTTAAAAATAGCTTTAGGACTAACAGTACAAATGCAGTGGTAAATTTTACAGACAAAACAACAATATTAACAGTACAGGTACCCATAGTGAAAAACAATTTTACACCAGTCCTATTGGCAATCTAGTAACTCTTCATTTTTGCTTGGTATTACCTGCTGTCCTTTTTTTAAATTTTAATATTCATGTACAACATTACTTATACAACTCATCAGTTACATAGTAAATCCATTACATTCATTGACCACAATAAAAAGGATAAAGCCTCGAAAACAGCTTAATGGTCAACAATATAAATACAATAATACATTTTTACAGGTAATTCAATAATGTTTACAGTACAAACTGCCACTGTTTAATAAACCAAGAAAAGAAAGAACCCGTATTCGCCAGTCCTACTGGCATCGTTGAATCATTCAATCATTCATTCCTCTGTTCATTCGCTCAAGTGTAAATTCCATTGTGAATGTCTGCGTGCGTGCGTGTCATTTGTCTCCCTGCGTGCATGCGTGCATTCGTTCATCCGTCCAGACAGGCCTCACGCTCACCCAATAGGATGCCGACCTTCATCCTGGGCAGCAAATTTGAAGGGGCTGCTCCTCGATTTTTGGCTGCACTTCAGTCCCACGCTCCTGATCTTCGGTCGCCCGGTGCGGAAGGGAGCGGGCAGGTCGGGGGACCTCCTCGTGGGACTGCTCCTGGGCCTGGCCAAAGTGGCCATTAACTGGTCCAGGCAGCGCGGTCCAGGGGGTTGTTCGGCCCGACTGCCTGCCTCTCTTCCGCGGCCACGTTCACCCCTGGCTGGCCCTGGCGATGGAGCACACGGTGTCCGCCGGCACGCTCGAGGCCTTTCGAGACCGATGGGCACCGCAGGGACTGGAGTGCTGCATCACCATAAGGAACAGTACTTTAATTTAATTTCTTCAATTTCCTTTTAACCTTTTTTAAAGTTACAGCACATGGTCATAGAACCATCGAATCATAGAAAGGTTACAGCGGGGAAGGAGGCCATTCGGCCCGTCGAGCCCGTGCCGGCTCTCTGCAAGAGCACTTCAGCCAGTCCCACTCCCCCGCCCTTTCCCCGTAGCCCTGCACATTTCTTCCCTTCAGATACTTATCCAACTCCCTTTTGAAAGCTGTGATTGCATCTGCCTCCACCGCCCTTTCAGGGAGAACATTCCAAATCCTAACCACTCGCTGCGTAAAAAAGTCTTTCTTTCGTGGCCTTTGGTTCTTTTGCCAATCACCTTAAATCTCTGTCCTCCGGTTCTCCACCCTTCTGCCAATGGGAACAGTTTCTCTCTATCTACTCTGTCCACACCCCTCATGGATTTGAACACCTCTATCAAATCTCCTCTCAATTTTCTCTGCTCCAAGGAGAATAACGCCAGCTTCTTCAGTCTTTCAACATAACTGTACTCCAGACTGGGGAATGAGGTTGGTCAGCTGGAGCAAGTTTCAATAGGTGAACATTTAGGGAACAGTAATCATAGTATCATAATGTTTTGTTTAGCTATGAAAAAGGACAGGGAGCAATCCAGAGTAAAAATGTTTAACAGGGGGAAATGCAATTTCAGTGGGATGGCCCGGGTAAACTGGAATCAAAGATTGGCAGGCAAAACTGTAATGAACAATAGGCTGCCTTTAAAGAGGAAATAGTTCAGGTGCAGTTGAGGTACTTTCCAACGAGGGGGAAAGGCAGGGCAACTAAAGTCAGGGCTCGCTGGATGATGAAAGAGATAGAGAATATGATGAAGCAGAAAAGAGCGCGTATGACAGATTTCAAGTTGCAAATGCATCTGAGAATCAGGCTATATATAGAAAGGTCAGAGGAGAAGTGAAAAATCAAATAAGACGGGCAAAGAGAGGGTATGAGAATAGAATTGCAGCCAACATAAAAGGTAATCCAAAAGTCTTCTTTAGGCATATAAATAGTAAAAGGGTAGTAAGAGGAGGGGCGGGATCGATTAGGGACCAAAAAGGAGACCTATTCATGGAGGCAGAGGGTATGGCTGAGGTACTAAATGAGTACTTTGCATCAGTCTTCACCAAGGAAGAGGATGCTGCCATAGACATAGTCAAGGAGGAGGTAGTGGAGATACTTGATAGGATAAAAATTGATAAAAAGAGGTATTATGAAGGCTGGCTGTATTTAAAGTAGATAAATCACCAGGAGCGGATGGGATGCATCCTAGGATGCTGCGGGAATTTAGGGAAGAAATCGCGGTGATACTGGCCATAATCTTCCAATCCTCCTTAGATACGGGGGTGGTGCCAGAGGACTGAAGAACTGCAAATATTATTCCCTTTTTCAAAAAAGTGTGTAAAGATAAACCCAGCAACTACAGGCCATTCAATTTGACCTCGGTAGTGGGGAAGCTTTTAGAAACAGTAATCAGGGACAAAATTAACAGTCGCTTGGAAAGTGTGGTTTAATTAAGGAAAGCCAGCATGGATTTGTTAAAGGCAAATCGTGTTTAACTAACTTGTTTGAGTTTTTTGATGAGGTAACAGGGAGGATTGATGAGGATAATGCAGTTGACGTAGTGAACATGGATTTCAAAAAGTCCTTCGACAAAGTGCCACATAATATGCTTGCCAGCAAAGTTGAAGCCCATGGAATAAAAGGGACAGTGGACATGATACAGAATTGGCTGAGTGACAGGAAACAGAGAGTAGTGGTGAACGGTTATTTTTTGGACTGGAGGAAGGTATACAGTGGTGTTCCTAAGGGGTCGGTTCTAGGACCACTGCTTTTCTTGATACATATTAATGACTTGGACATGGGTGTACAGAGCACAATTTCAAAATATGCAGATGAGACTAAACTTGGAAGTATAGTAAACAGTGAGGAGGAGAGTGATAGAAGTCAGGAAGACATAGACAGGCAGGTGAAATGGGCGGACACGTGGCAGATGAAATTTAACGCAGAAAAGTGTGAAGTGATACATTTTGTTAGAAAGAATGAGGAGAGGACATATAAACTAACTGGTACAATCCTGAAGGGGGTGCAGGAACAGAGAGACCTGGGGGTATGTGTGCACAAATCATTGAAGGTGGAAGGACAGGTTGAGAAAGCAGTTAAAAAGGCTTACGGGATTCTGGGCTTCATAAATAGAAGTATAGAGTACAAAAGTGTGGAAATTGTAGTTGACTTTAAATTGACAATTGCCAGTAATAAGAAGAGTCAGCTCCACAAGTGTCCCTCTTAAGGAGGCAGCACCAATAGAATTTAGACACCAAGACCTAGAAATTCAGTATAGCCACATTTGGGGCGCTACAGCATGGCGTTCGCTAACTTTTGCGCCCGGCGCAACTTAGCACCACCTTCGCCGATATTCAGTTGCATCGCCCCAAGAGGTTGCTGCTGCGCTAAAGCAAGCGATGCACGACTATCATTAGGCGCTAAGCCGGCGATCCAGGGCGCAAACACCGAGGGCGGGCGCAGCGCAGGTGCGGCGAGTTGCTCATTGAGGGCAGACAGTCAGGCGCCGGTCAGCACTTAAAGGGGGAGGGTGGAATTGCTTGGCTGCCACGCCCTGCACGCTGCAGCCCTAAGGCAAGGCCTGAACACTGCTTCTGGAACAGCTCCATGCCCAGGAGAATGGAGAAGGCCAGGGAGAGAGTGCAGAGCTTCGGCGAGGGTGGCCTGAGGCTGCTGGTTGGTGCAGTGGACCGCAGGCGCCATATCCTCTTCCCTGAGGGTGGCAGGAGGCCGCTGCCCGCCGAATATCGGAAAGCATGGAGGGATGTGGCAAACAAGGTCATGTCCAACAGCGTGGTTGGCAGGACACCAACCCAGTGCCGGAAAAAATTCAACGTCCTCACTCGGGTTGTCAGGGTGAGTACCCTTTCCAGTATCCTCCTCATCCCTGCATGTGCACCTCACTTTATGGCCAAACGAGTCTGAAAGCTCTAATGGCCAGCCCTCATCCAGCAGCTATGGGACTGTCATGAAAAGCACTTGCACATTCAGGACTTTAGACACTGTCAGGGCTATTCGACCATGGGAGGCAGTGCGGGCAATATCAGGGCTTGACACTGTACTTAGAGGCGGTCCTTTTCTTGCAGTCCAAGCTGGCGCATAACAGAAGACAGCAGCGACAGACCGGGGGAGGCCGTCCTGACCTGAAACAGCTGAGCGACCTCGAGCAGAGAGTGGAGCAGATCATGGCAGGCCGGCTGAGTGGCCCCGTCGCCACTGGAGATGCTGACCCTGTTCTGGGCACCAATGGTAAGGTCATCACCTTTTTGACCTCTCCCTTTCCACTTGCGCCTCACACCAGCATCCTTTGCCACTATCGAACCAATGCAGTGCACAGCAGCACTCATGCCTCCCTCGCTGCCGCCCTGTCCTCACTCTAAAGCAACTCTTGTGCCTCCCTGCTTTCAGATGGTGACTCGCCAGGTGAGGAGGCGGCCCCTCAAGCTGACACTGTGTCCGAGTCAGACATAGAGGAGGAGGAAGAGGTGATTGGGCAAAAGCATGGCAGATGCAGTATAATGTGGATAAATGCGAGGTTATCCACTTTGGTGACAAAATCAGGAAGGCAGATTATTATCTGAACGGCAATAGATTGGGAGAAGGGGAAGTGCAGCGAGACCGGCGACTGTCTGCGAGGGGCGCTGCTGTAGATGAGGCTGCCAGGACTCAGAAAAAACACAGGAAATGAAACAGATTAAAAGGCCAGTTTGGAGGCTGGGAAATGGGGATAAAGAACAAAAGAGAAGTGAAGAGACATTAAGAGATATTCAAAACCAGACGAGATGGTGATGGGACCAGTAAAGAGACAAAAGACGGCTCTAGATTAAGACATGTCGGAAGCACTGGTGTGGAAGGTGGCATCGTCGGAGCAGATGCTGCGGAGACGGAGAAACTGGGAGAATGGAATAGAGTCCTTACAGGAGGCGGGGTGGGTGGAAGTGTAGTCCAGGTAGCTGTGGGAGTCAATGGGCTTATAGTGAATGTTGGTCAATAACCTATCCCCAGAGATGGAGACGGAGAAGTCGAGGAAGGGAAGGGAAGAGTCAGAGATGAACCATGTGAAGGTGAGGGAAGGGTGGAAATTGGGGACAAAGTGAATGAAATTGTCGAGTTCAGGGCGAGAGAAGGAAACGGCACCAATACAGTCATCAATGTACCGGAAAAAGAGGTGAGGGAGGGGACCCGAGTAGGACTGGAACAAAGAGTGTTCCACATATCCCACAAAAAGGCAGGCATAGCTAGGACCCATGCTGGTACCCATGGCAACACCTTTGATTTGGAGGAAATGAGTGGAGTCAAAGGAGAAGTTGTTCAATGTGAGAAGAAGTTCAGCCAGGCAGAGGAGGGTGGTGGTGGATGGGGACTGGTTGGGCCTCTGTTCAAGGAAGAAGCGGAGCGCCCTCAGGCCATCCTGGTGGGGGATGGAGGTGTAGAGGGATTGTACGTCCATGGTGAAAAGGAAGCGGTTGGGGCCAGGAAAGTGGAAACTGTTAAAGTGGCGGAGGGTGTCAGAAGAGTCGCGGATGTAGGTGGGAAGAGACTGGACAAGGGGAGAAAAGATAGAGTCGAGATAGGAAGAGATAAGTTCCTTGGGGCAAAAACAGGCTGAAACGATGGGTCTACCGGGGCAGTCCTGTTTGTGGATCTTGGGAAGGAGGTAGAAGCGGGTTGTGTGGGGTTGGGGAACTATGAGGTTGGTGGCCACGGGGGGAAGATCTGAGGGAGTGCCGCACTGTCGGAAGATCAGTACTGAGGGAGTGCTGCACTGTCGGCAGGTCAGTACTGAGGGAGCGCCACACTGTCGGCGGGTCAGTACTGAGGGAGCACTGCACTGTCGGCGGGGCAGTACTGAGGGAGCGCCGCACTGTCGGAGGGACAGTACTGAGGGAGCGCCACACTGTCGGCGGGTCAGTACTGAGGGAGCACTGCACTGTCGGCGGGTCAGTACTGAGGGAGCACTGCACTGTCAGAGGGGCAGTACTGAGGGAGCGCCGCACTGTCGGAGGGACAGTACTGAGGGAGCGCTGCATTGTCGGAGGGTCATTACTGAGGGAGCGCTGCACTGTTGACGGGTCATTACTGAGGGAGCGCTGCACTGTCGATGCGTCAGTACTGAGGGAGTGCTGCATTGTCAGAGGTGCTATCTCTTTGATGAGACCGTAGCCGAAGGTTCCATTTATGGGTCAGGTAAAGGACACTATTGGAAGGATAGGGAACATTCTGCTCTCCACTACCACCAAACAAATATAGACCAACTGGTTTTACATCCCATTGTTGTCTGTGGGATCTTGCTGTACACCAATGACTGCCATGTTTAACTGCACCAGTGTCAATACTTCAAAAGTGAGCCAGTGGTTGCGATGTTGGGCTATGCTGGTGAAATCCTGGATCACTGCACATCTGTTCTTCCTTCTGGAATTGAGGAAGCCAATTCTAACTCTCTTTATTTGTTCATTTCAGATCTCGGGGTGCGATTTCTCAAAGGCAGCTGATTGGCTTGTGTTGGAAAGACCATTAACAGCAGCTGCATTTACTGATGCATCGCAATGATTTAGTGTAACACTGACTAACTCTAAACTAATCCAAAATAAACTTCTTGAATGTGCTGTACGCAGACCAATCGTGTCCTAATAGTTTTATCATTAAATCTATAATGGTTCAAAACCGCAAACAAAGGAACACTTTTCCCTGGTATAAGCCCATCGAGTCCCAAGTACCCCTATTGTCAGCCTTGGTTCAGTGAGTAGCTCTCTCACCCCTGAGTCAGAGTGTTGTGGGTTCAAGCCCCACTCCAGAGACTGAAGCCTATAATCCAGACTAACACTTCAGGGCAGTACTGAGGGGGTGCTGCACTGTGGGAGGGGCCATCTCTCTAATGGTGCCCTCTCAGGTGGGCATACAAGATCCCAGGGCACTGTCAACCAAAAGCAGGGGAGTTTAGCCAGGTGTGCTGGCCACACATTTACCCCCTCGACCTACATTGTGAAAGCAGATTCTCTCATTGCTGTGTGTGGCAGCTTGCTGTGCACAAATTGGCAGCTGTGTTACCTACACTTCAACAGTGACAACACTTAAAAAATAAAAGTACTTCTCTTGGCTGTAAATCACTTGGGACATTGTGAAAGGAGCTACAGAAATGTAAGTCTGCCCCTTTCCTGCAAGGACCCTTATTGTTTGCCAGTCAGTGAGACCAGCATCAGTCCTTCACCCTGCAGCCTCAGGTAGCCCCAGTCTGGGGGCTCCAGCAGTAACTTGGATGGTCAGCAGACTTTGTGGGGGGGGGGTGGTTAGGGAGCAGCGGGCAGGGCGGGGGTCAATGAGTTTGCGCACCTAGCTTTCTCTTATGGGGCCCAGGACACTCAGCACCAGAGCTCTGAGGGAATTGGTTCCAGAATTATACAGCAGTGAGGCTGAAGCCCCTTCACATGGGCAAACACTGAAGGTCAAATTCTCAGCTTGAACTTTTAAATTTCATACAGGCATTCTGTGCATTAACAGCATTCTCTCTGCGCTTCTCACAAGAGCTCCCCCTTGCCCACGTGTAGGGGCGTGTAGCTTCTATCCACTACTTACACAGGTCCCATGAGAAAGATCAGGGATTTTGAGCCTGTCCCAATGGGTGCAGCAAAAACCTGGTGGCACTACAATCCTCCCTTAGGGAGACCATTAGGAACGCTGGTGTGGGAAAAGAAAAGGAGGGTAGATGATGCTGAAGAGGGAGCATTAAATCAGATTTCCCATCCACTGGACACGAAATGGACAGCAAGTCCAAGGTACAAAGCCCTGTGCCATACTTGACCTGGAAGAGACTGATGGGACAGTGCAGAGAGGTTATTGGGCTGAAAGTGGCGTACTGTGGCTGCAGTGTGTACCATCTACAAGATGCACTGCAGCAACTCGCCAAGGCTTCTTTGACAGCACCTCCCAAACCCACGACCTCTTCCACCTAGAAGGACAAGGGCAGCAGGCGCATGGGAACACCACCACCTCCAAATTCCCCTCCAAGTTACACTTGGAAATATATTGTCGATCCTTCATCGTCACTGGGTCAAAGTCCTGGAACTCCCTAATAGCACTGTGGGAGCACTTTCACCACACGGACTGCAGTGGTTCAAGACGGCAGCTCACCACCTCCTCAAGGGCAATTAGGGATGGGCAATAAATGCCAGCCTTGCCAGTGACACCCACATCTCAAACACATTTTTAAAAACTGACCCGAGAATGCTGGCCATCAGTGTCATTTGCCATCGTCTCTCCGGCCCGTGTTCCAGTGCACCATCAGGAACCAATTAGAAATTAGTTTGCATTCCCTTCCTGGGTCACTCTCAAGTTAGATATTTCATCAGTTTTGCACCAAAAGAGCAAATTGTATCAGTGAGTGAACACTGAACCGAGCCCATTCGATTTATATCCCTCATTACCAGAGTTAAACCTGAAGCTCAACCTTGGCCATTCCAATTGTCCTAACATTCGCAGCCCTGGGGGCATTGGAGGAAAGAAAGTTCAATGGCCTAGAAATTCAGTATCGCCACGTTTGGGGCGCTACAGCCGGGCGTTCGCTAAATTTAGCGTCCGGCGCAACTTAGCGCCACCTTCGCCGAAATTGAGTTGCATCGCCCCAAGAGGTTGCTGCTGCGCTAAAGCAGGCGATGCACGACTATCATAAGGCGCTAAGCCGGCGAGCCGAGGCGCTAACACCGAGGGCGGGCGCAGCGCAGGTGCAGCAAGTTGCTGATTGAAGGCAGACACGCTGGCGCCGGTCAGCTCTTAAAGGGGGAGGGTCGATTTGTTTGGCTGCCACGCCCTGCACACTGCAGCCCTGAAGCAAGGCCTGACCATTGCTGGTTCAACAGTTCAATGCCCAGGACAATGGAGATGGCTAGGAAGCGAGCGGAGCGCTTCAGCGAGGGTGCCGAGGCTACTGGTTGGTGCAGTGGAGCGCAGGCGACCTGTCCTCTTCCCTGACAGTGGGAGGAGGCTGCTTCCCAGCAAGTACTGAAAAGCCTGGAGGAAGGTGGCAAACAGGGTGACCACCAACAGCATGGTTGCCAGGACTCCAGTTTGGAGTCACATATAGGCCAGACCGGGTAAGGACAGCAGATTTCCTTCCCTAAAGGACATTAGTGAACAAGGTGGGATTTTAGCGCAATCCAATAGTTTCATGTCATCATTACTGATGGTAGCTTTTTATTCCAGATTTATTTAAGTGACTGAATTTAAATTCCCCAGCTGCCATGTGGTGGGATTTGAACTCATGTCTCACAGATTGTTTAATCTAAGTCTGTCCCTGGATTGCTAGTACTGGTAATATAACCACTGTGCTACCATTCCCAATTGCAGCTGTGAGCAAACCTGGGATAAAAGTCAACAGGGCATTAAAGAAAATGATTTTTCTCCCCATTTTCTTTCACCACTTTCATTCATTTATAAAAATATTGGAAACGGGGGAAAAAGGCGGTTGGATCCAGCAGGTCACATGATGAAAGCACCAGGAATACGTCCAATCAGAGATGGCGACCCGTGTTGTGTGACTCATGCGATTTATATACCACGACAAAATAAAATAATAGCACGCGTTGATAATTGTGGGTGGCACCAAGACACACACGTGCAGAATGTGAAACCTGTTGAATAATCACTGACCACTGAGGCACAAGTGGGTCTAAATAACACTTTAAAAAACAGAATGGCCGCACATTAATGGCACAGTAATTAACTTGTGATATAATAGGCTTTATTTTGGAAGTACTTAACTCCCAAACTCATTACCACACGGCTTGCCAAGAAACAACTGGATCTTCTTTCAATCACAGGTGTTAGAACTCACAACCAATCAGCACAGTGTTAACCCTTCGCTCCCCGGAAGTTTAAAGAACTTTCATTTTCAATTGACATTGAGAATGACTATTTTGGGAACTGCCTCCCCGGTTTAGCACCAGGATTCTCCCCAGATAACCTGGGTTTATAACACACTGTTCACATGGTTAGTGCCCCGAGGCACTTTAGAGAGTAGAATGAGATGCCAAAATAGTAATACTAAGAAAGAAGCAATGGACACAATTCAAATCAAATCAAATCAAATCAAATCAACTTTTATTGTCATTGTTAGTGCACAAGTGCAGTACAACGAAATGTAGGCTTGCGGCTCCCGAGAGTGTACAATTTGGATTAGGACACTTAAATATTTCAACATACATTTGTACATATATCTTAGCATAAATATGACCATAATAAAGTGCATCGGCAGATGTGCAGGCTTTAGAGTTTATTTGTGGAGTTCAGTAGGATGACAGCCCTGGGAAAGAAGCTGTTCCTAAATCTGGTCGTACGGGTGCGAATGCATCTGTAGCGTCTTCCAGATGGTAGGAGGGCGAACAGACTGTGGCTGGGGTGGGTCGGGTCTTTGATGATGGACCGTGCCCTCCGTAGGCAGCGTTTCTGATATATATGTTCTATGGTCGGTAGCCGGGTGCCGGTAATGCGTTGGGCAGTTTTGACTACCCGCTGCAGGGCTTTCCGGTCATGGGAGCTACAGCTGCCGTACCATACCGTGATACAGTTTGTCAGGATGCTCTCTATAGTGCAGCGGTAGAAGTTAGAGAGGATCGGGGGTGACAGATTACATCCCTTCAGCCTCCTCAAGAAATATAGGCGCTGCTGGGCCTTCTTCACCAGAGAGGAGGTGTTGAGGGACCAGGAGAGGTCTTCCGTGATGTGGACTCCGAGGAACTTAAAGCTGGCCACCCTTTCCACCTCCGCCCCATTGATGTGGATGGGGGTGTGACTTCCGCCTTTGGACTTCCTGAAGTCCACGATTATTTCCTTTGTTTTCTTGGTGTTAAGGGCCAGGTTGTTGTCGGCGCACCACTTCACGAGATGCTGGACCTCCTCCCTGTTGGCTGACTCATCGTTGTTGGTGATCTGGCCTACTACCGTGGTGTCATCTGCAAACTTGATGATGGTGTTGGAACCATTAACAGCCACACAGTCGTGGGTGAAGAGGGAGTAGAGGAGGGGGCTCAGCACACATCCTTGTGGGGCCCCTGTGATCAGGGTCAGGGGGTGGGAGGTGTGGTTACCTAATTTGACAGACTGGGGTCTGTTTGTTAGGAAGTCCAGGGTCCAGTTGCAGAGGGAAGTGTTCAGGCCAAGAGTTTGGAGTTTGGTGGCCAGCTTGTTGGGGACGATAGTGTTGAATGCTGAGCTGTAGTCTATAAACAACATTCTGATGTAGGTCTCCTTACCATCTAGGTGATTCAGTGCCGAGTGTAGAGCAGTTGTGATTGCATCCTCCGTTGATCTGTTTGCCCGATAGGCAAACTGGTGTTGGTCAAGGGAGGCAGGAACACTGGCTTTGATGTGGGCTAAGACCAGTCTCTCGAAACACTTCATTATGATGGGTGTGAGTGCGACAGGTCGATAGTCGTTCAGACATGTCACAGCCGCTTGTTTAGGCACAGGAATGATGGTGGCGGTCTTGAAGCATGTAGGGACTACTGCCTGGGCCAATGAGAGGTTGAAGATGGCGGTGAAGACATCAGCCAGCTGATCAGCACATTCCTTGAGTACCCGTCCAGTGATGCTATCCGGTCCAGTAGCCTTTCGTGTGTTCACTCTGCGTAGAGCGCCCCTTACGTCGGAGGTCGACAGAGTGAGCACCTGGTCTTCCGGGGGTGGCAAGGCTTTGGTAGCCGTCTCCTTGTTGTCCCTGTCGAAGCGAGCGTAGAAGTTGTTAAGCTCCTCCGGAAGGGAGGCGTCGTTGACCGGGGGACTGGTGTTTTTGCCCTTGTAGTCAGTGATGGACTGGATGCCTTGCCACATGCGCCGGGGGTCCGAGTTGTTGCGGAAGTGATCCTCTATCTGCAGTGTCTGTTTCCATTTGGCAGTCATGATACCCTTTTTTAGGTTGGTCCTAGCTGCTCTGTAAGCCGCCGCGTCGCCAGATTTAAATGCTGCGTCGCGTGCTTTCAACAGTGAGCGGACCTCTCCGTTCATCCAGGGTTTCAATTAACACTGCACCTTCACTGGACAGCTGCTGAAGATAACCTTCAATCCGCCCTCACAACAGATGTCAAGCCAGCTCCCTCTTCAAGGTGAGAAATGACCCTGGATGATAATCCTGATATTTATTCTCCTTTTTGATTCTTATCCGGCTCCCGACATTAAATTACTTGGTTTAATTACCCCATTGTCTTCTATTTGCAAACGTGAGCTACTGGAGCTTGATAGACAAACATGCTCACCACACGTGTCGCCTAGAAACACAAACACATTGATTTTTTTAAAACAGTGAGGATATTGCACCGTGAGATCCAATCCATGTGCTGCCATCCAAAATGGGTGAATAGTTTAGGGTCTGGTCATTACAAGGACAATGTTGAAGGATAAAGGACCGACTGAAAGGTTGGTGCTGAATTTAGCAAAGACCAACTTTCCAATGTTGATACCAGGTAAACAATAGTACAAGGCAATTCTGATTTACACGCTCCAATTTCTCAGTGGTGCATCAAGAACTTGCATTGATAGACCTTTCACAACATCAGGACATCCCAAATCACTTTTCAGCCAATGAAGCACTTCCTTAAAGTGTAATCGCTGCTGCAATGTAGGAAACGCAGCAGCCAATTTGCGCACAGCAAGCTCCCACAAATAGCGATGAAATAATGACCAGATAATCTGTTTTTTTTAGTGATGTTGGTTGAGGGATAAATGTTGGCCCAGGAGAACTCCCCTACCCTTCTTCAAAATACTGGCCATGGGATCTTTTAAGTCCACCTGAGAGGATAGATGGAGCCTCGTTTTATCGTCTCATCCGAAAGACGGCACCTCCGACAGTGCCGCACTCCCTCAGTATGGCACTGAAGTGTCAGCTTAGAGTACGTGCTACCACTGGGCCATGCAGGCACCTAAATCAAACAGCTAGATGATTTTAAAAGCACGGGATAATGGAACAAGAAACCTGAATGGGTTTCAAGAAGGAACTAGACAGGTTCTTATCAACAAATGGGATTCAGGGTTATTAGAAACACACCAAGGGAATACAGTGGATAGGTGGGCTCATCAGAACATAGGAACATAAGATGTAGGAGCTGGAGTAGGTCATTTGGCCCCTCGAGCCTGCTCCACTGTTCAATATGATCATAACTGATCTGATCTTGGCCTCAACTCCACTTCCCTGCCGACTCCCCATAACGCTCGACTCCCTTATCGTTCAAAAATCTGTCTATCTCCACCTTCAATATATTCAATGACCCAGCCTCCACAGCTCTCTGGGGAAGAGAATTCCAAAGATTCACGACTCTCTGAGAGAAGAAATTCCTCCTCATTTCCGGTTTAAAAGGGTGCCCCCTTATTCTGAAATTATGCCCCCTAGTTCTAGATTCCCCCACGAGGGGAAACATCCTCTCTGCATCTACTCTGTCAAGCCCCTTCAGAATCCTATGTTTCAATAAGATCCCCTCTCATTCTTCTAAACTCCAATGAGTATAGGCCCAACCTGCTCAACCTTTCTTCATAAGACACCCCCTCCTTCATAGAAACATAGAAACATAGAAGATAGGAGTAAGAGGAGGCCATTCGGCCCCTCGAGCCTGCTCCACCATTCAATGAGATCATGGCTGATCATCCAAGTTCAGTACCCTGTCCCTGCCTTCTCCCCGTATCCCTTTAGCCTTAAGAAATATATCTAACTCATTCTTGAATATATTTAATGAATTGGCCTCAACTGCCTTCTGTGCTAGAGAATTCCACAGGTTCACCACTCTCTGGGTGAAGAAATTCCTCCTCATCTCAGTCCTAAATAGAAGCAAGGAGCAGGAGTGGACCATTCGGCCCTTCGAGCCTGCTCCACCATTCAATGAGATCATGGCTGATCATCCAAATTCAGTACCCTGTCTCTGCCTTCTCCCCATATCCCTTTAGCCTTAAGAAATATATCCAACTCTTTTTTGAATATATTTAATGAACTGGCCTCCACCGCCCTCTGTGGCAGAGAATTCCACAGGTTCACCACTCTCTGGGTGAAGAAATTCCTCCTCATTTCAGTCCTAAATGGCTTACCCCTTATCCTTAGACTATGACCCCTGGTTCTGGACTCCCCGGTCATCAGAAACATCCTTTCTGCATCTAGTCTGTCCAGACCTGACAGAATTTTATAGGTTTCGATGAGATCCCCTCTCAATCTTCTAAACTCCAGTGAATATAAGCCGAATCGACACAATCTCTCCTCATACGTCATTCCTGCCATCCCAGGTATCAGCCTGGTGAATCTTCGCTGCACTCCTTCCATGGCAAGAACGTCCTTCCTCAGGTAAGGCGACCAAAACTGCACACAATACTCAAGGTGCGGTCTCACCAAGGCCCTGTACAACTGTAGCAAGACATCTCTGTTCCTGTACTCGAACCCTCTTGCTACGAAGGCCAACATACCATTTGCCTTCTTAACCGCCTGCTGCACCTGCATGCTTACCTTCAGCGACTGGTGCACAAGAACACCCAGGTCTCTTTGCACTTCCCCTTCTCCCAATCTATTGCCATTCAAATAATAATCTGCCTTCCTGTTTTTGCCACCAAAGTGGATAACCTCACATTTATCCACATTATAGTCCATTTGCCATGTTTCTGCCCAATCACCCAATCTGTCCAAATCGTACTGGAGTTTCACGACATCCTCCTCACAGCTTACCCTCCCACCCAGCTTTGTGTCGTCTGCAAATTTGGAGATATTACATCCAATTCCCTCGTCCAGATCATTAATATATATTGTGAACAGCTGGGGTCCTAGGACCGATCCTTGTGGTACCCCACTCGTCACTGCCTGCCACTCGGAAAATGACCCGTTTATTCCAACTCTTTGCTTTCTGTCTGCCAACCAGTTCTCTATCCAAGTCAATACCTTGCCCCCAATCCCATGTGCCTTAATTTTGCATGCTAATCTCTTATGTGAGACCTTATCGAAAGCCTTCTGAAAGTCCAAATACACCACATCCACTGATTCTCCCTTATCTATTTTACCAGTTACATCCTCAAAAAATTCCAGTAGATTAGTTAAGCATGATTTACATTTTGTAAATCCATGTTGACTTTGTCCGATCCTGTCACTGCTTACCAAGTGCTCTGCTATTACATCTTTTATAATAGATTCTAGCATTTTCCGCAGTACTTATGTCAGGCTTACCGGTCTGTAATTCCCCGCTTTTTCTCTACCACCTTTTTTGAATAGTGGGGTAACATTAGCTACCCTCCAATCCATGGGTACTGTTCCAGAGTCTATCGAGTTCTGGAAGATGACCAGCAATGCATCTACTATTTCTAGGGCCACTTCCTTAAGTACCCTGGGATGTAGATTATCAGGCCCTGGGGATTTATCGGCCTTCAGTCCCATCAATTTTCCTAACACCATTTCCCTACAAATACTGATTTCTTTCAGTTCCACCCTTTCATCAGGCCCTATGTTCACCGGCATCTCTGGGAGGTTATTTGTGTCCTCCTTTGTGAAGACAGAACCAAAGTATGAATTTAGTTGGTCTGCCATTTCTTTGTTTCCCATTATAAATTCCCCTGATTCTGACTGTAAGGGACCTCTGCTTGACTTCACCAATCTTTTTCTCTTCACATATCTATAAAAGCTTTTACAGTCAGTTTTTATGTTCCCTGATAGCTTACTCTCATATTCTATTTTCCCTTTCTTAATTAATCCCTTTGTCCTCCTTTGTTGAATCCTAAACTGCTCCCAATCCTCAGGATTATTGCTTTTTCTGGCCAATTTATATGTCGTCTCCTTGGATCTTATGTTATCCATAATTTCCCTTGTTAGCCACGGTTGAGTCACCTTTTTTGTTTTATTTTTATGCCAAACTGGGATGAACAAATTCTGTAGCTCATCCATTCGGTCTTTGAATGTTTGCCATTGCCTATCCACCATCAATCCTTTGAGTGCCATTCCCCAATCAATCCTACCCAACTCGCTCCTCAGACCATCGTAGTTTCCTTTATTTAAATTGAGGACCCTAGTCATAGAGTCATAGAGTCATAGAGTTTTACAGCACAGAAAGAGGCCCTTCGGCCCATCGTGTCTGCGCCGCCCATCCATCCCTGTCCAGTCTAATCCCATTTTCCAGCATTTGGTCCATAGCCTTGTATGCGATGGCATTTCAAGTGCTCATCCAAATGCTTCTTGAATGTTGTGAGGGTTCCTGCCTCCACCACCCTTTCAGGCATTGAGTTCCACATTCCAACCACCCTCTGGGTGAAAAGGTTCCTCCTCAAATCCCCTCTAAATCTCCTGCCCCTTACCCTGAATCTATGCCCCCTTGTTATTGACCCCCCCACTAAGGGGAAAAGTTCCTCTTTATCCACCCTATCTATGCCCCTCATTATTTTGTACACCTCAATCAGGTCCCCCCTCAGCCTTCTCTGTTCCAAGGAAAACAACTCCAGCCTGTCCAGCCTCTCTTCATAGCTGAGGCGCTCCATCCCAGGTAACATCCTGGTGAATCTTCTCTGCACCCTCTCCAAAGCAATCACATCCTTCCTATAGTGAGGCGATCAGAACTGTACACAGTACTCCAGCTGTGGCCTCACCAGCGTTTTGTACAGCTCCATCATAACCTCCCTGCTCTTATATTCTATGCCCCGGCTAATGAAGGCAAGTATCCCATATGCCTTTTTAACCACCTTATCTACCTGCTCCGCTGCCTTCAGGGATCTATGTACATGTACACCAAGGTCCCTCTGACCCTTTGTACTTCCTAGGGTCCTACAACTCATTGTGTATTCCCTTGCCTTATTTGTCCGTCCAAAATGCATCACCTCGCACTTTTCAGGGTTAAATTCCATTTGCCACTTTTCCGCCCATCTGACCAACCCGTTTATATCGTCCTGTAGCCGGAGGCTTTCCTCCTCGCAATTTACCACCCCACCAATTTTCGTGTCATCTGCGAACTTACTGATCATACCTTTTACATTCTCATCCAAATCATTTATGTAGATCACAAACAATAAGGGACCCAGAACCGATCCCTGAGGTACCCCACTGGACACAGGCTTCCAGTCACAAAAGCAACCTTCGACCATCACCCTCTGCCTCCTGCCACTCAGCCAGTTTAGGATCCAACGCGCCAAGGCACCCTGGATCCCATGGGCTCTTACCTTCTTGACCAGTCTCCTATGCGGGACCTTGTCAAAAGCTTTACTGAAGTCCAAGTAAACCACATCCACAGCATTTCCCTCATCCACCCCACTAGTCACCCCTTCGAAAAATTCGATCAGATTTGTCAGACATGATTTACCCTTGACAAAGCCATGCTGACTATCCCCGATTAATCCTTGCCTCTCCAAGTGGATATTAATTTTGTCCCTCAGAATTTTTTCCAATAATTTCCCCACCACAGATGTTAGACTCACTGGCCTGTAATTCCCTGGTTTATCCCTGCTACCCTTCTTGAATAATGGTACTACGTTAGCTGTTCTCCAGTCCTCTGGTACATCCCCTGTGGCCAGAGAGGTTCTGAAAATTAGTGTCAGAGCCCCTGCAATCTCCTCCCTTGCCTCCCACAGCAACCTGGGATACATCTCGTCCGGGCCTGGGGATTTATCCACTTTTTGGCCTGCTAAAACCGCTAGCACCTCCTCCCTCTCGATGCTAATATGTTCAAGTATGTCACAGTCCCCTTGCCCGATTTTTATGTCTGCATCGTCTTTCTCCATAGTGAACACAGATGCAAAAAATTCATTTAAAACCCCGCCTACATCCTCTGGCTCTACACACAGATTGCCACTTTGGTCCCTAATGGGCCCTACCCTTTCCCTGGTTATCCTCTTGCCCTTAATATACTTATAAAACATCTTAGGATTTTCCTTTATTTTGCTCGCCAGTGTTATTTCATGGCCCCTCCTCGCCCTCCTAATTTCTTTTTTAAGTATGCCCCTGCACTTTTTATACTCCTCTAGGGCTTCTTCTGTCTTTAGTCTTTTGTAACTGCCAAAAGCCTCCCTTTTATTTCTAATGCACTTTTGTATATCCCTTGTCAACCAAGGTTCCCTTTGCTTGTTGGTCCCACCCTTGACCTTTACAGGAACATGTTGGTGTTGTACTCTCTCTATTTCCCTTCTGAAAGTCTCCTACTGTTGTGATGTGGATTTTCCTATAAGCAGCTGCTCCCAGTCCACTTTGGCCAGATCCTGCCTTATCATATTAAAATCGGCCTTCCCCCAATTTAGAACCCTTATTTCCGGGCCGTCTTTGTCTTTTTCCATGACCACCTTAAATCTCACCGAATTATGGTCACTGTCGCCAAAATGCTCTCCTACTGATACTTCCACCACTTGCCCGGCTACATTCCCCAGAATTAGGTCCAGTACCGCCCCCTCTCTTGTAGGACTTTCTACATGTTGGCTCAAAAAGCTCTCCTGGATGCACTTTAAGAATTCTGCACCCTCTAAGCCTTTCACACTCTGACTGTCCCAATTTATGTTGGGGAAGTTGAAATCCCCCACTATTATTACCCTTTTATTTTCGCACTTCTCTGAGATTTGCCTACATATCTGTTCCTCTATCCCGCCCTGACTGTTTGGGGGCCTATAGTACACTCCCAGCAAAGTGCTTGCCCCCTTTTTGTTTTTAAGTTCTACCCATATGGCCTCATTAGAGGATCCCGCTAATATATCATCCCTCCTTACAGCAGTAATTGACTCCTTAATTAATATTGCAACACCCCCTCCCCTTTTACACCCCCCTCTGTCTCGCCTGAAGATTCTATACCCCGGAATATTGAGCTGCCAGTCCTGACCCTCCCTCAACCATGTCTCCGTGATAGCAAAAATATCGTACTCCCATGTGTTCAACAACAACTTCAGTTCATCCACCTTATTTGCAAGACTCCTTGCATTAAAATAAATGCCTTCCAGCCCTGCCATATTCTCTTTTGCCTTCACATATTTGCCCTGCCTTCCCAGCTGACTTGTTTTTCCCTCTGTATTTGGCCATAAATCACCCCCTTCCAAACCTCCACTCTGTACCCCAACCCCCTGCCAAGTTAGTTTAAACCCTCCCCAACAGTGCTAGCAAACCTCCCCGCAAGGATATTGGTTCCCCTCTGGTTCAGGTGTAAACCGTCCGACTTGTACAAGTCCCACCTTTCCCAGAAGCAGACCCAGTGATCCAGGAAACTAAAGCCCTCCCCCCTGCACCATCCCTTTAGCCACGCATTCATCTGTTCTATCTTCCTATTCCTATACTTACTAGCACGTGGCACCGGGAGTAATCCAGAGATTACAACCTTTGAGGTCCTGCTCCTTAATCCTTCACCTAGCTCCCTAAATTCTTGCTGCAGGACCTCATCCCTCTTTTTACCTATGTCGTTGGTACCAATGTGGACCACGACCACTGGCTGTTCACCCTCCCCCTCCAGAATGCCCTGCAGCTGCCCCGTGACATCCTTGACCCTGGCACCAGGGAGGCAACAAACCATCCTGGATTCACGTCTACGGCCACAGAAACGCCTATCTGTTCCCCTTACGATAGAATCCCCTACCACTACTGCTCTCCCACTCTTTTCCCCCCCTTCCTGGGCAGCAGGAGCACCCCCAGTGCCAGGAAGTTGGCTGCTGCTGCCTTCCCCTGGTAAGTCATCCCCCTCAACAGTATCCAAAGCGTTTGTTTGAAAGGGGGATGTCCGCAGGGGTTCCCTGCACTACCTGCCTGCCTTTGTTGCTCCGCCTGATGGTCACCCCCTGTGCTACCCTACCCTGAGGCGTGCACAACTCGCTAAACGTGTTATCCACGAGCCTTTCAGCATCGCGCATGCTCCAAAATTCATCCACCCGCAGCTCGAGCGCCACAATGCGGTCTACAAGTAGCTGCAGCTGGATGCATTTCCTGCACACATGGTCGTCAGGGACACTGGCAGCGTCCCTGATTTCCCACATAGAGCAGGAGGAGCAGAGCACGGGTCTGAACTCTCCTGCCATGACTTACCCCTTTAATTACTTTAAAAAAATTTATTCAATACCCCAGTTACAGGTATGCTCTAGGGCGCTTTATTTACCACTTATCCCCACTACACCACAGAAATTTAACACCACAGAATTTAAGCTTGTATTGAAAAAAGAGAAATACTCACCAACCAATCACCTACCTGCTCCTTGGTAACGTCACACACTGATTACTTTTTACCTCTCTCCCCGCTGCTGAGTTGGTGCCTCGCCTCTCTCCGGTTTTTATACCGGGCTCCGACTCACTGCTCCCGCTGGTCCCGACTGGTCTCGGGCCTCGCCTCTCTCCGGTTTTTATACAGGGCTCCGACTCACTGCTCCCGCTGGTCCTGACTGGTCTCGGGCCTCGCCTCTCTCTGGTTTTTATACCGGGCTCCGACTCACTGCTCCCGCTGGTCCCGACTGGTCTCGGGCCTCGCCTCTCTCCGGTTTTTATACCGGGCTCCGACTCACTGCTCCCGCTGGTCCCGACTGGTCTCGGGCCTCGCCTCTCTCCGGTTTTTATACCGGGCTCCGACTCACAGCTCCCGCTGGTCCCGACTGGTCTCGGGCCTCGCCTCTCTCTGGTTTTTATACCGGGCTCCGACTCACTGCTCCCGCTGGTCCCGACTGGTCTCGGGCCTCGCCTCTCTCCGGTTTTTATACCGGGCTCCGACTCACTGCTCCCGCTGGTCCCGACTGGTCTCGGGCCTCGCCTCTCTCCGGTTTTTATACCGGGCTCCGACTCACTGCTCCCGCTGGTCCCGACTGGTCTCAGGCCTCGCCTCTCTCCGGTTTTTATACCGGGCTCCGATTCACTGCTCCCGCTGGTCCCGACTGGTCTCTGAGTCAACTACGTCATTCTCCATCTTAATGAAGAATTCGATCGTATTATGATCGCTCAGACCCAAGGGGCCTCGTACAACAAGATTGCTAATTAATCCTTTCTCGTTACATAATACCCAGTCTAAGATGGCCTGATCTCTGGTTGGTTCCTCGACATATTGGTCCAGGATATCATCCCGTAACCACTCCAGGAATTCCTCCTCCACAGTATTGTTACTAATTTGGTTGGCCCAATCTATATGTAGATTAAAGTCACCCATGATGACTGCTGTGCGCTTATTGCACGCTTCTAAGGGCTTACCCCTTATCCTTAGACTGTGACCCCTGGTTCTGGACTCCCCCGCCATCGGGAACATCCTTCCTGCATCTAGTCTGTCTCGTCCTGTTAGAATTTTATAAGTTTCAATGAGATCCCCTCTCATTCATCTGAACTCCAGCGAGTATAAGCCCAATCGACCCAATCTCTCCTCATACGTCATTCCTGCCATCCCAGGTATCAGTCTGGTGAATCTTCGCTGCACTCCCTCCATGGCCAGAACATCCTTCCTCAGATAAGGCAACCAAAACTGCACACAATACTCAAGGTGTGGTCTCACCAAGGCCCTGTACAACTGCAGCAAGACATCCTTGTTCCTGTACTCGAACCCTCTCGCTACGAAGGCCAACATACCATTTGCCTTCTTAACCACCTGCTGCACCTGCATGCTTACCTTCAGCGACTGTTGCACAAGGACACCCAGGTCTTGTTGCACTTCCCCTTCTCCCAATCTATTGCCGTTCAGATAGTAATCTGCCTTCCTGTTTTTGCCACCAATAACTTTGCATTTATCCACATTATACTGCATCTGCCATGCTCTGCCCAATCACCCAACCTGTCCAAATCAGACTGGAGTTTCTCAGCATCCTCCTCACAGCACACACGCCCACCCAGATTTTTGTCATCTGCAAACTTGGAGATATTACATCTAGTTCCCTCGTCTAGATCATTAATATATATTGTGAATAGCTGGGGTCCAAGAACAGATCCCTGCGGCATCCCACTAGTCACTGCCTGCTACTCGGAAAAAGACCCGTTTATTCCAACTCTTTGCTTCCTGTCTGCCAACCAGTTCTCTATCCAAGTCGGTACCTTGCCCCTAATCCCATGTGCCTTAATTTTACACGCTAATCTCTTATGCGGGACCTTATCGAAAGCCTTCTGAAAGTCCAAATACACCACATCCACTGGTTCTCCCTTATCTATTTTACCAGTTACATCCTCAAAAAATTCCAGTAGATTAGTCAAGCACTTGGAAAACAGTGACAGGATCGGACAAAGTCAACATGGATTTACCCTGGCGGCTAGCCTCCTCCATGGCCGTAGCCCTCCTCTCCTCTACCGTAGCCCTCCTCTCCTCTACCGTAGCCATCCTTTCCTCTATGGTAGCCAGCCTTAACACGGAGGCAGCAATCATTTCCACGTAGGTAGCCATCCTTTCCCTGTTGATGCGTTCATGCGCCACTGACTCCACAAAGGCTCTGCTCATGGTCGCTATGGACTCATCCATTCGCTCCACACTCGCAGCGACCTTGGAGACAAAACCAGCCAGTGACTCCTGCATCTGTGCATGGAGTTCCATCACCTCTGATCTTATAGATGGACCCAGAGGCAGAGGGTCGACATGCAGCTGAGCCGAGCTGGCAGAGTCCTGCACCCTCCGACGAGGACTCTCCACTGCTGTCCCTGTCTCCACAATCTGCTGATGCTCACTTGTGAGCTGTGATACACCAGGTGACAACAATACTCTATGTCCCGAAGGTCCCCCCGAGGTTTGAGTGTATGCATTTGTGCTGGGTGCGCTTATTTCTGCTGGCAATGCGCCCTCAGAGGTTGCAGATTCCTCTGAGGAGTCTGGAATCTCAGGCTCTTCCTCCTGCACAGTGGGGACGGGGGCTCTCGATGGTCCTGTGGGGGAGTAATGGAAAGAGTTAGAGATGTGATGCCAAGGTTACATGCACATTGCATTTTGCAGATGATCATAAGTCCATATGATGTAGCTTCACAATCATTATCAGCGACTCATGCAATGTCAATGAGAGAGATGGAAAACTATTCTGTCACCAGCTTGCGGGGATGCACCTGTCTGTCCTTCCCCAACATCCTTCCCCGACAATCTCCAGGACCGCTTCCTCCCAGGGGGTGAGCTGGGCTAATGAGGGTGGCCCTCCTCCTGTCCTGGCTCGCTCTCTCCTGTTGTGAGTTCTCTTTTCCTGCAATGAGGGAGACAAGTGGAGGTTGAGTGAGAATGAGGGAGTGAGTGTAGAGATTGCATAGCATTGATACTTAAAAGGAGACAAAGATGGAGTGAGGTTGCAAGACCAAGGGCCCTCCCTGTGTGTTGTCAGTTGTGTTCAAAGCATCAGAGTGAGAGGGAGTGTGAGGGCTGAATAGTTAGGTGAATGTGAGCATAGAGAGAGAGGGAATGGCTAAGGGTGCATGGATGTGAGTGTCAAGTGGGATGTGGAGGAAGAGATTGCTAAAGCTGAGTGCTGGTGAGGAAAGGCAATGGGGATCAGATTGAGGGTGATGGAAACTTCATACTTACTTACTTTTCCAGTGCGATGAAGGTCATGGAATCTTCTCCTGCACTGCATCCAGGTGCGCCGTGTGAGCCCCAAGGAGTTGACTTCCCCAGCCACCTGTAGCCACACAGCTTTTGTCTGACTGGGAGGCCTCTTCCTCCCTGAAGAAGGGAACAGGACCTCCCTGTGGGCCCTAGCCCCATCCAACAATGCCTGCAGTGATGCCTCATCAAATTTAGGAGGTGATCTTGGCCTCCCGCTGGCCATTGTTCCTGCAGTTTCCTGTGCCATCAAATGCCAAAAGGTTGGCAGCCTGCAGAAGAAGCAAGGCTTGTTGCAGACCTTAAATGCAGCAGCAATGATGACATCATATTATGCGACTTTCTGACTGGAAATACTCATTTGCCAAGAGTTCCCACATGTTGGAAATCAATTGGCCAATTGAG
Organism: Somniosus microcephalus; assembly: GCF_052327205.1. NCBI lineage: Eukaryota > Metazoa > Chordata > Chondrichthyes > Squaliformes > Somniosidae > Somniosus > Somniosus microcephalus. The sequence goes on from NC_141008.1 coordinate 2,520,521, forward strand.
TTAAAATTGCATCAATCTCACACACCCATTTAGATTCGTGTGGGAAACACAAAATTCGGGGAACCCGACAATTCCCCGCACCTGAGTTAAAATCGACCCCTTATTATCCAAGCAGAATGTGGCCCCATACTTCCTACCAAAATGCCCCACCTCACACTTATCTATATTGAAATCCATTTGCCAATTACATTCTGCAAGTTTATTAGTGTCTTCTTGCATTTTGTTGCAATACTAACAGTTCGGCACTCACCGCTAGTGGGTTCGACAAAGCAGTACTTAGTCTATTTGCCATTTCCTCACTCTCCACTACAAACATGTCCATTTCTTAGCAGCCTTATCCGAACTGCAGCTGCTACATTTTATTGCCCATTTTGTTATTTTTCCCTCATACTTACATCTTGGGCTATCTAATTCCCTTCTTGCAGCTTTCCTATATTCATCTTTGTCCTTGGCTTACTTTACCTGCCCAGTATCGCTAAACACTTCAGTTTAAAATTTGATCTAAATTCCACCTCCATATGCTTTCTCAGCACCCTCAACTTTTCCTTCTCAGTCACTGTAACTCATTATCCTTAGCCTTCATTTAACATTTCCCCTAATTCACCTTTCTGGGCTAACTTCGACATTCTTCTCACACTAGTGTTAAGAGTTCAAAATGTCGGGGATAAGGAGAACCTATTGTGTCTGTCCCAGCTTCCTGATGGAAATCAGTGCTCTGCCTCTCAAAAGCAACAATCTTCCCATGCCTGCAAACTTAGCTCCCATTTAGTGCTGTATTAGCACAGGCTGCTCTGCCACTTACAACTTTGGAAGGCTTAACAATTTACCTTGTATCTGTTACTTTTTATTTTATTTTCCACAACTGAGTGATTGTACAGAACAGTAATAAAGGCTGCACTATTATCCACTAGCAGCAAAAGGCTGCTTATACGGTGTTAGGATACAGGTGGGGCCAGTCTGCTGGGTACCCTGCTTGGTACACATTCTTCATCTGTGATGAGGGGGAATCACAGCTCAGCCGGATTTTGTTCTGCCTCATCCCCTACGGTTATGCAATTTTCAGCAAGAGTCACTGAGCCAATGGTAAATTGGCCTTTATTGGCAGAGAGCGGGGCACTTCTGCCCAATAATCCCCTTACATTGGAGGGTTAAGCTGTTGAACATCATCTGATCCACATTAAGGACAATTAACTGTAAAATTAGCATTGAGCCATAGTGTTGCGTTCAAATCCCTCCATGGCCTCGCCCTTCCTCACATCTGTCACCTCCTCCAGCCCTACAACCTTTCAAAATCTCTGAGCTCCTCCAATTCTGGCCCCTTGCGCATCCCCGATTTTCATTGGTCCACCATTGGCGGCCGTGCCTTCAGCTGCCTAGACCCGAAGCTCTGGAACTCCCTCCCTAAACATCTCCGCCTCTCTGCTTCTCTCTCCCCCTTTAAGCCGCTCCTTAAAACCTCCCTCACCTGTTCTAGTATCTCTTTATGTGGCTCGGTGTCAAATGTTGTCTTAAAACGTTCCTGTGAAGTGCCTTGGAATGTTTTTAGTATGTTAAAACAAGTTGTTGCTGTAGACAGCAGGAAGATCTCAGGTTCAATCCCCAGTCTGTGCTAGGTTAGCTAATCTCAGAGCAGCTGTGGAGCACTACAGTGACATTAGTGTCCCTGAAACAAATCAGGCAAGAGTCTCCCTCCTGATCAGTATCCGGCTGGAAAGTGCTTCGAAGTGACTGTCAGGTGAGGTTACCATCAGGGTCAGCTGTGATTCCCTCTCGTTCCCCGTAGGCAAATAACCTGCCAGCACCTGCCTGTTTCGCAGATGAACTTAGCAGAGGACTGGCACCACCTGTGGACCTCTACCTCAACATCACTGCCTTCAGGAGGGAAAAGCAAATATTGACAGACCATTCTTTCAACCTAAGAACAGTAGCATACTGACATTCAGGAGGGGGTCTGATCTGGGATGGTTTCAGCATTTGGGATTGGGGGGGGTCGCTGCAATCGGGGGGGAGGGTCCCAGCATTTGGGGGGGGGTGATGTCTCAATATTCGGGGGGGGGTCTCCACATTCGGAGGGGGGGGTCTCAGCATTTGATGGGGAATCTCTGAAATCGGCAGTGGAGGGGGGAGAGAAGAGATGGGGAATGGCGTCTCGGAGAGTGAAGGAGATAGGGACGAGAAGGGGACTAGGAGTTGGGAGATTGCGGCTCAAGCCGGGGTGGGGGTGGGCACCATCATTCTCTGCAGAGCCAGGAGCAACAGCAACAACATGGTGTCGGAGCAGCACTGAGAGAGGACACGGAGAGCACGCAGAGTAAAGTGGAAGAACCCAGGGGAAAGAGAGGAGGAAGGTTCTTAAACTGAGGGCGATTAGACCGTGGGATCCTCCACCGCATGTTTCTAATTTAAAACGGTATTAAGTGCAGTGTGTGGAAGTGGCTGCGCAGGAGGGAAGTTCCAGTTAGACTGTGAGCAACGGGCATGACACGCAAGCCGAGCACCGAAAACCCAACCGAAAACGCGCGAGTGGCTGGAGAAAGCAGGAAAAAGTAAAGCTGCAATTGGAGGATCACATCTCACTTCACCAGTCCGTCAGGTACTGATGAGCTGCTAACAGCCCCCTATCCACCCCCTAGCACGTCAAACATTAGCAGCTGCAGCAGAGAGAGAGAGGAGGTCCCGGACAGAGGCCCCTCAACATGGCTGGGATCTCCCAGACACTCCGGTCCTACAGCAGCCACCTCGCCCTGTGCAGGCCGCCAATGTAACAGACCCCAGGATCAGGAAATCCCTCCCTCAATGGAAAAGGACCCCAGGATGGCAATGAACTGGGAAACCCAACGAACAGAAAATGAACTGACTTCGCATCCTGCTGGCAGGGCTCCAGAATTAGGCACGATCACAGGTGAGAGAGATCAAAAAGGAACGCTGCAGGAGGTGCAGCTAATCCCGGGATATTTGGCTCTTCCAGTTTACTGTACATACAATGGCCATTTTGAAAAAAGAGCCCCTGCAAATAAAGGACACCTGATGCAAGTCCCTTAGGTGTCCCTAATTTACAGGTTTCACTCTATTCCACAATTCTTCAATCTGATTGATTAAGGAGATACACTTGTCCTGTTCACTCAGGTCCCAGATGCTCTGTTTCCCTCACTGCGCCGTTATCAGCTCGCACTTTCAGCAACTTGGCACTCAAAAAATTTAAAAACCTAAACCTGCAAGGGCAAGTCTACGTCACGGCAGATGCCGCTAGATGTCCTGCTGTCACAAAATCTGGACCCATGTCGATTATTCTGCTTATATGTCCCATATGGGACTGTCTCTGCCTTTGACCTATCCTGCCTATAAAACTAAACTCTGATGATTCATGATTAGGTGCCACACCCTCCCTTATTACTCCCTGGTATATGTTTCGTTGCCATTTACATGGTTTCGGTCACTGATTCTGAGTCTTCAACCATATTTCTCCTGGTTTACACCCTAAAGGGCATTCAGGTAAATAAAAGCTGGTCTTATCTTTACATCCAACATTGAAATCTTAAATTTTCTGGTGTTTCTTTGACACTCACAAAGTTGTGTTAGCAGTCGATCATTCCTGACTCCTTCCTGCCCTATTCTAACAATTTTTTATTTCCCTAACTTCTGTGCTCTGATTTCTTCCAACCTGAATGTTTTCATTTTTAGATCAAAGAGCTACAGGTTTTTACCACCAAAATCTGAACATATTCATCCAGCCTCCTGGATTGATGCAGTATCCTCACAAATAGTCATTCAAATTAACAGTCTAGTGCAGTCGACTTTTCTGATGAAATTCTCATCCTAAAGCCCCCTCATGTGGCTATGATGTACTATTTCAGTCAGATTTGCAGGTTACATACTGTACCATTGTTGAAATTCCTGCTCCAATATTAATTTTTTTATTTATTCATTCATGGGGATGTGGGCATCGCTGGCCAGGCCAGCATTTATTGTCCATCCCTAATTGCCTTTTAGAAGGTTGAGGTGAGCCACCTTCTTGAACCGCTGCAGTCCGTGTGGTGAAGATATTCATCAATTTCTAACTGTTTGCAACCATCCTCCTCCTACCTAATTATTTTGCTAGATTGACTTTGCCTCTTAATTTTCTGTACTTCACAACTGATACTGATTGAAATCCAGTTACTGACCCTTCGAAGCAGTTACTGTGACGACACTTCAGAAGTATTTCATTGGCTGTGGAGCACTTTGGGACATCCTTAGGTCGTGAAAGGTGCTATATAAATGCAAGTTTGTTTGTTCGTTCTCTTTCTTTCTTTCTCTCTTTTTCTCTCTCTCTTTCTCTTTTGCTGTCTCTCTCTCTCCCCCTCTCTTTTTCTTTCTTTTGCTCACTCTCTCTTCCTGGCTCTCTCTTACTCTCTTTCGCTTTTTTTCACTCTCTCTTTCTTTTTATCTTCCTCTCTCTTTCTTTCTTAATCCTTGTAGCTTTGTTATCATTAAACGGAGTGAACACACGAAAGGCTGCTGGACCGGATAGCATCCCTGGACGGGTACTCAAGGAATGTGCTGATCAGCTGGCTGATGTCTTCACCGCCATCTTCAATCTGTCATTGGCCCAGGCAGTAGTCCCTACATGCTTCAACCTGTGCCAAAACAAACGGCTGTGACGTGCCTGAACGACTATCGACCTGTCGCACTCACACCCATCATAATGAAGTGTTTCGAGAGACTGGTCTTAGCCCACATCAAAGCCAGTGTTCCTGCCTCCCTTTACCAACACCAGTTTGCCTATCGTGCAAACAGATCAACGGAGGATGCAATCACAACTGCTCTACACTCGGCACTGAATCACCTAGATGGTAAGGAGGCCTACATCAGAATGCTGTTTATAGACTACAGCTCAGCATTCAACACTATCGTCCCCAACAAGCTGGCCATCAAACTCCAAACTCTTGGCCTGAACACTTCCCTCTGCAACTGGACCCTGGACTTCCTAACAAACAGACCCCAGTCTGTCAAATTAGGTAACCACACCTCCCCCCCGCCTGACCCTGAACACGGGGGCCCCACAAGGATGTGTGCTGAGCCCCCTCCTCTACTCCCTCTTCACCCACGACTGTGTGGCTGTTCATGGTTCCAACACCATCATCAAGTTTGCGGATGACACCACGGTAGTAGGCCAGATCACCAACAACGATGAGTCAGCCTACAGGGAGGAGATCCAGCATCTCGTGAAGTGGTGCGCCGATAACAACCTGGCCCTTAACACCAAGAAAACAAAAGAAATCATTGTGGACTTCAGGAAGTCTAAAGGCGGAAGTCAAACCCCATTCACATCGATGGGGCCGTGGTGGAAAGGGTGGACAGCTTTAAGTTCCTCGGCGTCCACATCATGGAAGACCTCTCCTGGTCCCTCAACACCTCCTCTCTGGTGAAGAAGGCCCAGCAGCGCCTATATTTCTTAAGGAGGCTGAAGTGATGTAATCTGTCACCCCTGATCCTCTCTAACTTTTACTGCTGCATTATAGAGAGCATCCTGACAAACTGTATCACAGTATGGTATGGCAGCTGTAGCTACTATGACCGGAAAGCCCTGCAGCGGGTAGTCAAAACTGCCCAACGCATTACCGGCACCCGGCTACCGACCATAGAGCACATATACCAGAAACGCTGTCTACGGAGGTCACGGTCCATCATCAAAGACCCTACCCACCCCAGCCACAGTCTGTTCGCCCTCCTGCCATCTGGGAGATGCTACAGATGCATTTGCACCCGTACGACCAGATTTAGGAACAGCTTCTTTCCCAGGGCTTTCATCCTACTGAACTCCACAAATAAACTCTAAAGCCTGCACATCTGCCAATGCACTATATTATGGTCATATTTATGTTAATATACTACAAGCCAAATGTCTGTTGAATGTTTAAATGTCTTAATCCAAATGTACACTCTCGGGAGCTGCAAGCCTACATTTCGTTGTACTACACTTGTGCACTAACAATGACAATAAAAGATGATTTGATTTTGATTTGATTTGATGGTCATCATACCCAACAAACTAAACAATGACATGCTTTAAAAGGATCCATGAATTCCAGTAATCTTATACTTAGTCCTAAATTTAATGCTAATTCCATTTTCAAAGAGGAGAGCATTGGTGTAGTTAAGACTGGTGGTGACAAAGGCATGAATGAGGCTTTCCTCCTAAGAAGGACTGAGTAGGGGTGGAGGTGGCCAAGATGATGGAGATGCAGGTCGGTGGTCTTTGTAATGGGGAGAATAGCTGGACGGAAACTCAACCAGGATTCCAAGGTTGCAAACAGTGTTTATAAGACGGAGACAATGCCTGACACAGTGGGCGGATTGAAAGGTGGTGGCGAGCGAAGCAAAATAGTATTGGCCGTGATCTGGTGGTCTTGAGGCTTCCATCACTTCAACACTACTTTGTTTGCAGAACCAGTTGGTTCCTAACAGGAGGCAGCAAATATGGATGGGAGGAGGACACTCAAGTTTTAATGCCTGCTAATGCACAAGGAGGCCATGCTGGATATAATTGGCACCAAGAGAATAGCGGGAATGGGGGGATGGTGAAGCCAGCTGCCTATCCTCATATAGTGGATGACAGAACCTCAATATTATGGGAACAGGATCTCCTCCAAGTCAACCATCCTGATTTGGACTCCCAACCTCCCACAGAAACCCTGGACAAATGGTGTAAATGTCCAATTTCCACTGTTTGCATTGTTTCTCTGGGGGTTCTGTTGGAGAATCCCCCACAGATGTCCCAGGTAACTGTCTTCCTCTCTTGTGGGGAGGGTGTCCTCGAGTACCGTGCAGGGCAGTCCTCCTCTGTACACCTCTTTCAGCAATTGCTCCAGTTCTTCTTCCAAAAACGAGGTAGGTTTTGATTTCCACGGCTCTACCACAGCTCCAGTTTGTACAAGGCATCATCCTTGGCTCAGTGGTAGCACTCTTGCCTCTGAGTTAGAAGGTCATAGATTTAAGCCCCACTCTAGTGACTTCAGCACACAATCCAGGCTGACACCTTTCATAGATGCCGTCTTTCAATTGAGATGTTAAACCGAGGCCCCCTTTGCCCTCTCAGGTGGACATAAAAGGCACTATGTGAAGAAGAACAGGGGAATTGTCCAGGCCAACATTTATCCCTTAACCACAACTGAAAACAGATAATCTGGTCATTTATCTCATTGCTGTTTGTGGGACCTTGCTGTGCACAAATTGACAGCCGTGTTTCCTACATCACAACAGTGGCTACATTTAAAAGTACTTCATTGGCTGTAAAGTGTTTTGGGATGTTGTGAATGGAGTGCTGTAAATGCAAGTCCTTTCTTCATTCCCTTTAATACTGCAGCAAGTGAAAATCCGAGTGCAGCCCTTTAAACACCTGAGCAGGAAATCCTACTTCTCTCCAACTGCCCAGAATTTCAGCAGTAGGTTCGAATCAGACTGGGAACTCACTCACTGCAACATGTTAATTTAAGCATTGCACAGATCACACATATCTGGAAGAGAAAAGGCTGTTTAATCATCAGGGTTGTTGTGTTTTGAGTTTTGCTTCAATGAAGTTTGTCCCAGTTCCCGGGTGTTACCTGAAGGGGGTGCTGGGGGGCTCGGTTTTACTTTGTCTTTCACTTTCAGTTTCGGGTTCTGCCATGCAGACAATGTGCTGTAATGTCCACCCACTTACTCAGTAAATAGTAAAAGGTTCATTCCGTCTCCTCTATTCATTACTGTTCGGTCAAGATGCAATACTGGCGACGAGGCGGCTGTTGTGTTGAACTCTCTAGAAGGACGGAGATAGACATGCGAACCTACAGCCGTGATATTGGAAATTGCGACGAGCGGGCCATTCAGCTAGCAACATCAACGGCATTTTGATAGTTGGCTAGCTGCGACGTAGACGGCGGACAGAGTATTGTGCGGGCCAGGCAACTACCGTGCGTGTAGCTACCGTAACTCTGGCCGGAGGAGAAAAAGAATTTTAAAAAAAGAAAAAAGTCATTGGATCTTAAAGGGACAGTGCACATTAAAACTATGATGACCTTGGGACGTATTGAAGAGTTCTCTGGGGATAAGGACAGTTCATGGGAGGAATACGCAGAAAGACTGGGGTGTTTCTTTGAGGCCAATAATATTGACAAAGAAGAGAAGAAGCACTCAGTGTTGCTAAGTGTATGCGGCGCTGCTACTTACTCCGTCCTGCATTCATTGGTGGCTCCTCGTAAACCTAGTGAGGTGGATTATGCTGATTTGATTGAGAAGCTGCAGAAACATTTTAACCCAAAACCCTCAGAGATTGTGCAGCGTTTCCATTTTCACAATTGTAAACAACAGCCTGGACAATCTATTTCAAGTTACATTGCTGAGTTGAGGAAACGCTCATTACATTGTAATTTTGGTGACATTTAGACAATATGCTCCGTGATCGGATTGTGTGTGGAGTGCTGGACTCGGCATTGCAGAGACAGCTGTTAGCGGAGAAGGCCCTGACGTTCCGACTGGCCGAGGAGAAGGCTTTAGCAGCAGAGGCTGCATCGATGAACACACGTATGCTCCGTACAGAGGCAGCACCATCTCAGGCTGCCGAGGAGGTGCACAAGACCACACACGCAGCTGCTGCTGCGAGAGACATGGAGGCAACTAAAGAGACAAGAAGAAAATGTTTCCACTGTGGGGCTCTCCATGGTTCCACTACATGCAAATTTGTGTCAGCGGTATGTCATTTCTGTAAGAAAAGTGGACACATAGCTCGTGTCTGCATGAAGAAAGCTCAGGCTGCTGCAGCAGAGCCAACACAAGCATCGCAGACACACACCCTGACACTGGAGGACAACGATGAGTACACAGTGTATACCACGGAAGCTGAGCAGCTACCCCACAGACGGTGGGGATACATGGCAAATGTGATCATGAATGGGGCACCACTCTGCATGGGGGTGGATTCAGGCTCAGCGTGTTCGTTGATAAGTGAAGAGACTTACAATAGGCTGTGGCCAAGTGAACCCCCGGCGATGGCTCAGGTCAGTGGCGTGCTACGGCAGTGGTCCCAAGCTCAACTCCAAGTGCTGGGTATGATTCATGTGGATGTTAAGTATCAGGCAGTCAAGGACACACTTCCACTTTACGTGGTGGTGGGGCAGGGCACAAGCCTGCTGGGCAGAGATTGGTTTGAGCCCCTCGGTATTGAAGTGACAGGAGTACACACAGTACAGCGACAGCCCATAATGCCTATGTTGGAGAACTATGAAGAGGTTTTTGGTGAGTTCAGGGCCTGTCAGGGACCGCCAGTCTCAATCGAAGTGGACCCAGGGGTAGCGCCTAAGTTCTTCAAGGCGCGACCAGTTCCTTTTGCATTGCGCAAGAAGGTGGATGAGGCACTGGATAAGCTGGTGAACCAAGGGGTTCTCTTGCCAGTGAAGAACTCCCGTTGGGCCACCCCTATTGTGCCCATTGCAAAGAAGGATGGGGGCCTGCGAATCTGTGGAGATTACAGATGTACGGTTAATACTGCTGTGTTACCAGATGTGTATTCCTTACCAACAGTTACAGAGCTGTTTTCAACACTGGCTGGAGGCACTCTGTTCACCAAGCTGGATCTCAAGCAAGCATACCAGCAATTGGTCCTGGATGAAGAGTCAGCCGAGCTGTTGACAATCAACACCCACAGAGGACTTTTCCGAGCCACAAGGCTGCAGTTTGGGGTGTCTACGGCTGTGGCAATCTTTCAGAGGTTCATGGACACCCTGTTGGCTGGTGTTCCGGGAGTTCAGCCTTACTTGGATGACATACTGATTACAGGCAAGACACAGGAAGCCCATGATGAGCGGCTGCAGGAAGTACTACGCTGGCTGGCTGAGGTAGGACTACGCCTTCAGAAGGAGAAATGTGTGTTCGCTGCCAATGGGGTGGAGTTCTTGGGATTCCGAGTGGACAAAGACGGTGTGCATCCGACTACGGAGAAGGTGGAGGTTATCAGAAGCGCTCCCACCCCCAAGAACAAGACCGAACTGCAGGCATTCCTCAGACTGTTAAACTTCTACAGTTGTTTTCTCAAGGGCAAAGCCACAATCTTAGAGCCACTGCACAGGCTGTTAGACCAAGCAACAGTGTGGAACTGGACCTCAGCTCATGAAACAGCCTACAGACAGGCAAAGGAACTGCTACAAGCAGATAAGGTTCTGGCATACTATGATGAAAACAAGCCATTGGTGTTGGTGTGTGATGCCTCACCATACGGGCTGGGAGCTCTGTTGGGTCACATAGAGCCAGATGGCCGGGAAGCGCCTATCAGTTTTGCCTCAAGAACGTAATTACGCCCAGATTGACAAGGAGGCCCTAGCCATCATATTTGGGGTAAAGAAGTTCAGCCAGTGCCTGTTAGGGAGACAGTTCATCATCTACACAGACCACAAGCCACTCTTGGGGCTCCTGCATCACTCCAAGCCCATGCCCCAGATCATCACATCCAAGGGGCTGTGGTGGAAAGGGTGGGCAGCTTTAAGTTCCTCAGAGTCCACATCACGGAAGACCTCTCCTGGTCCCTCAATACCTCCTCTTTGGTGAAGAAGGCCCAGCAGCGCCTATATTTCCTAAGGAGGCTGAAGGGATGCAACCTGTCACCCCGGATCCTCTCTAACTTTTACCGCTGCACAATAGAGAGCATCCTGACGAACTGTATCACAGTGTGGTATAGCAGCTGTCCCTCCTATGACCGGAAAGCCCTGCAGCGGGTAATCAAAACAGCCCAACGCATTACTGGCACCCGGCTACCGACCATTGAGAACATCTACCAGAAACGCTGTCTACGGAGGTCATTGACCATCATCAAAGACCCTACCCACCCCAGCCACAGTTTGTTCGCCCCCCTGCCATCTGGGAGACGCTACAGATGCATTCGCACCCGCACGACCAGATTTAGGAACAGCTTCTTTCCCAGGGCTGTCATCCTACTGAACTCCACAAATAAACTCTAAAGCCTGCACATCTGTCAATGCACTTTATTATGTTTATGTTTATGTTACAAGCCAAATGTATGTTAAATGTCTTAACCAAAATGTACACTCTCGGGAGCCGCAAGCTTACATTTCATTGTACTGCACTTGTGCAGTAACAATGACAATAAAGTTGATTATTATTATTATTATTATTATATCACCGCGTATGCTTCGGTGGAGTCTGATGTTGGGGGCCTACAGTTATGAACTTTGCTACAGGCCTCAGAAGATGCTGGCTAATGCTGATGCTCTGAGTCGCTTGCCTTTGAACCGGCCGATGGCTGAGACGCCACCACCCCTGGAGGTGCTGCTACTGGAGGAGGTTCCGGAGGCCCCACTCCATGCCCAGCGGATTGGCAGCCTCACACAGAAAGATCCAGTCTTATCACGGGTGCTACGCTGGCTGCTGCATGGCTGGCCCTCCAAGGTCCAGGAGGAGCATTTCAAGCCCTTCGTTCAGAGGCGCCATGAAATGTCTGCACACAAGAACTGCGTGCTCTGGGGAAGCCGTGTGATGGTTCCTGTCGCCGCAAGAGAGGAGGTGCTGAAAATGCTGCATGACTCACACCCTGGGATTGTGCACATGAAGGCGTTGGCGAGAAGCTACGTCTGGTGGCGGGGGTTGGACGGAGACGTGGAGGAGGTGGTAAAGAGCTGTGAGACATGTCAGCTGACTCACCATAGCCCATCCAAGGCTCCCCTTCACCCCTGGGAGTGGACCACTCGTAAATGGTCAAGACTCCACATTGACTTTGCAGGGTCATTTCAGGGGAAGGTCTTTTTGATAGTGGTGGATTCTCATTCGAAATGGCTGGAGGTTGCTATCATGAGCTCCATGACATCCAGTGCAGTGATCAACGCGTTGCGTTTGCTGTTTGCCACACATGGGGTCCCCGACGTGCTGGTTTCGGACAATGGAGCAGCCTTCACGTCAGCGGAGTTCAAGGCTTTAGCAGGCAGAAACTGGATCCGCCACATGACCACAGCGCCCTATCACCCCTCCTCTACCGGGCAGGCAGAGAGGATGGTGCAAACCACAAAAGAGGCACTGGTGAGGATATCGGTGGGGGACTGGCAAACCAGATTGGCCAGGTTCCTGTTATCACAGCATACCACACCAAACTCAGCAACGGGGAAGAGTCCTGCCGAGATGCTGATGGGTCGCCGGCTGGCGACTGCACTGGACCGGCTACACCCGGACTACAGGGATGAGATGCACACAAAGCAAGAGGAGCTGGCTAAGAAGCACCAGGGCACCGCCAGGCAGTTCGAGCCGTCAGAGACTGTGTTTGCCCGTTGCTATGCAGGAGGAGACAAATGGATGCCTGCCGTGGTGGAGCAGGCCACGGGTCCCCTGTCGTACAGCGTCCGTACACCTGATGGCCAGCTACACAGACGCCATGTAGACCAGCTACGGGGTCGTACTCCGGTGAGAGTAATAGAGACGTCACAGGCTAAGCCATTGTCTCCGCCACCTCTGCCAGGCAGTGACGGCCTGCTTCCTGCAACAACGACGGAAGCCACATCGACAGAAGCTGTCACGGAGTCATCAGCCACGGAGGAAGTTTTTCCTGCGGCTAGCAGTGGCACCCCAACTATGCCTGTCCAGCGGCGCTCAAGTCGGGTTAGATTCCGTCCCAGACGCCTGGAGGACTAAGGGGTTTTATCTGGGGGAAATGAGTGTTGTGTTTTGAGTTTTGCTTCAATGAAGTTTGTCCCAGTTCCCGGGTGTTACCTGAAGGGGGTGCTGGGGGGCTCGGTTTTACTTTGTCTTTCACTTTCAGTTTCGGGTTCTGCCATGCAGACAATGTGCTGTAATGTCCACCCACTTATTCAGTAAATAGTAAAAAGTTCATTCCGTCTCCTCTATTCATTACTGTTCGGTCAAGATGCAATAAGGGTTACACCCAGCATTAACTAGTCTGTCTCTTAAAGATGCCAATCAACCTGCTCTGCACTCTCACCGTTTCCTGCTTTTATTCGAGAAGGTTGTATACTTGTGTCGCAGTCAGGGTCGTCACTCTATTTATCTGTGACCTCGGGAGTGTTAAAATGAGTCTGTGCTGTGATGCCTCACCCTGTGACAAGCAAGAATGCTTTTATTGTTAGCGCCTTGCAGTGCTTTGAGTACAAGTTCAATTCAGTTTGCTAATGATTTAAAACAACTCCCTTTTGATACTGTACCATGACATACCGTCAGGGCTACGCTGATATATAAATTAGCTGAGGGTGTTTCCCTCTTGGATGATGCCTCCTGGATTCAGACATGCCAGTTTTACTGGTTTCTCACTTTCCTTCTTGGGCATTTGACATATTTAGCAAAGAAGCAAATTGAAACCAAAGAAATTAAAGGTATAACATTCAGATTATTTATGCATCCTCAAAGACCTTGTCCACTGATACTTTATTTTATTTTGGATTGTTTTTCTAGCCACAGTACCGAAAGTACTTTCTCTCTTAAATTTAAATCTATCTGTAATATTAAAATGCCGGTCTGTAAATCTGACTTTGTACCTCATTGTGAGACCTTCTGGTTTGTGTAGTTTTTATTTCTTTAGCCAGCCTTTCCTCGATGAAACATCATCTCAGTCTGTTAGTAGACTTTGCCTTGTGAGCACACCCGGTTGGGAGCTGGCAGGGAGTGGCTAGAGATTATGGTGGTGGTAACTCCCAACGCGGCATTAATACCATCCCAGCTTCTGCCATTGTGTCATTTTCATTCCAAAGTTCTACTGATGTGGGAACCAGAATACCAAGCGTGGTCTACACGTCACGGAATTGTATTAGTTCTGCAGAGTGCAGACATGGTCTGAACAACTAATAAAACAATACTTTAGCATTTATTAATGGATATTAGTAGAGTGATATATGTTGGCAATAGAAACATAGAAACATAGAAGATAGGAGCAGGAGTAGGCCATTCGGCCCCTCGAGCCTGCTCCGCCATTCAATGAGATCATGGCTGATCATCTAAATTCAGTACCCTGTCCCTGCCTTCTCCCCATATCCCTTGATCCCTTTAGCCTTAAGAAATATATCCAACTCCTTCTTGAATATATATAATGAATTGGCCTCTGCTGCCTTCTGTGCTAGAGAATTCCACAGGTTCACCACTCTCTGGGTGAAGAAATTCCTCCTCATAATAATCATAATCAACTTTATTGTCATTGTTAGTGCACAAGTGCAGTACAACGAAATGTAGGCTTGCGGCTCCCGAGAACGTACATTTAGATTAAGACATTTAAACATTCAACATTCATTTGGCTTGTAATACATTAACATAAACATAACCATAATAAAGTGCATTGGCAGATGTGCAGGCTTTAGAGTTTATTTGTGGAGTTCAGTAGGATGACAGCCCTGGGAAAGAACCTGTTCCTCAATCTGGTCGTTCGGGTGCGAATGCATCTGTAGCGTCTCCCAGATGGCAGGAGGGTGAACAGACTGTGGCTGGGGTGTGTAGGGTCTTTGATGATGGTCCGTGACCTCCGTAAACAGCGTTTCTGGTATATGTGCTCTATGGTCGGTAGCCGGGTGCCGGTAATGCGTTGGGCAGTTTTGACTACCCGCTGCAGGGCTTTCCGGTCATAGTAGCTACAGCTGCCATACCATACTGTGAAACAGTTCATCAGGATGCTCTCTATTGTGCAGCGGTAAAAGTTAGAGAGGATCAGGGGTGACAGGTTACATCCCTTCAGCCTCCTTAGGAAATATAGGCGCTGCTGGGCCTTCTTCACCAGAGAGGAGGTATTGAGGGACCAGGAGAGGTCTTCCGTCATGTGGGCTCCGAGGAACTTAAAGCTGTCCACCCTTTCCACCACAGCCCCATCGATGTGGATGGGGGTGTGACTTCCGCCTTTAGACTTCCTGAAGTCCACAATGATTTCTTTGGTTTTCTTGATGTTAAGGGCCAGGTTGTTATCGGCGCACCACTTCACGAGATGCTGGACCTCCTCCCTGTAGGCTGACTCATCGTTGTTGGTGATATGGCCTACTACCGTGTTATCATCCACAAACTTGATGATGGTGTTGGAACCATGAACAGCCACACAGTCGTGGGTGAAGAGGGAGTAGAGGAGGGGGCTCAGCACACATCCTTGTGGGGCCCCCGTGTTCAGGGTCAGGGGAGGGGGGAGGTGTGGTTCCCTAATTTGACAGGAATTGTTTGTTAGGAAGTCCAGGGTCCAGTTGCAGAGGGAAGTGTTCAGGCCAAGAGTGTGTAGTTTGGTGGCCAGCTTGTTGGGGACGATAGTGTTGAATGCTGAGCTGTAGTCTATGAACAGCAATCTGATGTAGGTCTCTTTACCATCTAAGTGATTCAGTGCAGAGTGTAGAGCAGTTGTGATTGCATCCTCCGTTGATCTGTTTGCACGATAGGCAAACTGGTGTTGGTCAAGAGAGGCGGGAACACTGGCTTTGATGTGAGCCAGGACCAGTCTGTCGAAACACTTCATTATAATGGGTGTGAGTGCGACAGGTCGATAGTCGTTCAGGCACGTCACAGCCGTTTGCTTTGGCACAGGAATAATGGTAGCGGTCTTGAAGCATGTAGGGACTGCTGCCTGGGCCAAAAGACAGATTGAAGATGGCGGTGAAGACATCAGCCAGCTGATCAGCACATTCCTTGAGTACCCGTCCAGGGATGCTATCCGGTCCAGCAGCCTTTCGTGTGTTCACTCTGCTTAGAACACCCCTTACGTCGGAGGTCGACAGAGTGAGCACCTGGTCTTCCGGGGGTGGCAAGGCTTTGGTAGCCGGCTCCCTGTTGTCCCTGTTGAAGCGAGCATAGAAGTTGTTAAGCTCCTCCGGAAGGGAGGCATCGCTAACCGGGGGGCTGGTGTTTTTGCTCTTGTAGTCAGTGATGGACAGGATGCCTTGCCACATGCGCCGGGGGTCCGAGTTGTTGTGGAAATGATCCTCTATCCACAGTGTCTGTTTCCTTTTGGCAGTCCTGATACCCTTTTTTAGGTTGGTCCTAGCTGCACTGTAAGCCACCGCGTCGCCAGATTTAAATGCTGCGTCGCGTGCTTTCAACAGCGAGCGGACCTCTCCGTTCATCCAGGGTTTCAGGTTGGGGTATGTCCTGATATTTTTATGGGTCGTGACGACCTCGACGCAACTGTTAATGTAGAATAGCACTGTGGATGTTTATTCCTCGATGTCCTAAATGGTTTACCCCATATCCTTAGACTTTGACCCTTGGTTCTGGACTCCCCGACCATCGGGAACATCCTTCCTGCATCTAGTCTGTCTAGTCCTGTTAGAATTTTATAAGTTTCAAAGAGATACCCTCTCATTCTTCTAAACTCCAGCGAGTACAAGCCCAATCGACCCAATCTCTCCTCATACGTCATTCCTGCCATCCCAGGTATCAGCCTGGTGAATCTTCGCTGCACTCCTTCCACGGCAAGAACATCCTTCCTCAGATAAGGCGACCAAAACTGCACACAATACTCAAGATGTGGTCTCACCAAGGCCCTGTACAACTGCAGCAAGACATCCTTGTTCCTGTACTCGAACCCTCTCGCTACGAAGGCCAACATACCATTTGCCTTCTTAACCGCCTGCTGCACCTGCATGCTTACCTTCAGCAACTGGTGCACAAGGACGCCCAGGTCTCGTTGCACTTCCCCTTCTCCCAATCTATTGCCATTCAGATAATAATCTGCCTTCTTGTTTTTGACACCAAAGTGGATAACCTTGCATTTATCCACGTTATAGTGCATCTGCCATGCTTCTGCCCAATCACCCAACCTGTCCAAATCAGACTGGAGTTTCTCAGCATCCTCCTCACAGCACACACGCCCACCCAGCTTTGTGTCGTCTGCAAACTTGGAGATATTACATCTAGTTCCCTCGTCCAGATCATGAACATATATTGTGAATAGCTGGGGTCCAAGGACCGATCCCTGCAGTACCCCACTAGTCACTGCCTGCCACTCGGAAAAAGGGCCGTTTATTCCAACTCTTTGCTTTCTGTCTGCCAACCAGTTCTCTATCCAAGTCAGTACCTTGCCCCCAATCCCATGTGCCTTAACTTTACACGCTAATCTCTTATGCGGGACCTTATCGAAAGCCTTTTGAAAGTCCAAATACACCACATCCACTGGTTGTCCCTTATCTATTTTACCAGTTACATCCTCAAAAAATTCCAGTAGATTAGTCAAGCACGATTTACCTTTTGTAAATCCATGTTGACTTTGTCCGATCCGGTCACTGTTTATCAAGTGCTCTGCTATTACATCTTTTATAATGGACTCTAGCATTTTCCCCACTACCGATGTCAGGCTTACCGGTCTGTAATTCCCCGTTTCCTCTCTACCACCTTTTTTGAACAGTGGGGTAACATTAGTTACCCGCCAATCCATGGGTACTGTTCCAGAGTCTATCGAGTTCTGGAAGATGACCAGCAATGCATCTACTATTTCTAGGGCCACTTCCTTAAGTACCCTAGGATGTATATTATCAGGCCCTGGGGATTTATCGGCCTTCAATCCCGTCAATTTCTCTAACACCATTTCCCTACAATTACTGATTTCTATCAGTTCCTCCCTTTCATTAGACCCTATGTTCCCCGACATCTCTGGGAGGTTATTTGTGTCCTCCTTTGTGAAGACAGAACCAAAGTATGTATTTAATTGGTCTGCCATTTCTTTGTTCCCCATTATAATGACATGATCTAACTGGGTTTGATGGATTTATAGTATACAGGTTGATTTATGGTGGCCATTTACTTAGTGTGGATTTTCATGAATGGTCAATTGGGTAAATGAATCACCAGGTGTAGTGTTCAACCATGCAGATAAGGAAAAGCTCAGGTTCAATACCTGGTCTGTGCCAAGCTAGGTAATATTAGCACCCCTGGCCAGGGCAGGAATGAATCAGCAAAGATCCTTTCTGGAAAGCGTGTGGTCATTGAGCAAGAAGAGGATCAGATTTGTTAAGGAGATGCTCACTGTAGTTGAACAGCCTGTCAGCATGGATTGCCTATGCTTACACACCTGAAGAATGAGTGAGTTAGTGGAGGGCAAAAGCCATCCATGGAACTACCCCCAAGCATTTGTCACCTATATATCTTAGTCGGTGCCAGCAAGTTATCTGATCATAGGGGTTGGTGTCACAGTCAAACCCAAGCTTCACTCAATGTTCACTCACCTGGATTACAAAACATATACAGCACAGAAACAGGGCATTCGGGTCAACAGGTCCATGCCGGTGTTTATGCTCCACATGAACTTCCTCCCAACCTCTAGGAATATATGGGTCTTTTTTGGGGTGGCAGGCGGTGACTAGTGGGGTACCGCAGGGATCAGTGCTTGAGCCCCAGCTATTTACAATATATATCAATGATTTGGATGAGGGAACCAAATGTAATATTTCCAAGTTTGCTGACGACATGAAACTAGGTAGGATTGTAAGCTGTGAGGAGGATGCAAAGAGGCTTCAAGGTGATTTAGACAAGTTGAGTGAGTGGGCAAATACATTGCAGATGCAGTATAACGTGAATAAATGTGAAGTTATCCACTTCGGTAGGAAAAACAGATAGGCAGAGTATTATTTAAATGGTGATAGATTGGGAAATGTTGATGTACAGAGGGGCCTGGGTGTCCTTGTCCACCAGTCACTGAAAGCAAACATGCAGGTGCAGCAAGCAGTTAGGAAGGCAAATGGTATGTTGGCCTTCATTGCAAGAGGATTTGAGTACAGGAGCAAGGATGTCTTACTACAGTTATACAGGGCCTTGGAGAGACCACACCTGGAGTACTGTGGGCAGTTTTGGGCTCCTTACCTAAGAAAGGATATACTTGCTATAGAGGGAGTGCAGTGAAGGTCCACCAGACTGATTCCTGGGATGGCAGGACGGTCATATGAGGAGAGATTGGGTCGACTAGGCCTGTATTCACTAGAGTTTAGAAGAATGAGAGGGGATCTCATAAAACTCTAACAGGGCTAGACAGACTGGATGCAGGGAGGATGTTTCCCCTGGCTGGGGGGTCTAGAACGAGGGGTCACAGTCTCAGGATCCGGGGTAGGAGATTTAGGACTGAGATGAGGAGAAATTTCTTCACTAAGAGGGTGGTGAAGCTGTGGAATTCTCTACCACAGAAGGCTGTGGAGGCCAAGTCACTGAATATATTTAAGAAGGAGATAGATTTCCAGACACAAAAGGCAACAAGGGGTATGGGGAGAGAGTGGGAATATGGTATTGAGATAGAGGATCAGCCATGATCATATTGAATGGCGGAGCAGGCTCGAAGGTAGAATGGCCTACTCCTGCTCCTATTTTTATATGTTTCTATGTTTCATCTAAGCCCATTAACATATCTTGATTCTTCCATCCCTGTGCCGGGGCACTGAAGTCAATTGTACTGCTGCCCCAGTTAAAAACAGTTAATTCATCATAGACCAGAGATCAAACCTTGACCTTTCCCAGTCTGTATGGTTCAGTTCCAGCATGAGCAACTGCACCATCATATAACTTGACTGTTAACATCTAGAAATTGAGTACAGATCAAGCAAATTATAGAAACATAGGGCAGGATTTTCATTCAGGTGCGGGTTGGTGTCGTGTAATCCGCATTTCATGTTATCCACACAAATCTAATTCGATGTGGGAGATTGATGCTATTTTAACTAAATTGCCCAATTGAGTTCCAGTGTGTGAGAACCCATGGCAAATGAGTTTCTCCAGTCTGAAAGTCGCCTCCGATGACGTCATCATTGCTGCTGTATTTAAGGTCTGCTAGAAGCCTTGCTTCTTCTGCAGACTGCCAATCTTTTGGCATTTGCTGATACACTGAGCTGGAAGCAGAATGGCCAGAGAAAGACCAAGGTCTGCACACCGTTTTGACGACGTTGCCCTGCAGGCTTTAGTGGAGGGAGCAAGAGCTCACAAGGAGGTGCTCTTCCCTTCATCAGGGAGGAAGAAGCCTCCCCAGCAGACAAAGGCTGTGTGGCTGCAAGTGGCAGAGGAGGTCAACTCCTTATCAGCTACCCTCAGAACCTGGGTACAGTGCAGGAAGAGATTTCATTACCTTCAGCGCACTGGAAAAGTGAGTATGAATTTCCCATCACTCTCAATCTGATCCCCATTGCCTTTCCTCACCAGCACTCAGATTTAGCAATCTCTTCCTCCACATCCCACTTGACACTGACATCCATGCATCCTTACCCATTCCCTCTCTCTCTATGGTCACATTCACCTAACTATTCGACTATGCAACCCTCACACTCCCTATCACTCTGATGCTATGAAAACAACTGACAACACACAGGGAGTGCCCTTGGTCTTGCCAACTCACTCCATCTTTGTCTCCTTCTAAGCATCTATGCTATGGATTCTCTACACTCACTCCTTCATTCTCACTCAACCTCCACTTGTCTCCCTCATTGCAGGAAAAGAGAGCTCACAATAAAAGAGAACGAGCGAGGACAGGAGGAGGGCCACCCTCAGTAGCCCACCTCACCCCCTGGGAGGAGGCGGTACTGGAGATCGTAGGAGTGGAGGACGATGCGCATGTGGGAGACAGACAGACGGGTGCATCACAGCAAGCTGGTGACAGAATAGTTTTCCATCTCTCTCACTGACATTGCATGAGTCGCTGATAATATTTCGGAAGCTCTAACAGATGGACTAATGATCATCTGCAATATGCAATGTGCATGTAACCTTGGCATCACATCTCTGACTCTTTCCTTTACTCCCCCACAGGACCATCGCAAGCACCCATCCCCAATAGCCAGGAGGAACAGGCTGAGCATCCAGACTCCTTAGAGGAAGCTGAAACCTCTGAGGGCGCAGCGTCAGCAGAATTCAGCGCACTCAGCACCAGCGGAGACACTCACACCTCGGTGGGACCTTCGGGACATAGAGCAGTGTTGTCACCTGGTGTATCACAGCTCACAAGTGAGCATCAGCGGATTGTGGAGACAGGGACAGCAGTGGAGAGTGCTAGTCGGAGGGCGCAGGACTCTGCCAGCTCGCCTCAGCTGCATGTCGACCCTCTGCCTCTGGGTCCATCCACAGTATCAGCGGTGATGGCACTCCAGGAAAAGATGCAGGAGTTTCTGGCAGGTTTTGTCTCCAGGGTCACTTGAGTGTGGAGCGAATGCAGGAGTCCCTTGCTAACATGAGCAGAGCCTTTGTGGAGTCATTGGCGCATGAATGCATCACCATGGAGGTGCTAAGTCGCCAGAGCGTTGAAAACATGGTGAGTGTTCAGAATTGACTGACATCTCTGGTGGAGCGATGGTCATCTATTGAACAGAGAAACCAGACCTTCATGGCAGTCCCTCTGAGTAGGAATGCCAGTGCAGATACAGGTCCCCATGGCACCCCTGATGTACAGCAAGGTGCTCTCAAGCCACTTGCAAGCGCTGAGGGTGACCTGACCCATGAGAGGGAAGATACACATACTTGGGCTTAAAAATCAGTTCTACGGGAAACTTCAAACTGGCTGTGAATGAACTGAAAGAGAAAGCAAGAAGGGCTTTCTATGCCATCAAAAAATCAATCCAAATAGAAATCCCAATTAGCATTTGGCTCAAAATTTTCAAATCAGTGATTGAACCAATTGCACTCTATGGCAGTGAGGTCTGGGGACCACTAACACAACAAGATTTTGCAAAATGGGACAAACACCCAATTGAGATCCTACATGCGGAATTCTGTAAAAGTATCCTCCGGACTCAAAGGAAAACAGTAAACAATGCATGCAGGGCGGAACTAGGCCAATACCCATTAATAATCACCATCCAAAAAAGAGCCACCAAATTTTGGAATCACCTACAAATGAGCAACCCCCAATGTTATCACTGCGATGCCCTGAAATGCCAAGAGCTGACCATAAAGAAGAATACCCTCAGTCAACTAGTCCTGGGACTCAGTGAAGTAACTACTAACAATAGTATCCCAGGCTGCTGTGGGAGGCAAAGGAGGAGATTGCAGGGGCTCTGACACAAATTTTCAGAACCTCTCTGGCCACAGGGGATGTACCAGAGGACTGGAGAACAGCTAACGTAGTACCATTATTCAAGAAGGGTAGCAGGGATAAACCAGGGAATTACAGGCCAGTGAGTCTAACATCTGTGGTAGGGAAATTATTGGAAAAAATTCTGAGGGACAAAATTAGTCTCCACTTGGAGAGGCAAGGATTAATCGGGGATAGTCAGCATGGCTTTGTCAAGGGTAAATCATGTCTGACAAATCTGATTGAATTTTTCGAGGGGGTGACTAGGGGGGTGGATGAGGGAAATGCTGTGGATGTGGTTTACATGGACTTCAGTAAAGCTTTTGACAAAGTCCCGCATAGGAGACTGGTCAAGAAAGTAAGAGCCCATGGGATCCAGGGTGCCTTGGCGCATTGGATCCTAAACTGGCTGAGTGGCAGGAGGCAGAGGGTGATGGTCGAAGGTTGCTTTTGTGACTGGAAGCCTGTGTCCAGTGGGGTACCTCAGGGATCGGTGCTGGGTCCCTTGTTGTTTGTGATCTACATAAATGATTTGGATGAGAATGTAAAAGGTATGATCAGTAAGTTCGCAGATGACACGAAAATTGGTGGGGTGGTAAATTGTGAGGAGGAAAGCCTCAGGCTACAGGACGATATAAACGGGTTGGTCAGATGGGCGGAAAAGTGGCAAATGGAATTTAACCCTGAAAAGTGCGAGGTGATGCATTTTGGACGGACAAATAAGGCAAGGGAATACACAATGAGTGGTAGGACCCTAGGAAGTACAGAGGGTCAGAGGGACCTTGGTGTACATGTACATAGATCCCTGAAGGCAGCGGAACAGGTAGATAAGGTGGTTAAAAAGGCATATGGGATACTTGCCTTCATTAGCCGAGGCATAGAATATAAGAGCAGGGAGGTTATGATGGAGCTGTACAAAACGCTGGTGAGGCCACAGCTGGAGTACTGTGTGTAGTTCTGGTCGCCTCACTATAGGAAGGATGTGATTGCTTTGGAGAGGGTGCAGAGAAGATTCACCAGGATGTTACCTGGGATGGAGCGCCTCAGCTATGAAGAGAGGCTGGACAGGCTGGGGTTGTTTTCCTTGGAGCAAAGAAGGCTGAGGGGGGACCTGATTGAGGTGTACAAAATGATGAAGGGCATAGATAGGGTAGATAAAGAGGAACTTTTCCCCTTAGTAGGGGGGTCAATAACAAGGGGGCATAGATTCAGGGTAAGGGGCAGGAGATTTAGAGGGGATTTGAGGAGGAACTTTTTCACCCAGAGGGTGGTTGGAATGTGGAACGCACTGCCTGAAAGGGTGGTAGAGGCAGGAACCCTCACAACATTCAAGAAGCATTTGGATGAGCACTTGAAATGCCATTGCATACCAGGCTATGGACCAAATGCTGGAAAATGGGATTAGACTGGACAGGGATGGATGGGCGGCGCAGACACGATGGGCCGAAGGGCCTCTTTCTGTGCTGTAAAACTCTATGACTCTATGACTATGAATACTAACAATAACCAGTCCCAGGACAGTGACAGGGTAACACAAAGAATTCGACCCAACACAATCGTCGCTAAGCAAAAGGAAAAATATCTGTCATACTGGGCAGAAACAACAAAAACCCAAAGCAAACTCAATTGCTACTTGGCCCTAAACAGACAATACAACATTGCTGATTACCTGACCATGATAAAGGATAACAAACTGAGAAGAACCTTGACAAGGTACAGACTTAGCGAACATAGCCTAGCGATCGAAAAAGGCAGACACAGGCAGACCAGGCTGCCAAGAGAAGACAGGATATGCTCTCACTGCAGTCAGGGAGTAGTTGAGACAGAGATGCACTTCCTCACAGCCTGTGAAAAATATCAGGGCATCAGGGAGAATTTCTATCAAAAATTCTCACAATTATGCCCTGATTTCAGAAATCTGAATGACAACCAAAAACTCCCATTCCTACTGGGGGAGGAGAGAAGCTGTGTAACACTGGCAGCACACTATGTTACAGCTTGCCATGAACAGAGGGACAACCAGTAAACTAAGAAAAGAATATGTATAAACAATGCGAATGTTTATTTATACACTCAGGGATATACCTGTTTATACACTGTATGAATAGAACTGCGTTTATGTGTTCAACCATAAATGTATTTTGATGCTTTGGCAACATAAGATGTACTTTATCATGCCAATAAAGCGATTTGAACTGAACTGAACTGAACTGGTGGCAGACATCAAGGAAGTGGGGGCTCCTCTCCAAGCGCTCACACTTCCATGCCACTGCAGAGCCCTCGGTCAGAGCCCCACCAGAGTCCACACCGAACTGAGATCGGCGTCTCAACCCCTGCACAGCCGCAGGAGCAGCTGACTGTTGATGAGCCCTCACAGGTTCGCCACCCCAGAGGACGCCTGCCAAAGGTGTTGAGACAGGAGCAGCAAGAAACTGAGCAAGGGGCCTCCACATCTGCTGAAGGCACAGGGGAAGCAGCACGTAGGAGCACGCGTAAGAGAAAGATACTGCACAAATAGTCACAAGGGTAGTCACTTGTTGAAATTTGATGTTTTATGTGTAAAAGCCATCATATGAATCATGTACATAAAAAATCTGATGGCTACTGCTGTAGTTGTGGTGTGTGTCATTTCGCGAATGGGACTTCCCCTTTGAGGGCTTAGGATTACTTGCAATTGTCAGTATGGTGCTCAAGTTGCTAGGAATCAGTTGGTTCGTGGCCATTGTCGATGCTCAGGTAAGAAGATGAGAGGCAAAAGTGCTTGAGTGGCTAGGCTAAGCAAATCTGGCCAAGATGAGTGCGTTCCTTGCATCCCGGGCAGCTATGTTCTCGCGTACTGCTGCCGCTGGTTGATGGGCCTCTGCAGGATGTTCATTTTCACTCTCCTCCTCTTCCTCCTCCTCCTCCCCCTCCTCATCTGAAGAGGATATGTGAGGAGCCACTTGGTCCTCAGGAATCTGCAAGCCACGACACTGTGCCATGTTGTGAAGTGCACATCAAACCACAACGATTCTGGAGACCCTGGCTGCTGAGTACTGCAGGGCTCCACCTGAGCTATCCAGGTATCTGAAGTGCATCTTCAGCAAACCGATGGTTTGCTCGATTATGGCTCTGGTGGACATGTGGCTGGAGTTGTAGCTCTCCTCAGCTTCATTGGATGGTCTCCTCAATGGCGTCATTAGCCACGTCCTCAGGGGATAGCCCTTGTCTCCAAGTAGCCATCCGTTAAGTTGGTCTGATGGACTGAATCGTGGAGGCACACTAGACTGGCGCAGTATGAAGGAGTCATGGCAACTGCCAGGGTACTTAGCACAAACATGCAAAATCTCCTTCTTGTGGTCACACACCAGCTGAACGTTAAGGGAGTGGAAGCCCTTGCGATTGACAAAAATACCTGGATTGTGATGGGGTGCCTTAAGGGCCACATGTGTGCAGTCAACAACGCCCTGCACCCTTGGAGAGCCTGCCAGATGAGCTAATCCAACCACATGCGCCGTGACACTTGCTTGATCCTTGGTGAAATGGATGTGATTGCGTGTGAGGGCAAAGAGGGCATTGGTTACCTGCGTGATGCAAGTGTGTGCGGCCGCCTGGGAGATGCCGTTGATGTCTGCTGCTGATCCCTGGAATGAGCCTGAGGCAAAAACGTTGAGTGCGGTGGTGACTTTGACGGCCACTGGTAAGAGTTGTCCACCTTGTCCTCTGGCCTGCAGGTCTTGTTGCAGCATTGCGCAGATGTCACCCACTACCTCTCGCGAAAGTCAGAGCCGCCTTTGGCACTGCTGCTCAGACATGTTGAGATAGCTGACCCTGTGTCTGTAGACCCTGTTTGGGGGGTATCTCCTGCGCCGACGGGCTTCCATGCGCTGGCCCCTTCTGGCCTGTGCATCTTCAGGTGGGTGAGCAGCAGCTTAGCGCGCCTGTTGTTGCTGCTGCTGTTGGGGCTGCTGTTGTTGTTGCTGCTGCTGTTGGGGCTGCTGTTGTTCGGCCTCATCTAATATCCAGAAGGGAAGGAAATAAATGGCTCCCATGCTTCTGGTAGATGCTCAGTTGAGGAAGCGCTCAGTGAAGGTGGCGAGAGGGGTTTCCCAGGAGGTCACACTGGAGATGGGTGTCAGGCTCCAAACTTCCACAGCTGTGGTTATGCCTTCTAAAAGTTCCCCCAGACCTGAGACTACAAAGTACTGCCACCTGCAAATGATGGCTGATTAAATCTCCTCTTTAATGGTTGACCTGCAGTTGATAGTCAGCAGTCCAATTGTGCTCCCACCAGGTTTCACCGTCGTGTTTCAGAACAGGCGTGTTTCACGTGGGAAAAGGGTTAAAATTGCAATGGCCATTCAAAATGGCATTATAGAGGCAATTTAGTGCTTGTTAAGGTCCTTAACGGCCTATCTCGCCTCTTGGAGGCAGGACCATCAGACACGAATTTTTGAAAATTGCGTGGAGGCGGGTTGGAGGTGGGTCCGTCTGCCCGCCAGGTTTTGCAATTTTAACCACCCGCACGCCTCCAATCCCGCCTCCACGGCCCAATGAAAATCCTGCCCATAGAATGGTACAGCACAGGAGGATGCCCTTCGGTCTATTGGGAATTTTTCCCCTTCGAGTATTTATCCAATTCCCTTTTGAAAGTTATTATTGAATCTGCTTCCACCACCCTTTCAGGCAGCGCGTTCCAGATCATAACAACTCACTGCTAAAATAATTCACCTCATCTCGCCTCTGGTTCTTTTGCCAATTACCTTAAATTTGTGTCCTCTGGTTACCGACCCTTCTGCCACTGAAAACAGTTTCTCCGTATTTACTCTATCAAAACCATTCATGATTTTGAAAACCTCTATTAAATCTCCCCATAAGCTCCTCTGCTCTAAAAAGAACAAACCCAGCTTCTCTAGTCTCTCGACATAACTGAAGTCCCGCATCCCTGGTACCATTCTAGCAAATCTCCTCTGCACCCTCTCTAAGGCTTTGACATCCTTCCTAAAGTGTGATGCTCAGAATTGGACACATTACTCCATCTGGGGCCGAACCAGTGTTTTATAATGGTTTACCATAACTTCCTTGCTTTTGTACTCGATGCCTCTATTTATAAAGCCAAAGATCCTCTTTTAACAGCCTTCTCAACTTGTCCTGCCTCCTTCAAAGATTTGTCTACATACATTCCCAGGTCACCCTGTTCCTGCACCCCATTTAAAATTGTACCATTTAGTTTATATTAACTCTCCTCGTTCTTCCTAACAAAATGTATCACTTCACGCTTCTCTGCTTTAAATGTGTCTTCCCATTTCACCAGGCTATGTCCTCCTGAAGTCTGCTATTTTCCTCCTTACAGTTTGCTACATTTCCGAGTTTCGTGCCATCTGCAAACTTTGAAATTATGCCCTGTATACCCGTCCATGTCATTAATATATATCAAAAAAGAGCAGTGATCCTAATACCAACTACTGGGGGATACCACTACATAAAAAAGAATGACTTGCATTTATATAGCGCCTTTCACGACCACTGGACGTCTCAAAGTGCTTTACAGCCAATGAGTTACTTTTTGAAGCACTGTTGTACTGTAGGAAACACGGCAGCCAATTTGCACACAGCAAGCTCCCACAAACGTGATAACGAGCAGATAATCTGTTTTAGTGATGTAGATTGAGTGATAAATATTGGCCAGGACACTGGGGATAACTCCCCTGCTCTTCTTCGAAATAGTGCCGTGGGATCTTTTACATCCACCTGAGAGAGCAGACAGGGCCTCGATTTAACATCTCATCTGAAAGACGGCACCTCCGACAGTGCAGCACACCCTCAGCACTGCACTGGAGCGTCAGCCTAGCTTTAATGTGCTCAAGTGCCTGGAGTGGGACTTGAACCCACAGCCTTCTGACTCGGAGGCGAGTGAGCTACCAAGTGAGCCACAGCTGACACTTGCCCCCAGTATGAAAAACAACCATTCACCACTACTCTCTGCTTTCTGTCTCTTAGTCAATTTTGTTTCGATGCCATTGCCCCTTTAATCCCATGGGCTTCAATGTTGCTGACAACTCTATTATGTGGTACTTTATCAAACACTTTTAGAAAGTCCATATACACATTAACCACACTACCCTCATCAACCCTCTCCGTTACTTCATCAAAGAACTCAATCAAGTTAATCAAACATGATTTGCCTTTAACAAATCCATGCTGACTTTCATTTATTAACCCATATTTTTCCAAATGACAATTAATTTTGTCCTGCATTCTTATCTCTGAAAGTTTCCCCACCACAGACATTAGGCTGACTAGCCTGTAGTTGCCAGGTTTATCACTCTCCACTTCTTTTAAACAAGGGTGTAACATTTGCAATCCTCCAATCCTCTGGCACCATGCCGATATCTAAGGAGGGTTGGAAGTAGGTGGCCAGTTACTCTGCTATCTCCACCCTTATTTCCCTCAGCAACCTCGGATGCTTATCCAGACGGGGTGACTTTTCTACTTTGAGCACTGACAATCTTTTCAGTAACTCCTCTTTATCTATTTGTATCCTTTCCAATTTCTCTACAACCTCCTCCTTTACTGTAACATTGGTAGCTTCCTCTTCTTCAGTGAATACAGATGCAAAAGTCTTTTAGTATCTCAGCCATGACCGCTGCCTCCACAAGAAGATCTCCTTTTTGGTCCCTAATTGGCCCCACCCTTCCTTTGACAATTCTTTTACTATTACTATTTATCTATATATATAAAGCGGCTCTTCTGTCTGTCTGTCTGTCTGTCTGTCTGTCTGTCTGTCCGCCTGGTCTCTAGGCGTTTGGAAGTTACACAGCGTACCGACGCGCGCGGCGCCTCAAAAGAAAGCTTGCGATTCCGGACCGGTCATAGGCCTATTTACGTTTCGGCCGGACAAAAATCCCGCCCGCGGTATCCCAAAAACGTTCAGCATTCCGCTCATCCAGCATCTCATTAGCATTGAGTGACTGTGATGTCGAAGAGCTGCTATGATGTCAGAGCAGTGTTTGTGCTGTCATAAAGAAATCAATGCTTTCACTGTGCCCAGCCTACTCAGCTGGGGTGACTCTCTTCTCTCTCTCCCCGTCTCTCTCTCTCTCCCCCCTCAGTCTCTCTCTCTCCCTCTCTCTATCTCCCAGTCTCTCTCTCTCCCCCAGTCTCTCTCTCTCCTCCAGACTCTCCCTCCTCCAGTCTCGCCCTCTCTCCCCAGTCTCTCTCTCTCTCTCCCCCCTCAGTCCAATTCCAATTCCAATTCAAATGCTTTATTGGCATGAAAGTTTACAGAGAACCATATTGCCAAAGCTTACATAGCAAAAAGGTACAGTTTTCCAACATTCTGTCAGTGTGAATCGATTTGACATTTGTTGGGTACATACAATATTACTTTTAAACAATATTAATTTTAAACAGTCTTTGTACTTCATTTGGTACGTTCAATATTAATTTTAAACATTCTTAATTTTAAACAGTCCTCAGGTTGTGACATGTTGTTACATATTTGGCCCCAAGGTATGGTCTGTCTCCTTCTCCCAGGACTAATCTTAATTTTGACAGGTCTCTCTCTCTCTCTCTCTCCCAGTCTCTCTCTCTCTCTCCCAGTCTCTCTCTCCCCCAGTCTCTCTCTCTCTCTCCCCCAGTCTCTCTCTCTCCTCCAGTCTCTCTCTCGCCCCAGTTTCTCTCTCTCTGTCCCCTCCAGTCTCTCTCTCCCCCAGTCTCTCCTTCCCCCCAGTCTCTCTCTCTCTCTCCCCCCCACTCTCTCCCTCTCCCCCCAGTCTCTCTCCCCCACTCTCTCCCTCTACTCTCTTTCTCTCCCCATCTCGCTCTCTCTCCCCTCAGTCTCTCTCTCTCTCCCTCTCTCTCCCCAGTCTCTCTCTCTCTCCCCCTCAGTCTCTCTCTCTCTCTTTCTATCTCCCCATTCTCTCTCTCTCTTCCCAGTCTCTCTCCTCTCTCTCCCCTCAGTCTCTCTACTCTCTCTCTCCCCCCGTCTCTCTCTCTCTCCCCCAGTCTCTCTCCACCTCAGTCGCTCTCTCTCCCCCCTCAGTCGCTCTCTCTCTCCATCTCCCCATTCTCTCTCTCTCCCCAGTCTCTCTCTTCTCTCTCCCCGTCTCTCTACTCTCTCTCTCCCATGTCTCTCTCTCTCTACCCCAGTCTCTCTCTCTCCCCCTCAGTCGCTCTCTCTCTCCCCCCTCAGTCTCTCTCTCTGTCCCCCCTCAGTCTCTCTCTCTGTCTCCCCAGTCTCTCTCTCTCTCCCCAGTCTCTCTCTCTCTCTATCTCTCTCTATCTTCCCGTCTCTCTCTATCTCTCGCCCCAGTCTCTCTACTCTTTCTCTCTCCCCGTCTCTCTCTCTCCCCCCAGTCTCTCTCTCTCCTTCCCTCTCTCTCTCTCTCTCTCTCTCTCCTTCCATTTCTCTCTCTCTCTCTCTCGCTCTCTCTCTCCTTCCCTTTCTCTCTCTCTCTCTCTCTCTCTCTCCTTCCCTCTCTCTCTCTCTCTCTCCTTCCCTCTCTCTCTCTCTCTCCTTCCCTTTCTCTCCTTCCCTCTCTCTCTCGTCTCCCCCCAGTCTTTCTCTCTCTCTTGCATCACGGGGGACGTTTCATTCCATGTGTGGGCGGGCCTAATACTGCAACCTCCCGAAACGTCGTGGCCATTTTTTTTATACCGACAGCGACAGCACCAGCACAACAAACCCCCACAGTGCGGCTCCGGCACAGTATCCCGCTCCCGGACTGCCGGAGCGGGAGGTGAGTTGGGGTCACTTGGGCCGGGCCTCACAACCGCTCGGCCCGAGACACAGAGCGGGGGAGCGGCAGCGGCCGGCCATAAACCGCGCGGCCCTGTAAACTGCTGTTTTACAAAAAAGCCTGTCTGTCTGTTCTCTATACACGCAAAAGTTAGAGCGTACCGACGCGCGCGTCGCCTCAAAAGAAAGCTTGCGATTCCGGACCGGTCATAGGCGTATTTACGTTTCGGCCGCACAAAAATCCGAAAAACGTTCAGCCTTCCGCTCATTAGCATCTCATTAGCGACCGTGTGACGTCGATGTCGACCAATTGGACGGCGGGTTCCTTCCTACAGTTGAGTGTCGAGTCACTCGACGATTGACCAATCCTACGCTTCGGTGACCTGACCGGTCGACCAATCGGTGCGTGTGTGGGCGGGCCTTATCCTTCTGAACCGAGGTGAGTGGCCGCCATCTTGATTTTTCACAATTTTTTCCCCACACTTTCAGTGTGTTAGGGAAGTAAGGTAAATATTTGAATTATGTGTTATGGAATTAATTAACAATTTATTTGAGTTTTATATTGTGTTTAGCAACCCCCCCCCCGCTCCTCACCCTCGCGCAGGGGGGACTCGGGGCCTGAAGCTCAAAAGATTTATCTCTCTCTCTCTCTTTCTTCCCTCTCGCTCTCTCCTTCTCCTCTTCCCTCTCTCTCCTTCTCCTCTTCCCTCTCTCCTCTGCCCTCTCTCTCTTTCTCCTCTTCCCTGTCTCTCTCTACTTCCCCCTCTCAGGTTTCACGGTGTCGGGGCCGTAGCGCGGGCGGGCCGCCCGAAGTGTCCCGCTCGCTAACGGCCGCCAGGCCGCCTCACGCCGCCCGCACTGACCGCGCATGCGCCGCCCGCACTGACCGCGCATGCGCCGCCCGCGAGAGCCCGCTCCCGGCACCGGCCGCCACTCAGCATTCCCGCTATCGCAACGGCACCGGACCTCAGGCGCTAGGCAGGGGGAGGGGCCGGAGAGAGGGACAGAGGGGAGCGGGGGAGTGGGGGGGGGGGGAGACAGGGGAGGGAGAGGAGGGGAGGGAGGGATAGGACAGGGAGAGGACATGACAGGGAGAGGGGGGACACACAGGGGCAGGGAGACCAAGCGCCCCAAAATTGCCCTCGCAACGCGGGGCTCCCCAGCTAGTATGTTTATAAAAGACTTTTGAATTCCTTTTTATGTTACTGTACCTGCTAATCCATTCTCATACACTCTATTTGCCCTTCTTATTCGGAGTGACTATTTGCACGGCGTTTTTTGACTCTCTCTGTGCATGTGCGCCTGTTTGGTACTGTGCATGCGCATTCGTTCCTGTCGCACATGCGCAGTACGACATACGAGGAAGCCGGAAGTGGGGCCTACTGAACCACATTGCTGAGCCTGGAGCCTGCTATTGGGGATTTTGGGTTATCTTTCGAAAATCAATGACTAGACTAAAGGAGCCTCCAGAACTTTTGTCTAGAATATCGCTGTGATTATCTACATGAACATTTTTGCAGCCTTCAGAGAGAGTGAGGGAATCGGAGGGGAGAGAGAGAGAGAGAGGAGGGGGAGACACAGAGGTAATCAGAGGGGAGAGAGAGAGAGGAGGGGGGAGAGAGAGGATCGAAGGGGGAGAAAGAGAGACGATCGGAGGGGGGAGAGTGAGGGGACAGAGGGGATCTGAGGGGGAGAGAGGGGGGATCGGAGGGGGGAGAGAGAGAGCAGGGGGAGAGAGAGGTAATCAGAGGGGAGAGAGAGAGAGGATTGGAGGGAGAGAGAGAGGGGGAGAGAGAGAGGGGATGGGGAGAGAGAGAGGGGGAAAGAGGGAATCAGAGGGGGGAGTGAGAGGAGAGGGGGAGAGAGACAGAGAGGAGGAGGAGTGAGAGGGAGGAGGGGCGGGGAGAGGAAGTCAGGAACTCGGGGAGAGAAGGCCAGGAACTCGGGGGTGGGGGGGTAAAGAGCACGGAGGGCACAGTGGGGATGGGGGAAGAACGTGATCCAGGTCTAAAGGGGGCGATGAGAGCGAGAACGTGATCCAGGTGGTAAGACGGATCACGTTCATCCAATCCCACCCCCTTTACACCCACATCACGTTCTCCCTCTCCTCCCACTAGACTAGACACTAGTCATCGGAAAGCTGTCCCTATTCACTTCATATCCAAGAAACCTGTTAACAATCCGTGACCCACGCACAATGCCCCATCTATGGGGAGGTGGGGGAGGGTCAGGAACCCGGGGATGGGAGGAATTTGGGCAGGGGAAAGAAGGTCAGGAATCTGGGATGGTGGGGGAGGGGGGGGGTGAAGGTCAGGAACTTGGGCGGGGGAGAAGGTCAGGAACTCGGGGGTGGGGTGGGGAGGGAGGTCAGAAACTTGGGGTGGGGGGCGGTCAGAAAGTCAAGCTTTCCACTTGCCTCTTGGCGCAAAAGAAGCGGGGAATGTCCCGATCTGGGGCGATGTGCTCAGCAGTGCCACGCGTGGCCACACGAGGCGCTGCCGCGTTGCAGGGGCTCTTCCCTCAATTAAAGGGTAGGGCTCCCCGCTGCAAGCTGTGCATTTTGTTTAGCATCTGCTGGAGAACCGGGGTGCGGGAGTGTCGCGCGAGCAGTGCCGGGCTGACCAATCGTGGCACTCAGCCTGCGTCCGGTGCACTGCATTTTGTTTTTAATTTCACCGATTTTGTTCATGTCGGCCAGCCACCAAGCCTTTAATAGCGCTCCGCGAGCGGCCGGCCTCACCGTTCGCGACACCCTGCAGCAGTCGGTAACATCGCCCGGCGCTGCAGCGGGGCGCGAGGGGGAATTTTTCTCCCGGGGCGCTGCGCTCGGAGATGATGTCATGGTCTCCGGGCGCAGAAGATCAGGCCAATACCCGGCAGTGCTGCCGCTAACTCCTGCGGAATTTCACGGGAGGCGCGGTTATCGCCTCGGGTGGGGGCGAAAAAGCATTTGCGCCCCATTAGCACCTCATACCGGAGGCAAAAACGAGGGGAATTTCGCCCCCATAGAAACTTGCTTACAACACAATGCTTACAATAGCAAATACCTGCAGTGAATGTAAGGCTGTGGTTCTATTTTATAATTCTGCTGACAGTCATAGATGGCATGGAGTTTGGAGTTTATTACGTTGCTAGAACCTACTGATTAAACTACAGCCTGTAACTCACTGCCAGATATCTGTTATCATGTATTTGGTTTATGGGCTCCTGACATAATGGGGCAGATTTTGCTGTCAAAATAACCATGAGACTAATGGCGCACGCCGTTATTTATGCATAAATGGTACAGCAACATCAGGTGAGGGGCAGATGCGCAGTTAAATGCAAATATCCAAAAGTTTCTGTCCGAGTTGTGCGGCACTGCCATTAGCTTCGCAAAAACAGCATTTCGCTATCTGCTTCACCATTGATATGCATTGAATGTTGTGAAGTTGCAGCATGTAATGTTTTATCACATGGTTTGTCACATGGTTTAGTATGAGCATGCTTAGTTTGCTCTGGTCTAATAAATAAGCACTTTGACTAGCAAGTCATCATGTCTCTGCCCTTCATTTGTTCTACCCACATATATTACATTTTTGGCAACGAGAATGGGACCCCGAAGCCATTTTTAGGGATCACGGAAGGCCAGTGTTCAACCTTCGAGTGGAAAAGTTTAAAGTGAATTTGTGACACCTAAACTGAATTTTTTACTATGTTTTACTGTTAATGCTGATGCAGAATTGTCTGTGCTTCAACTTCACATGTATGTATACACAGCAACAGCAGCGTTGATTCTCACAGGTACATAGGTAGTGTGCTGAGTCATTGTTCAACGGGATCGGGACAATCATGGCCGTGTCTACGGGATTCATCAGAAGCCTCGGCATGTATGACCGAGCTCACGAACCATTCAGTTCTTACATTGAGCGGGTGGAGATTTTTTTAGGGTCAATAACATTATTGAGACTGAAGGTGCAGATGAGAATGTTCAAGCTCAAAATAAAGTAATTAGTGAATGGAAGAAAGCAATTTTTCTAGAGATCGGGCCAGATGTCTACAGAACGTTGACAAACCTGCTTGCGCCAGGGATAGTGAAGGATGTGTCGTTTGAAGACATTGTCGAGAAACTCGAGGACCATTTTGACCCAAATCCATTAGAAATACCAACGAGCTATAAGTTTGGTACCAGAAACCAAAAACAAAGTGAAACCATCAGAGTACATTGTAGCGCTTAAAAACCTGTCTTTGCATTGTAACATTGGCACATTTTGAATCATGCGTTGCGAGATAAGTTTGTGTGTGAACTGGTGGATGAGCGCACACTGTCCAAATTACTGAACACTCCAAACCTAGGCCTAGAAATTCAGTGGGTAGCGCCAGTCGTTAACGCCAAAAAAGGGCTATATTTCCGGCACAAAGCCTTAGCGCCAGAATGCAGACCGATCTGTGCCGACGCCCAAATTCATTTGAGAATTCGCGCCGGCGCAAAGTGTTTGCGCCCGCTCGGGTGCGCGCGCAGATTATGACGTCATATCCGCGCGCAATGCTGTTTTTGCGCCCCAAACCGGAAATTGAGTGGCGCCCGCCCAATGTGGGCATGGCGCTATTAGGAACTGTAAAATGGAACGTTGCAGAGGCCCTGTGGGCCTCGGGGAGTGCAAATTAAAGGGCACCTCCACTGACCTATAAAGCCCAGCCATTTTGCAGCAATGACTTCACTGCTTTGGATTTCTACACAGAGACCAAGGGACAGAGATTCCAGATTTGGGACAAGAGAGGAGAGGTATTTTTGGCTTCTGGCCAGTGCTTTGACATTTGACTCTTGCTGATTTCACTGTTGCGACCTTGAATATGGGGGCTGCATGGGGGGCCAACATTGAGTTGCAGCATTATGTGCGGGGGGCTGGCAGATGCTGTGAGAGACGGGCAGCCATGCATAGACACAGAAGGGCCATCAGGCGTCGCCAACGTAGGCGTTACGCACCCAGGCAATACCGGCAGCAGGTGTCCTATCTCACCATGTCTGCGGCACTTTGTGAAAAGAGGCTGCGCTTCAGAAGGGAGGTGGTTGGAGAGATCTGCCAGCTGCTTCACGCAGATTTGCAGCCACAGCTCATGTCCAGGACGTCTCTCTCGGTGGAAGTGAAGGTCACGGTGGCTCTCAGCTTTTATGCAAGCGGCTCCTTCCAAGCCGCTGCTGCGGACATCGCGAACATCTCCCAGTTCGCCGCACATCGCTGCATCCGGCAGGTCACCGATGCACTGTTCGCGAGGAGACACCAGTTCATCTCCTTCCCCATGACCCAACAGAGGCAGCGGCAGCATGCAGTGGGATTTGACAGGATCGCGGGCTTCCCCATGGTGCAGGGTGCCATTGACTGCACGCATGTGGCTATGCGGGCACCTATAGACAATCCCGAGGTTTACCGCAACCGCAAGGGCTACCATTCCCTCAATGTGCAGCTGGTGTGTGACCACATGCAGCGCATCCTAGCTGTAAATGCCCGCTTCCCAGGAAGCAGCCACGATGCATTTATCGTGCGCCAGACTACTGTGGCTGACATGTTCCAGGCACAGCCTCCACCAAGGGGATGGCTTATCGGGGACAAGGGCTACCCTTTGTGCACATGGCTCATGACCCCGCTCCGCGCGCCCAGGACCCCCGCGGAGGAGTCATACAATGAAAGCCATCAAGCAACAAGGAACGTCATAGAGCAAACCATAGGCATCCTCAAGCAACGCTTCCGCTGCCTGGATCACTCCGGCGGCTCTCTACAGTATTCGTCGGATAGAGTGTCCCAGTTCGCCGTCGTGTGCTGCATGCTGCACAACCTGGCTATCCGCCGGACTCAGGCACTGCCACCTGACATTGGCCCACCACCTGAGGAGGACGAGCAGGAGGACCATCAGGAGGAGGAGGGGGAGGAGGTGGAGGAGGAGCAGGCCAGGAGGGGGCCACAAGGGCCAAGGGCCGTAGGCCGGGGGCTTATTGCTCGACACTTCTAGGCCCGCTGTGAGGGAATGGCCTGTGGGAATGTTGCCACCTGAAGGCAGGCGCTCCGGAAGCCGTGAGCCGGTGAACGCAGCAACCACTTGAAACATGACACCTGGACAAGCTGAATAAATGAAAACCTTTATTTGACAAACTGAGGCCCCTTCCCACATGAATCACAAAAACAGAGAACACCCCCAAAAAACAGTCAGAAACATATGTCACTCCCAAAACCTGGGGAGGACTAACAAAACTTGACCATCCACATGGCCTTCAACATTGGCCGTAACAAAAAAAGGCCCCCCCTCGACAGCAGAAACACCCCCATCAAAACAAAAAAAGCCTTCACTTTCAGCCGGCAAACATAATAAACCCCCAAAACAGAAGCCCTCCCATATATACATTGGGAACTCAACACAGTGTGTGCCGAGAGGGCGAGTCATTACAGAGCCTTCCCCGGCCCCTGCCCGTCCTGGTGCTCCGCCTCAACGTGAGCCCTGTGGGTGCATCAAGGCTGGGGGAAGGCTCCTGAGGGACCCCATGCGTCGCCACAGATGCCCTTGGGGGTCGCCCAAGACGACGCATGTCCCGGGAGGGGCCGGCTGCTGCCTGGTTCGTCAGTGGCTGGCCAGCATCAGTGGCAGCAGCAGCTCCTCGCACCCTGGCTGGGGGAGTGGCAGTGTCGGATGCTCCAAGGGGGGCAAGCTGGCTGCTGGCAGGCGCGCGAGGCTGAGCAGACACAGTGGCACTCGTCCGGCCTGGCAGCTCAGCTGGCGCAGCTATTTGCTGGAGGCCAGACCGCTGTGTTGCAGCAGGGCGGCGGGTGCGGGGGCGACGCCTCTGCGCCACAGTGAGTGTGGCAGAAGTTAGAGTGCGCAATGCCTGGCTATGTGCCTCCAGCTGCTGTGCCAGTGTGTGGCCGGTACCACTTATCTGCCGACTCGCCTCCTGCACTGCCGCGAGTTGTTCCAGCCCCCTGGCGTGTGCTGCAGCGAGTAGCTCCACCCCCCTGACCTGTGATTCGGCGAATGCCGCGACACTCTGTGCCAGGGACTCGATGGCGTCCGGCATGCGGTCCGCAGCCCTCATGAACTGTTGGTGGCGCTGGTCAGACGCCGCCGAGATCTGTTGCAGGAGGCGCACCTCCTGGGCCACCACACTCCCCGCACTGGAGAGAGGACTCTGCAGCTGGGGAGAAGGTGGCAGAGCTGGCAGAACCCTGTCGCCTGCCTGGACCCCACTGCACCCAGGCTCTGCCCTCCCCTCCAACACCTGCCCCCTCTGGGGAGCAGGCCGGCGTGCTGCAGGACCCTTCCCGCGTGCCTGACGCCGACTGGCCACAGGATCTGCCCTCCCCTCCAACACTTCCCCCTGGCTCCCCGCCATGCCAGGCGTGCCCCCTTCATTTCCATCCCCTGGCGCGGCTGAGGGTTCGCCAGATGTGCCGGCTTCCTCCTGGTCCTGGTCTTCCTCCTCCTGCAAGGGCCTGGCACTTGGCGCCTCAGGGACCACCTCCTCCTCAGCAGCTGAAAGCAGGAAGGCACAAGAGTAGCTTTAAAGTGAGGACAGGGCGTCAGCGAGGGACGCCTGAGCGGTGGCATTATGGCCACATGTCAGTCATTGGGAAAGGATTTACATCGGAAGCACTAGGGCAACGAGAGAGGTGCAAGCGGGCAGCTCCTTACCAGTGGCTTCCAGCACAGGGTCTGCATCACCCATGGCTACAGGGCCAGTCACCCGGGGATGCAGGAGTCCAGCGACGCTCGCCTCCAGATGACTCAGAGCCTGGTAGCGGGGCCGTCCACCACCGGTCTCCTGCCGGCTGCGCGTATTTCTGGCCACCTTCGCCTGCAAGAGAAACGATGGAGTCTTAGTACAGTGTGGTGCCCTGTTGCTGAGTGTACTGCCTCCCATGGTGGAATAGCGTGGCCAGTGTGGTCAGTGCAGAAAGTGCTGTTGCTGATCATGCCAGTGCCATTGCTGCGTGAGGAGGGCTGGCCATTATGCCTTTCAGGTCCCTTTGCCCATAATGTGAGGCTCACATGCAAGGATGAGGAGGACAGTGCAAAGGGTACTC
The DNA here is from genome assembly GCF_052327205.1 of Somniosus microcephalus. Lineage (NCBI taxonomy): Eukaryota > Metazoa > Chordata > Chondrichthyes > Squaliformes > Somniosidae > Somniosus > Somniosus microcephalus. Next base: position 2,559,249 of record NC_141008.1, read on the forward strand.
ACCTTGACCTGCCGACAGAGGTCATTGAACTTTTTGCGGCACTGGTCCGCAGTCCTGGCCACAGCAGAATTGGCAGTGACCCTGCGGGCGATGCTCCTCCAGGCTTTCCGGAAGTCCTTCCTGGCAGCCTTTCTGCCACTGTCTGGGCACAAGATGTGTCTTCTTGCCTGCACATTATCCAGGAGCACCCTCAGAGCATGCTCTGAGAAGCGCTCAGCTCTTGCACGCTCCATTTCCAGAGGTCCTGCCGCTAGTTTGTCCCACCAGCACTGTTGAGGCCTAGCTGCAGGGCTCCAGTGTGCAGGGCGTGGCAGCAGCCAAAGTTGACCCTTCCCCCTTTAAGAGCAGGCCGGCGTCAGGGTGTCTGCTGACAAGCAGCACATGACCGCACCTGTGCTGCGCCCGTAATCGGCGTGATCAGGCCGCAGCGCCGGTTTAGCGCCGGAACAGAGCTTTGCAACACCGGTTTCAGCGCTCGCCAGAACTCTTGGCCAAATCCACTGAATATCGGCGCGGTTGCCTGCAGTTTCAAGCGGGCGCTAAATTTTCCGAGCGCCCGACTTTAGCGCCCCAAAACTGTGTAAACTCAATTTCTAGGCCCTAATGTTTCACATAGCATGCAAAATTGCCTTATCTATGGAGATGGTGTCTAAGAATGCTAGGGAGCTCCGTCCAACTCAAGTGATTAGTGCAGCTGAGGTCCACAGTCACAAAGCCACCGCCAAACCTAGAGTTGTGAGACCAAGTCAAAAGCATGTCGGTGAGAGCAGTTATCGCTGCAGTGGAAATCACTCACCACAGTCCAGCCAATACAGAAGTGTGAAGTGTTTTCACTGCCAGAAGCAAGGCATCACTGGGTATGATGTGCATATCCACATCAAGTCCAACGTGAAGGCAATGCCTCGAAAAGTCAGGTGGAGGAAGAGCTACAGAAATTGAGAGGGAATGGAATGCTAGTAAAAACTGACAAAAGTGCCCAAAGCAGACAAAACTGTATGCTTGTGCGGTGACAACAAAGTTACTATCAACCAAGCAGTTGATGATGAGCAGTACCCGTTACCTGCATCGCAAGATTTGTATGCAGCACTCTCTGGGTCAAAGGTTTTCTCTAAGCTTCACCTGGTGCACGCTTATGCTCAGCTGAATGTTGACAAAGAGAGTCAACAGTATCACAATCAACACACACAAGGGATTGTACTCATATACCAAGCTGCCATATGGTGTAAAGTCCTCCCTCCAAATCTTCCAGGCTACGATGGATAAGATTTTGCAAGGAATTCCAAATTGCTTATGCAATCAAGACAATGTGCTGATCGCAACAAGCAGTTAGGAAGAAAATCAAGAAGTGTTACATTTAGTGCTTCAAAGGTTGAATTCCCACAATGTCAAATTGAAAAGGAACAAACGTGTGCAGCCCGAGGTTGTATACCTTGGTCTGAAAGTTGATGCAAATGCCTTGCAACCGGTTAAGGAAAAGGTTGATGCTGTCATCAATGCTCCAAAGCCACAGAACGTGTCTGAGTTAAGATCTTTCCTTGGAATGGTCCAGTACTATGCACGTTTCTTACCTGAGTTAACGACCATGTTAGCTCCATTGCACGAGCTCTTGAAGAAGGATTTCCAGTGGAAGTGGACAAAAGCGCAACAGGAAGCTTACGACGCTTGTAAGGGAAGTCTCTCTAGCAATGCTCTACTTGTGCACTATGACACAGAGCGTGAGCTTAAGTTAGCATGTGATGCTTCTAGCTATGGTATGGGAGCTGTCATAAGCCACGTAATGGATGACGGCCAAGAGAAACCAATTGCGTTGCATTGCGAAGAGCGAAAGAAACTACGCACAAATTGAAAAAGAAGCACTCACCATTGTGTTTGGAATCAAGAAATTCCAACAGTTTCTGATCGGCAGAAAGTTCACCCTGATAACTGATCACAAACCGCTCCTAGCAAGGCTGTGTGGCTACAGGTGGCTGGGGAAGTCAACTCCTTGAGGCTCACACGGCGCACCTGGATGCAGTGCAGGAGAAGATTCCACGACCTTCATTGCACTGGAAAAGTAAGTATGAAGTTTCCATCACCCTCAATCTGATCCCCATTGCCTTTCCTCACCAGCACTCAGCTTTAGCAGTCTCTTCCTCCACATCCCACTTGACACCCACGTCCATGCTCCCGCAGCCATTCCCTCTCTCCCTATGCTCACATTCACATAACTATTCCACCATGCAGCCCTCACACTCCCTCTCACTCTGATGCTTTGAACACAACTGACAACACACAGGGAGGGCCCTTGGTCTTGCAACCTCACTCCATCTTTGTCTCCTTCTAAGTATCATTGCTATGCAATCGCTACACTCACTCCCTCATTCTCACTCAACCTCCACTTGTCTCCCTCATTGCAGGAAAAGAGAGCTCACAACAGGAGAGAGTGAGCCAGGACAGGAGGAGGGCCGCCCTCATTAGCCCAGCTCACCCACATGGGAGGAAGCCGTCCTGGAGGTTGTCGGGGATGATACAGAGGTGGAAGTTGGGGAAGGACAGACAGGTGCATCCCCGCAAGCTGGTGACAGAATAGTTTTCCATCTCTCTCATTGGCATTGCATGAGTCGCTGATAATGATTCTGAAGCTACATCATATGGACTTATGATCATCTGCAAAATGCAATGTGCATGTAACCTTGGCATCACATCTCTAACTCTTTCCATTCCTCCCCCACAGGACCATCAAGAGCCCCCGTCCCCACTGTGCAGGAGGAAGAGCCTGAGATTCCAGACTCCTCAGAGGAACCTGCAACCTCTGAGGGTTATGGGGTGCGGGCAGTGAAGTGGAGTTAAGGCCAAGATTAGATCAGCCATGATCTTATTGAATGGCGGAGCAGGCTCGAGGGGCTAAATGGCCTACTCCTGCTCCTAAGTTGATCAAGGGATATCGATCAAAGACAGGTAAATGGATTTGAGGTGCAGAGCAGCTATGCTCTAATTGAATGCTGGAGCAGGCTCAAGGGGCTGAATGGCCTACTCCTGTTGCTTTAAATGTATGCAATTACTTAACATAATTGGTAGAAGGCAAACAATCCCATCACTGCCCATCGCCTAAGCACACTGTGCTCTGGGTCGTAACCACATGGAAACCTGTTATTGCTTTCTAGCGAAACAAGTCAGTGTAACTTTAGTAAAGCCGAAAGGTTTTTACCAAATATGGTGTCAAAGTGAGGCCACTTTAATTGGACAGGTCAAACCGTGACATCACAGAGTAAGCCTCACCCTCACACTGCACATCACACTGAGATGAAACAGCACAATAGCTTTGTAAGCTAAATAAATGTGAGGCAGGAGGCGAAACAACCCAGTTTAAGTAAAGGAAAGGGAGATGCGGTCGGCTCGAACATCTGAACAGCTTTGCTTTATGAAGACAACACGAACAATTGAAACAACATCAACCAGCAGCGTGGACAGAAGTTCATGAACTTTGAAAGGCTTGTCTTTCTGGGATGGCAGGAATGGACGTGTGAGGAGAGATTGGGCTTATATTCGCTGGAGTTTAGAAGAATGAGAGAGGATTCGAGTGCAGGAACAAGGATGTCTTGCTGCAGTTGTACAGGGCCTTGGTGAGACCACACCTTGAGTATTGTGTGCAGTTTTGGTCGCCTTATCTGAGGAAGGATGTTCTTGCCATGGAGGGAGTTCAGTGAAGATTCACCAGGCTGATACCTGGGATGGCAGGAATGACGTATGAGGAGAGATTGGGTCGATTGGGCTTATACTCGCTGGAGTTTAGAAGAATGAGAGGGGATCTCATTGAAACTTATAAAATTCTAACAGGACGAGACAGACTAGATGCAGGAAGGATGTTCCCGATGGCGGGGGAGTCCAGAACCATGGGTCACAGTCTAAAGATTAGGGGTAAGCCATTTAGGACAGAGATGAGGAAGAATTTCTTCATCCAGAGAGTGGTGAACCTGTGGAATTCGCTACCACAAAAGGCAGTTGAGGCCAATTCATTAAATATATTCAAGAAGGAGTTAGATATATTTCTTAAAGTTAAAGGGATCAAGGGATATGGGGAGAAAGCAGGGACAGGGTACTGAATTTGGATGATCAGCCATGATCTCATTAAATGGCAGAGCAGGCTCGAGGGGCCGAATAGCCTACTCCCGCTCCTATCTTCTATATTTCTATGTCTTAACCTGTTTATCTTGTATTATTAGTGAAAGTCATAATGAGCAATATGAACAGTTTATCAGGTACAGTAATATTGATGCACAGTCGGGTGGAATAGTTCAGTTTGTTATTGGTAGTTCTTCCTTAGCGTTGCTCATCGGTAGTCTGGGTCCCGGAGCCTGGTTACTGATGGTTACTGAGCCCCACCTGACTCAGCTCCTCACTGACCGGCTCCTCCCAGTCCTGGAGTTTAATGCTCACTCCCTGCTCTGTAAATGTAGACAACTATTTACTGACTGTGACTAACTGTGTTTGGAGCTGTAGTTCCAACTTGTATCATTCCCCGTGAAAGTCAGAGTGAGTTACAGCAAAATCCGTGCAGATATAAAGGCTCAAATCCTGGAAACTGAAACCAGGTCAGTACATGCTGGTTGTTCTGATCAACTTGTCCTGGACACGGGGATAGTCTGTGGGACAGCTCAGCCCGACCATTTAAAAAGTCAGAAGTCACACAACACCAGGTTATAGTCCAACAGCTTTATTTGAAATCACAAGCTTTCGGAGCGCTGCTCCTTCGTCAGGTGAAGTGGAGAAATGCATAAAGACACAGCTTATATAGTCAGAGAATAATGTCAGATGTTTACAGCAAGATTACCTGACATTATTCTCTGACTATATAAGCTGTGTCTTTATGCATTTCTCCACTTCACCTGACGAAGGAGCAGCGCTCCGAAAGCTTGTGATTTCAAATAAAGCTGTTGGACTATAACCTGGTGCTGTGTGACTTCTTACATTTGTCCACCCCAGTCCAACTCCGGCATCTCCACGCCATTTAAAAAGTCAAGAGCGTCCCTCTTGAAACCGTTGATTGGTGTTGAATGAACGGGTCTAAATAAGAGAGGCTGACAGGGAGAGTTAACAACTGAATAATCAGTTTCTCAACGTGTTCACCAGCACTGAGCGCTCAGGGTTAAGGCTCAAAGAATGTACTCCTGGGCAGTAATGCCACTGGAGCTGCCTTGACCGAGCTTGGTACCTGCCCACACAGCTCGACGCTGGCCCAGGTGTTGCCTTTTTAAAGGGAATTTGATAAATCCTTTTACAGGTTATATGGTTTATTTTTCGAGGGGAGTGATAAAATGCCCGTCGTTGTCCTTGTTGCAATCCAGTGATTTTTGTCATTTCTTCTTCTGCCACAGGTACACGGTTGGTGTCAGGATGAGTGAGAGGAAATGGACGGTTTCATCAAACTACCAACAGATTAAAGTTGTGAGTAACAAAACCACAAAGACAACTGGATCACACATCCTGACCAAAATCACATCAATGCCAGCAGAGATACCACAAAGGAGGAAACAGCAACACTGAAATACCCCTCACGCCCATCCCTCTGTGTCCCATTCATTTCTTTAGTATCAACTGTACATCTTTTAATTTCTTTATTTGACGGGCAATAACAGATCCATTTAAACGCGCAGCCAATGATTGGAGATGGTGTTACACCAACTCTTTCCCTTCTGGCACGTTTCTTTCCCATTTAAAAAAATTTCCCACGCCCCTCTCCCTCCTCCCTAGTTCTCCCCTGGGCTGGCCCAAAGGACCCCGCATCGGCATCAAGCATCAACCCTGCTCCAACTCCAGGCTCAGTTCGGCATTGCTCGGGGTTAACTGCACTGGCACTGGATAGGGCCCAGTCCATACAGTCATCTCCGACCGATGTCGACCGGTGGTCCAAGTTGGGACTGAACAGGAAAGTCTCAAGGGTGGACGCTCCGGTTGTTGCCTCGATGGCATGGAATGGGATGAGCTGGTTAAAGCCAATCCATCCCAGTCAACAACGGGTGAAACCCCGGTACCACTTGTACTGAGGCCTCCCAGGATAGAGGAAGAGTCCTCCTCTGGCACCAGCTGGCTCGGAGGTGTCCGTGCCTATTGGTGCCAGAATCAGGCTGGTTCCCCCAAGCGCCACCAGCTACTGTTGGTGTGTCCTTCACCAGAGCAGCGGCGGCAGGTAGCGGGAGCAGCGGACCTGCGGGACACTCGCCGGCGGCGGCGGAGATAAAAGGAGCAGGAGAGGCCTCAGAGCAGCGGCGGCAGGTAGCGGGAGCAGCGGACCTGCGGGACACTCGCCGGCGGCGGTGGAGATAAAAGGAGCAGGAGAGGCCTCAGAGCAGCGGCGGCAGGTAGCGGGAGCAGCGGACCTGCGGGACACTCGCCGGCGGCGGCGGAGATAAAAGGAGCAGGAGAGGCCAGGAGAGGCCTCAGAGCAGCGGCGGCAGGTAGCGGGAGCAGCGGACCTGCGGGACACTCGCCGGCGGCGGCGGAGATAAAAGGAGCAGGAGAGGCCTCAGAGCAGCGGCGGCAGGTAGCGGGAGCAGCGGACCTGCGGGAGACTCGCCGGCGGCGGCGGAGATAAAAGGAGCAGGAGAGGCCTCAGAGCAGCGGCGGCAGGTAGCGGGAGCAGCGGACCTGCGGGACACTCGCCGGCGGCGGCGGAGATAAAAGGAGCAGGAGAGGCCAGGAGAGGCCTCAGAGCAGCGGCGGCAGGTAGCGGGAGCAGCGGACCTGCGGGACACTCGCCGGCGGCGGCGGAGATAAAAGGAGCAGGAGAGGCCTCAGAGCAGCGGCGGCAGGTAGCGGGAGCAGCGGACCTGCGGGACACTCGCCGGCGGCGGCGGAGATAAAAGGAGCAGGAGAGGCCAGGAGAGGCCTCAGAGCAGCGGCGGCAGGTAGCGGGAGCAGCGGACCTGCGGGACACTCGCCGGCGGCGGCGGAGATAAAAGGAGCAGGAGAGGCCTCAGAGCAGCGGCGGCAGGTAGCGGGAGCAGCGGACCTGCGGGACACTCGCCGGCGGCGGCGGAGATAAAAGGAGCAGGAGAGGCCAGGAGAGGCCTCAGAGCAGCGGCGGCAGGTAGCGGGAGCAGCGGACCTGCGGGACACTCGCCGGCGGCGGCGGAGATAAAAGGAGCAGGAGAGGCCTCAGAGCAGCGGCGGCAGGTAGCGGGAGCAGCGGACCTGCGGGACACTCGCCGGCGGCGGCGGAGATAAAAGGAGCAGGAGAGGCCAGGAGAGGCCTCAGAGCAGCGGCGGCAGGTAGCGGGAGCAGCGGACCTGCGGGACACTCGCCGGCGGCGGCGGAGATAAAAGGAGCAGGAGAGGCCTCAGAGCAGCGGCGGCAGGTAGCGGGAGCAGCGGACCTGCGGGACACTCGCCGGCGGCGGCGGTGATAAAAGGAGCAGGAGAGGCCAGGAGAGGCCTCAGAGCAGCGGCGGCAGGTAGCGGGAGCAGCGGACCTGCGGGACACTCGCCGGCGGCGGCGGAGATAAAAGGAGCAGGAGAGGCCTCAGAGCAGCGGCGGCAGGTAGCGGGAGCAGCGGACCTGCGGGACACTCGCCGGCGGCGGCGGAGATAAAAGGAGCAGGAGAGGCCAGGAGAGGCGGGACAAAACTCCAGTCGGCGAGTTCGGAAGTTGCAGAGAGGTAAAAAGTAATCGGTGTGTGACGTCACCAGGGAGCAGGTAAGTGATTGGTTGGTGAGTATTTCTCTTTTTTAAACTTTAACTCTGTAGTTTTAAGTTACTAGGGTCTTTTCTGGTGTTGCAGGGACTGTTGGTAGATTATACAAGCGCCTTAGAGATATTTTTAATTGGGGATAGTAAATTAATTTAAATTAAGTAAGGGGAAGGTCATGCCAGGTGAGCCCAGCCCCGTGATATGCTCCTCTTGCTCTATGTGGGAATTCAGGGACCCTGGTGCCCCTGATGACCACGTGTGCCAGAGATGCATCCATCTGCAGCCACTAGCAGACCGCATTGAGGCGCTGGAGCTGCGGGTGGATGTGTTGTTGAGCATTCACGATTCTGAGAGGGTCGTGGATAGCACGTTTAGTGAGTTGGTCACACCGCAGGGAAGGGCTACACAGGAAGACAGGAAATGGGTGACCACCAGGCGGAGCAATAGAAGCAGGCAGGTAGTGCAGGAGACCCCTGTGACCATTCCCCTCTCAAACAAGTATACCGCTTTGGATACTGTTGAGGGGGATGACTCACCAGGGGAAGGCAGCAGCAGCCAACTTCCTGGCACTGGGGGTGCTCCTGCTGCCCAGGAAGGGGGGGAAAAGAGTGGGAGAGCAATAGTGGTAGGGGATTCTATAGTAAGGGGAACAGATAGGCGTTTCTGTGGCCGTAGACGTGAATCCAGGATGGTTTGTTGCCTCCCTGGTGCCAGGGTCAAGGATATCACTGAGCGGCTGCAGGGCATTCTGGAGGGGGAGGGTGAACAGTCAGAGGTCGTGGTCCACATTGGTACCAACGACATAGGTAAAAAGAGGGATGAGGTCCTGCAGCAAGAATTTAGGGAGCTAGGTGAAGGATTAAAGAGCAGGACCTCAAAGGTTGTAATCTCTGGATTACTCCCGGTGCCACGTGCTAGTGGGTATAGGAATAGGAAGATAGAACAGATGAATGCGTGGCTAAAGGGATGGTGCAGGAGGGAGGGCTTTAGTTTCCTGGATCACTGGGTCTGCTTCTGGGAAAGGTGGGACTTGTACAAGTCGGACGGTTTACACCTGAACCAGAGGGGAACCAACATCCTTGCGGGGAGGTTTGCTAGCACTGCTGCGGGGGGTTTAAACTAACTTGGCAGGGGGATGGGGTACAGAGTGGAGCTATAGTAGGGGGTGATTTACAGACAAATACACAGGAAAAAACAAGTCAGCTGGGAAGGCAGAGCAAATATTTGAAGGCAAAAGGGAATATGGCAGGGCTGGAGGGCATTTATTTTAATGCAAGGAGTCTTGTAAAAAAGGTGGATGAACTGAAGTTGTTGTTGAATACATGGGAGTACGATATTTGTGCTATCACGGAGACATGGTTGAGGGAGGGTCAGGACTGGCAGCTGAATATTCCGGGGTATAGAATCTTCAGGCGAGACAGAGGGGGGTGTGTAAGAGGAGGGGGTGTTGCAATATTAATTAAGGAGTCAATTACTGCTGTAAGGAGGGATGATATATTAGCGGGTTCCTCTAATGAGGCCATATGGGTAGAACTTAAAAACAAAAAGGGGGCAAGCACTTTGCTGGGAGTGTACTATAGGCCCCCAAACAGTCAGGGGGAGATAGAGGAACAGATATGTAGGCAAATCGCAGAGAAGTGCGAAAATAATAGGGTAATAATAGTGGGGGATTTCAACTTCCCCAATATAAATTGGGATAGTCAGAGTGTCAAAGGCTTAGAGGGTGCAGAATTCTTAAAGTGCATCCAGGAGAGCTTTTTGAGCCAGCATGTAGAAAGTCCTACAAGAGAGGGGGCGGTACTGGACCTAATTCTGGGGAATGTAGCCGGGCAAGTGGTGGAAGTGTCAGTAGGAGAGCATTTTGGCGACAGTGACCATAATTCGGTGAGATTTAAGGTGGTCATGGAAAAAGACAAAGACGGCCCGGAAATTAGGGTTCTAAATTGGGGGAAGGCCGATTTTAATATGATAAGGCAGGATCTGGCCAAAGTGGACTGGGAGCAGCTACTTATAGGAAAATCCGCATCAAAACAGTGGGAGATTTTCAGAAGGGAAATAGAGAGAGTACAACGCCAACATGTTCCTGTAAAGGTCAAGGGTGGGACTAACAAGCAAAGGGAACCTTGGATGACAAGGGATATACAAAAATGCATCAGAAATAAAAGGGGGGCTTTTGGCAGTTACAAAAGACTAAAGACGGAAGAAGCCCTAGAGGAGTATAAAAAGTGCAGGGGCATACTTAAAAAAGAAATTAGGAGGGCAAGGAGGGGCCATGAAATAACACTGGCGAGCAAAATAAAGGAAAATCCTAAGATGTTTTATAAGTATATTAAGGGCAAGAGGATAACCAGGGAAAGGGTAGGGCCCATTAGGGACCAAAGTGGCAATCTGTGTGTAGAGCCAGATGATGTAGGCGGGGTATTAAATGAATTTTTTGCATCTGTGTTCACTATGGAGAAAGACGATGCAGACATAGAAATCGGGCAAGGGGACTGTGACATACTTGAACATATTAGCATCGAGAGGGAGGAGGTGCTAGCGGTTTTAGCAGGCCAAAAAGTGGATAAATCCCCAGGCCCAGACGAGATGTATCCCAGGCTGCTGTGGGAGGCAAAGGAGGAGATTGCAGGGGCTCTGACACAAATTTTCAGAACCTCTCTGGCCACAGGGGATGTACCAGAGGACTGGAGAACAGCTAACGTAGTACCATTATTCAAGAAGGGTAGCAGGGATAAACCAGGGAATTACAGGCCAGTGAGTCTAACATCTGTGGTAGGGAAATTATTGGAAAAAATTCTGAGGGACAAAATTAGTCGCCACTTGGAGAGGCAAGGATTAATCGGGGATAGTCAGCATGGCTTTGTCAAGGGTAAATCATGTCTGACAAATCTGATTGAATTTTTCGAGGGGCTGACTAGTGGGGTGGATGAGGGAAATGCTGTGGATGTGGTTTACATGGACTTCAGTAAAGCTTTTGACAAGTTCCCGCATAGGAGACTGGTCAAGAAGGTAAGAGCCCATGGGATCCAGGGTGCCTTGGCGCGTTGGATCCTAAACTGGCTGAGTGGCAGGAGGCAGAGGGTGATGGTCGAAGGTTGCTTTTGTGACTGGAAGCCTGTGTCCAGTGGGGTACCTCAGGGATCGGTGCTGGGTCCCTTGTTGTTTGTGATCTACATAAATGATTTGGATGAGAATGTAAAAGGTATGATCAGTAAGTTCGCAGATGACACGAAAATTGGTGGGGTGGTAAATTGTGAGGAGGAAAGCCTCAGGCTACAGGACGATATAAACGGGTTGGTCAGATGGGCGGAAAAGTGGCAAATGGAATTTAACCCTGAAAAGTGCGAGGTGATGCATTTTGGACGGACAAATAAGGCAAGGGAATACACAATGAGTGGTAGGACGCTAGGAAGTACAAAGGGTCAGAGGGACCTTGGTGTACATGTACATAGATCCCTGAAGGCAGCGGAACAGGTAGATAAGGTGGTTAAAAAGGCATATGGGATACTTGCCTTCATTAGCCGAGGCATAGAATATAAGAGCAGGGAGGTTATGATGGAGCTGTACAAAACGCTGGTGAGGCCACAGCTGGAGTACTGTGTGCAGTTCTGGTCGCCTCACTATAGGAAGGATGTGATTGCTTTGGAGAGGGTGCAGAGAAGATTCACCAGGATGTTACCTGGGATGGAGCGCCTCAGCTATGAAGAGAGGCTGGACAGGCTGGGGTTGTTTTCCTTGGAGCAAAGAAGGCTGAGGGGGGACCTGATTGAGGTGTACAAAATGATGAAGGGCATAGATAGGGTAGATAAAGAGGAACTTTTCCCCTCAGTAGGGGGGTCAATAACAAGGGGGCATAGATTCAGGGTAAGGGGCAGGAGATTTAGAGGGGATTTGAGGAGGAACTTTTTCACCCAGAGGGTGGTTGGAATGTGGAACGCACTGCCTGAAAGGGTGGTAGAGGCAGGAACCCTCACAACATTCAAGAAGCATTTGGATGAGCACTTGAAATGCCATTGCATACAAGGCTATGGACCAAATGCTGGAAAATGGGATTAGACTGGACAGGGATGGAAGGGCGGCGCAGACACGATGGGCCGAAGGGCCTCTTTCTGTGCTGTAAAACTCTATGACTCTATGACTCATCCGTCCCCTCTGGTGACACCAACGCAGCCCCGGGACATTGGTCTCCAGTTGGCGCCAGCTCATTTGGGGGCACCACCCTCGGTGGACTCGACCCTACACAGGGTCACCTATGCTGCGGGTGATGTCCACTTTGGTGAGTGCAGCTGCAGATCTCTATTTATAGATCTGTGGCTCCCACCCACCACTGTGGACCCACCTTCAGTCGCTCCCTACCACACTCGAGAGGCACTCCCAGGGAGGGTGCGTGTGCTCCAGAAACCAAACTGGGAACCACGGCTTCTGTGCGTTGAGGTTCTTCCATGTATTCAAAACAAGGGTGACTTCGAGTCTGAAACTGTGAGTTCCGGAAGTCCCATCACTTGTGAGGGTTGAGTCTTTACCTGGGGTCTTGCAAAGGCCTCAGGCATCGACCTTTGTTGGATTCCCCCTCCCAATTTCCAAGGCGGTCTGGGCGGACTTGATAGGCACGCCCCAGTTATGGCCAAGGTAGACAGCCCCGCCACTCTGCCTCACAACTTAAGGTTCGCTGGTACAGCTGGCGAACTTCAGTCGTGAAAGCCTCAGAAGGAAGGGAACTGCCCAGGAAACTAGTCCTGTTCCACCCACCAGAATCCAAATGGTGGGACATGTGGGTCTGGCGGACCTTCCTGCAGGGTTTGGCGCATATCCCGAATTCCCTGCCATCAAATCCACTGGGGCTGGCTTCACTGACCAGCAGGTGAGTTGAGGGAGCAATCCCTGCCAGAGAGGACCACCTTCAGAGAGCATCTGCTGCAGCAGCAGACTGTGTGGGTGCTCTCAATGCAGGAGCAGGATCTATCGTCCAGTGGATCTTGCATTGCCACTTAGTTTGTCCTCACACCTTGGGGATCCTTCAGGTTCTGCAGATGCCCATTGGTGCCGAGGGCTTCTTTGGCGAGCAAGTGGAGGATCTGCTGTAGCAGAACCTTCAGGCATTCCCGAATTGACACACAAGGTTGGGAGGGGGCACTGCTCACTTTGTAGCTTAGCCCACCCCATCTATAGGCCCCTTCCACTCACCACCACCAATCCATTCACCTCCACCAGCCGATTCAAGGCTTTATCCGGAGCACAATGTCCTTTGTATCTTGCTAGTCCGTCATTCCAGATTAGGACCTGGAATGCAGGGCGAGTGAGAGCGAGTGATCGTCATCCAGAAGGCTCAACTGTTGGGGATATTTCTCCAGTTGAGCCTTCTGGATGGCCGTCACTCTGCCAGTAATGTATCCACAGCATGAATGGTCTTCTCGGCCAGTGATTTCACTTGGCATTTCAACAGGCTCGGGGTGTGAACGGTATAATAGGACATCTCCACCTTCAGACTCGGTGCAGGGTAAGTCAGTGTGTCTGCAGACAGACAATATGACAAGGGTCCGGTAAGTCAACAAACAGGGTGGGACCCTCCTTCCTGGGTCCCTCTGTCAAGTTGACGCATTGCTTCCCATTGGTGCTTGAACGACGGGGTGACACTCTTGCTGCCACATTTGGCACGGGGAGGACAACACAACAGTCGGCACACTCAGCTGCTCTGTAGTCCACCCTAACTAGTGGATGATCCACACTGAGGTAGTCCAGAACATCTTCAGGACTTGGGGGGTTTACCAGGTCGATCGACTTGCTCACATCACCGGATAATCACCAATCTGCTGGAGGACCTCAGGCTGTCGGGGCGGAGGCCCGGCAGTCTTTCGTGCTTTTGTTTCTGGATTCTGTTGCTCAGGGTTGCCTGATCTCCAGGATGCTCCAGGAAATTGCAGCAGCTGGTGGTTCTGGTTAACCCTTTAGTTACCTCACAAACCGTGCTTCAGGGACACCCGGGTGTTGAATACACACTTTGATTTCAGGAGCCCACGGGAGAAATCCAAGTCATTTTTAGAGTATAGAGGACCCTACCTTTTTTAGGGAATTTTTCATTCTGACATCCTCCACACACTGCTGGACACTGTCCAACTGGTACTCAGGGTGAGAAGGGCGGACCGTACCTGCAAGTGAACAGATTCTCCGGCTCCCAGGACAAATAGATCAAAGTGGGTGTTATTCACGGGTGCCAGCGCCAGATCCAAACAGTAAGCTGAACCGTCAGGATCTGGATTTGGATCCTGCCAGCTTCTGATTGATGGCCTGGCAGTTGAGATGGAATGCCCGTCAGATTAGGGTATACCAGCAGTGCGGCACTCATGGGTAATGCTCACTTTATTGTGTCTGTCCTGGTCATTTATGCCTCTGTTCCCATACAAGTACCTCCACCTTCCTCGTCCTCAGTACTACTTGGTTAGTCGCCAGCAGTGTGTGCAGAATGCCTGAATGAAGATCACAGCTCCCTTGTCAGCTGTTCCCGTGTCAGCTGCTCCCTTGTAAGCTCCTCTTCATTCTTCAAGTGACGCGGCATTTGCCACCCACCTGGTTGTCTCTTGGGTCTAGTGGGGAGTATTGTTATGTCTTTTCCTCGTTCTGGGTTGTCTTTCGGTGTCAACAAACTGGGTTCTGGGGTGTGCTAAAAGTTAACACTGCACGGGAGTCGGGGAGGGAGGGGAAAAACAAGTGGGTTTGTCCTTCAAAGTTAGGATGTCTTAACAAAATGTCTTAACAGGGAAGGTCACGCCTTAAGAGATTTTCCCCAGGCAGATTGTGCCGATGCATCCCGGTAATTAGATCCACATTCCACCCCCAATTCGGCCTGTCAATGTTTAGGAACGGATGTTCCCAGCAAATTAAATGGTGTCACAGTTAACACTTTAAAGAAAAGATTGGGGACAGTTTTCGTTCAACCTGGAACGACAGAAGTGGGAACTCTAGACAACCTGCCAACCAGTTTCTCGTCATCGCTGAATATTGGGTTTGTGACTGCTGCTACAGAACTAGACAGGAGATTGCTGAAGACCAGGCTCCCGGGGACTGTGTTCAATTGATGTTAGCAGAGTTGAAGTGAGAAAGTAATTGTCTTAGAATATTTGGGCCATAATGATCTCCTGGACTAGTTTCGATCGCCTAAGGGGGTCGGAGAGGAATTTCCCGGATTTTTTCCCCAAATTGGCCTGGGTTTTTATGTCTGGTTTTTCGCCTCTCCCAGGAGATCACATGGTGGGGGGTCTATATATTGCGATGGACAAGGCTGGATGGACCAGAGAGTCATTTCCTGTACGTGATATTTCGTATATTACAAGTCATGTTTCAACAACTGAAATGTGAGAAGTTTAACATCTGAAAATAAACGTGGATTGAAAATGAACAAACTTACTGTTGTGTGTCTCCTGATTTGTGCATGGATCATTGAAGGGAACAGAAAGGGGAAGAGATGAGTTCTGATTGTCCCTGGGCTCAGTTACTGACTGGGTGAACTCTTTGAGCCACACACTAGGCTGGACCCAGATTGATTCCCCAGTCTGCACATACAAAAAGACATACAAAAGTAGATGAAGACTATCAGGCCCATTAAGCTCACCCCATCCAGTAGACAGTATGACCTCACATGCTGCCGTCCCACCTACCAGTTATGCTATCTCTGGAAACAGACAAAGAAACATGGCCAATTCAGGAATAATCTCTGCCAATTGCTCTCCAACTCCCAACAGATGACAATATAAACTAACCACTAACTCTCGCTGTAACTGCTAATGTCCTCTCAGGGACTGGTCAAGATCATACAGCACAGAAGGAGGCCATTCAGCCCATCTTGCCTCTGCCAGCTCTTTGAATGCACTATCCAATTAGCCCCACTCTCCCGCTCTTTCCCCGTAGCCCAGCAAATGTTTCCTTTTCAAGCATTTACCCAATTCCCTTCTGAAACTTACAGTGGATGGAATTATAAGTTGGTGGAATTCTGTCATGTGATCCCCAAAGTTCCAGTTACTAAATTGCCAAATCCCCCAGTCAGTAAAACCTGGATTGGGCTTATTCAGTCACGAAAACACCAGTGGCAGTTTCAAAGTCTCAGGCCACATCAAGGAACTCCTCCAAACACAATTAAACAACAAAGTAGTGAATTGGTACAAAAACAAATACTAGTGGGGAGGGGCTGGGGGTGAAGAATTAAGTGGGGGAAACAAGACAACACTTGGCAAGTACTGAGAGGCAGAGTCGTGTGTTGGGTTTCCAACTCTGCAGGATGTCCCGGAGTCTCCAGGAATTTAATCTCCTGGATTTTCCCCATTTTCTTTCACCACTTTCATTCATTTATAAAAATATTGGAAACGGGGGAAAAAGGCGGTTGGATCCAGCAGGTCACATGATGAAAGCACCAGGAATACGTCCAATCAGAGATGGCGACCCGTGTTGTGTGACTCATGCGATTTATATACCACGACAAAATAAAATAATAGCACGTGTTGATAATTGTGGGTGGCACCAAGACACACACGGGCAGAATGTGAAACCTGTTGAATAATCACTGACCACTGAGGCACAAGTGGGTCTAAATAACACTTTAACAAACAGAATGGCCGCACATTAATGGCACAGTAATTAACTTGTGATATAATAGGCTTTATTTTGGAAGTACTTAACTCCCAAACTCATTACCACACGGCTTGCCAAGAAACAACTGGATCTTCTTTCAATCACAGGTGTTAGAACTCACAACCAATCAGCACAGTGTTAACCCTTCGTTCCCCGGAAGTTTAAAGAACTTTCATTTTCAATTGACATTGAGAATGACTATTTTGGGAACTGCCTCCCCGGTTTAGCGCCAGGATTCTCCCCAGATAACCTGGGTTTATAACACACTGTTCACATGGTTAGTGCCCCGAGGCACTTTAGAGAGTAGAATGAGATGCCAAAATAGAAATACTAAGAAAGAAGCAATGGACACAAGTAACACTGCACCTTCACTGGACAGCTGCTGAAGATAACCTTCAATCCGCCCTCACAACAGATGTCAAGCCAGCTCCTTCTTCAAGGTGAGAAATGACCCTGGATGATAATCCTGATATTTATTCTCCTTTTTGTTTCTTATCCGGCTCCCGACATTAAATTACTTGGTTTAATTACCCCATTGTCTTCTATTTGCAAACGTGAGCTATTGGAGCTTGATAGTCAAACATGCTCACCACACGTGTCGCCTAGAAACACAAACAAATTGATTTTTTTAAAACAGTGAGGATATTGCACCGTGAGATCCAATCCATGTGCTGCCATCAAAAATGGGTGAATAGTTTAGGGTCTGGTCATTACAAGGACAATGTTGAAGGATAAAGGACCGACTGAAAGGTTGGTGCTGAATTTAGCAAAGACCAACTTTCCAATGTTGATACCAGGTAAACAATCGTACAAGGCAATTCTGATTTACACGCTCCAATTTCTCAGTAGTGCATCAAGAACTTGCATTGATAGACCTTTCACAACATCAGGACGTCCCAAATCACGTTTCAGCCAATGAAGCACTTCCTTAAAGTGTAATCGCTGCTGCAATGTAGGAAACGCAGCAGCCAATTTGCGCACAGCAAGCTCCCACAAATAGCGATGAAATAATGACCAGATAATCTGTTTTTTTCAGTGATGTTGGTTGAGGGATAAATGTTGGCCCAGGAGAACTCCCCTACCCTTCTTCAAAATACTGGCCATGGGATCTTTTAAGTCCACCTGAGAGGATAGATGGAGCCTTGTTTTATCGTCTCATCCGAAAGACGGCACCTCCGACAGTGCCGCACTCCCTCAGTATGGCACTGAAGTGTCAGCTTAGAGTACGTGCTACCACTGGGCCATGCAGGCACCTAAATCAAACAGCTAGATGATTTTAAAAGCACGGGATAATGGAACAAGAAACCTGAATGGGTTTCAAGAAGGAACTCGACAGGTTCTTATCAACAAATGGGATTCAGGGTTATTAGAAACGCACCAAGGGAATACAGTGGATAGGTGGGCTCATCAGAACATAGGAACATAAGATGTAGGAGCTGGAGTAGGTCATTTGGCCCCTCGAGCCTGCTCCGCTGTTCAATAAGATCATAACTGATCTGATCTTGGCCTCAACTCCACTTCCCTGCCGACTCCCCATAACCCTCGACTCCCTTATCGTTCAAAAATCTGTCTATCTCCACCTTAAATATATTCAATGACCAAACCTCCACAGCTCTCTGGGGAAGAGAATTCCAAAGATTCACGACCCACTGAGAAGAAATTCCTCCTCATTTCCGGTTTAAAAGGGTGCCCCCTTATTCTGAAATTATGCCCCCTAGTTCTAGATTCCCCCATGAGGGGAAACATCCTCTCTGCATCTACTCTGTCAAGCCCCCTCAGAATCTTATATGTTTCAATAAGATCCCCTCTCATTCTTCTAAACTCCAATGAGTATAGGCCCAACCTGCTCAACCTTTCTTCATAAGACACCCCCTCCTTCACAGAAACATAGAAACATAGAAGATAGGAGTAAGAGGAGGCCATTCGGCCCCTCGAGCCTGCTCCACCATTCAATGAGATCATGGCTGATCATCCAAGTTCAGTACCCTGTCCCTGCCTTCTCCCCGTATCCCTTTAGCCTTAAGAAATATATCTAACTCATTCTTGAATATATTTAATGAATTGGCCTCAACTGCCTTCTGTGCTAGAGAATTCCACAGGTTCACCACTCTCTGGGTGAAGAAATTCCTCCTCATCTCAGTCCTAAATAGAAGCAAGGAGCAGGAGTAGACCATTCGGCCCTTCGAGCCTGCTCCACCATTCAATGAGTTCATGGCTGATCATCCAAATTCAGTACCCTGTCTCTGCCTTCTCCCCATATCCCTTTAGCTTTAAGAAATATATCCAACTCTTTTTTGAATATATTTAATGAACTGGCCTCCACCGCCCTCTGTGGCAGAGAATTCCACAGGTTCACCACTCTCTGGGTGAAGAAATTCCTCCTCATTTCAGTCCTAAATGGCTTACCCCTTATCCTTAGACTATGACCCCTGGTTCTGGACTCCCCGGCCATCAGAAACATCCTTTCTGCATCTAGTCTATCCAGACATGACAGAATTTTATAGGTTTCGATGAGATCCCCTCTCAATCTTCTAAACTCCAGTGAGTATAAGCCGAATCGACACAATCTCTCCTCATACGTCATTCCTGCCATTCCAGGTATCAGCCTGGTGAATCTTCGCTGCACTCCTTCCATGACAAGAACATCCTTCCTCAGGTAAGGCGACCAAAACTGCACACAATACTCAAGGTGCGGTCTCACCAAGGCCCTGTACAACTGTAACAAGACATCCCTGTTCCTGTACTCGAACCCTCTTGCTACGAAGGCCAACATACCATTTGCCTTCTTAACCGCCTGCTGCACCTGCATGCTTACCTTCAGCGACTGGTGCACAAGAACACCCAGGTCTCTTTGCACTTCCCCTTCTCCCAATCTATTGCCATTCAAATAATAATCTGCCTTCCTGTTTTTGCCACCAAAGTGGATAACCTCACATTTATCCACATTATAGTGCATTTGCCATGTTTCTGCCCAATCACCCAATCTGTCCAAATCGTACTGGAGTTTCACGACATCCTCCTCACAGCTTACCCTCCCACCCAGCTTTGTGTCGTCTGCAAATTTGGAGATATTACATCCAATTCCCTCGTCCAGATCATTAATATATATTGTGAACAGCTGGGGTCCTAGGACCGATCCTTGTGGTACCCCACTCGTCACTGCCTGCCACTCGGAAAACGACCCGTTTATTCCAACTCTTTGCTTTCTGTCCGCCAACCAGTTCTCTATCCAAGTCAATACCTTGCCCCCAATCCCATGTGCCTTAATTTTGCACGCTAATCTCTTATGTGAGACCTTATCGAAAGCCTTCTGAAAGTCCAAATACACCACATCCACTGATTCTCCCTTATCTATTTTACCAGTTACATCCTCAAAAAATTCCAGTAGATTAGTCAAGCAAGATTTACATTTTGTAAATCCATGTTGACTTTGTCCGATCCTGTCACTGCTTACCAAGTGCTCTGCTATTACATCTTTTATAATAGATTCTAGCATTTTCCACAGTACTTATGTCAGGCTTACCGGTCTGTAATTCTCCGCTTTTTCTCTACCACCTTTTTTGCAGAGTCGGGTAACATTAGCTACCCTCCAATCCATGGGTACTGTTCCAGAGTCTATCGAGTTCTGGAAGATGACCAGCAATGCATCTACTATTTCTAGGGCCACTTCCTTTAGTACCCTGGGATGTAGATTATCAGGCCCTGGGGATTTATCGGCCTTCAGTCCCATCAATTTTCCTAACACCATTTCCCTACAAATACTGATTTCTTTCAGTTCCACCCTTTCATCAGGCCCTATGTTCACCGGCATCTCTGGGAGGTTATTTGTGTCCTCCTTTGTGAAGACAGAACCAAAGTATGAATTTAGTTGGTCTGCCATTTCTTTGTTTCCCATTATAAATTCCCCTGATTCTGACTGTAAGGGACCTATGCTTGACTTCACCAATCTTTTTCTCTTCACATATCTATAAAAGCTTTTACAGTCAGTTTTTATGTTCCCTGATAGCTTACTCTCATATTCTATTTTCCCTTTCTTAATTAATCCCTTTGTCCTCCTTTGTTGAATCCTAAACTGCTCCCAATCCTCAGGATTATTGCTTTTTCTGGCCAATTTATATGTCGTCTCCTTGGATCTTATGTTATCCATAATTTCCCTTGTTAGCCACGGTTGAGTCACCTTTTTTGTTTTATTTTTATGCCAAACTGGGATGAACAAATTCTGTAGCTCATCCATTCGGTCTTTGAATGTTTGCCATTGCCTATCCAGCATCAATCCTTTGAGTGCCATTCCCCAATCAATCCTACCCAACTCGCTCCTCAGACCATCGTAGTTTCCTTTATTTAAATTGAGGACCCTAGTCTCTGAGTCAACTACTTCATTCTCCATCTTAATGAAGAATTCGATCGTATTATGATCGCTCAGACCCAAGGGGCCTCATACAACAAGATTGCTAATTAATCCTTTCTCGTTACATAATACCCAGTCTAAGATGGCCTGATCTCTGGTTGGTTCCTCGACATATTGGTCCAGGAAATCATCCCGTAAACACTCCAGGAATTCCTCCTCCACAGTATTGTTACTAATTTGGTTGGCCCAATCTATATGTAGATTAAAGTCACCCATGATGACTGCTGTGCGCTTATTGCACGCTTCTAAGGGCTTACCCCTTATCCTTAGACTGTGACCCCTGGTTCTGGACTCCCCCGCCATCGGGAACATCCTTCCTGCATCTAGTCTGTCTCGTCCTGTTAGAATTTTATAAGTTTCAATGTGATCCCCTCTCATTCTTCTAAACTCCAGCGAGTATAAGCCCAATCGACCCAATCTCTCCTCATACGTCATTCCTGCCATCCCAGGTATCAGTCTGGTAAATCTTCGCTGCACTCCCTCCATGGCCAGAACATCCTTCCTCAGATAAGGCGACCAAAACTGCACACAATTCTCAAGGTGTGGTCTCACCAAGGCCCTGTACAACTGCAGCAAGACATCCTTGTTCCTGTACTCGAACCCTCTCGCTACGAAGGCCAACATACCATTTGCCTTCTTAACCACCTGCTGCACCTGCATGCTTACCTTCAGCGACTGGTGCACAAGGACACCCAGGTCTTGTTGCACTTCCCCTTCTCCCAATCTATTGCCATTCAGATAATAATCTGCCTTCCTGTTTTTGACACCAAAGTGGATAACCTCGCATTTATCCACATTATACTGCATCTGCCATGCTTCTGCCCAATCACCCAACCTGTCCAAATCAGACTGGAGTTTCTCAGCATCCTCCTCACAGCACACACGCCCACCCAGATTTTTGTCATCTGCAAACTTGGAGATATTACATCTAGTTCCCTCGTCTAGATCATTAATATATATTGTGAATAGCTGGGGTCCAAGAACTGATCCCTGCGGCATCCCACTAGTCACTGCCTGCTACTCGGAAAAAGACCCGTTTATTCCAACTCTTTGCTTCCTGTCTGCCAACCAGTTCTCTATCCAAGTCGGTACCTTGCCCCTAATCCCATGTGCCTTAATTTTACACGCTAATCTCTTATGCGGGACCTTATCGAAAGCCTTCTGAAAGTCCAAATACACCACATCCACTGGTTCTCCCTTATCTATTTTACCAGTTAAATCCTCAAAAAATTCCAGTAGATTAGTCAAGCACTTGGAAAACAGTGACAGGATCGGGCAAAGTCAACATGGATTTACCCTGGCGGCTAGCCTCCTCCATGGCCGTAGCCCTCCTCTCCTCTACCGTAGCCCTCCTCTCCTCTACCATAGCCATCCTCTCCTCTACGGTAGCCAGCCTTACCACGGAGGCAGCAATCATTTCCATGGAGGTAGCCATCCTTTCCGTGTTGATGCGTTCATGCGGCACTGACTCCACAAAGACTCTGCTCATGGTCGCTATGGACTCATCCATTCGCTCCACACTCGCAGCGACCTTGGAGACAAAACCTGCCAGTGACTCCTGCATCTGTGCATGGAGTTCCATCAACTCTGATCTTATGCTTTGTGCATTGAGTGATGTTGGAGTTTTGTTAAGTGGGAGAAAAATCATTTAAGTGTATTTTGTGAATTTTAGTGTGTTAAGAAGTCAATTATTTGAAGTAAGTTTAATTTTTTAAGGGTTTTTTAAACTCTTGGGCAGTTTAAACAGGAAGTAGAATCCGGGTATAAAAGGGGGGGGGCTGGTGCAGTACACGGAGTGCTTTGTGCATTGAGTGCTGTTGGAGTTTTGCTAAGTGGGAGAAAAATCATTTAAGTGTATTTTGTGAATTTTAGTGTGTTAAGAAGTCAATTATTTTAAGTAAGTTTAATTTTTTAAGGGTTTTTTAAACTCTTCGGCAGTATAAACAGGAAGTAGAATCCGGGTATAAAAGGGGAGGGGCTGGTGCAGTACACGGAGTGCTTTGTGCATTGAGTGCTGTTGGAGTTTTGCTAAGTGGGAGAAAAATCATTTAAGTGTATTTTGTGAATTTTAGTGTGTTAAGAAGTCAATTATTTGAAGTAAGTTTAATTTTTTAAGGGTTTTTTAAACTCTTCGGCAGTATAAACAGGAAGTAGAATCCGGGTATAAAAGGGGAGGGGCTGGTGCAGTACACGGAGTGCTTTGTGCATTGAGTGCTGTTGGAGTTTTGCTAAGTGGGAGAAAAATCATTTAAGTGTATTTTGTGAATTTTAGTGTGTTAAGAAGTCAATTATTTGAAGTAAGTTTAATTTTTTAAGGGTTTTTTAGCTCTTGGGCAGTTTAAACAGGAAGTAGAATCTGGGTATAAAAGGGGAGGGGCTGGTGCAGTGCACGGAGTGCTTTGTGCATTGAGTGCTGTTGGAGTTTTGCTAAGTGGGAGAGTTTGGATAAGTGGGAGGTGAGGGTGTGTTTTTTGCTCTGTTTTGTTCGCCACTCCCAGGCTTAGACAGCACTGCGGAGGC
This sequence comes from Somniosus microcephalus, assembly GCF_052327205.1. Lineage (NCBI taxonomy): Eukaryota > Metazoa > Chordata > Chondrichthyes > Squaliformes > Somniosidae > Somniosus > Somniosus microcephalus. The sequence goes on from NC_141008.1 coordinate 2,582,463, forward strand.
GGAGCAGTGAGACGAGTCAACCAACAAGCCCCACAGACAGTATTCAAGGAGGAGGTTGGTGATCAGCTGGTTGGTTGGTTTTCTTCCTTCGCTTCTCTTTTATACCTTTAAATTGGTAAGTCCTATTGAATAGTGGTGTGATATTATCATATATATCCGGGCAGGGTCTTCATAACTAATAAGAAGAAATTTAATTAATTATATAGAATGGAGCAGGTGATGTGTTACTGTTGCGAGATGTGGGAGCTGGTGACCCCCATTGAGGCTCACGGTGATTACATCTGCGACAAGTGTTTGCTGCTAGAGGAACTCAAGGTCCATGTTATGGAGCTTGAGACCGAGCTTCAGACACTGCGACACATCAGGGAGGGGGAGAAGTTCCTGGACTCTATGTTTCAGGAGATGGTCACACCTATGAAGTTAATTACTGCAGATGTAGTCCGTGGTCAGGGACAGGACGGTGTGACTACGAGTGAGGAAGGTACAGGGATCCAGGATGTAGTGTTGAAGGAGACGCAGCCCTTGTTCTTGTCCAGCAGGATCGAGGTTCTTACTCCCTGTGAGGGCGGGAGCGGGGACTGCAGGGAGGATGAGCAACCTGGCCACAGCACCGTGGTACAGGGGGCCATTCAAGTGGAGGGAGTAAAACGAAATGTTGTAGTGGTAGGGGATAGTATCATTAGGGGGATAGATAGGGTTCTCTGCAGTCAAAAGCGGGAGTCCCGAAGGCTGTGTTGCCTGCCTGGTGCCAGGGTTAAGGACATCTCTTCTGGGCTGGAAAGAAACTTGGAGTGGGAGGGGGAGGATCCAGTTGTCGTGGTCCATGTTGGTACAAACGACGTAGATAGGACAAGGAAGACGGTTCTGTTAAAGGAGTATGAGCAGCTAGGGGTCAAATTAAAAAACAGAACCTCAAGGGTAATAATCTCTGGGTTATTACCTGAGCCACGAGCGAATTTGGCTAGGATAAATAAAATTAAAGAGTTAAATGCGTGGCTCAAAGACTGGTGTGGGAGAAATGGGTTTTGCTTCTTGGGACACTGGCACCAGTACTGGGACAGGAGGGAGCTGTTCCGTTGGGACGGACTCCACTTGGCCAGTGCTGGGACTAGAGTCCTGGCGAATCATATAACTAGGGCTGTAGAGAGGGCTTTAAACTAATTAGTGGGGGGGGAGGTTTCTAGAGAGCAAATAATAGAAATGACAACAGAGAAGGTCATAGACTTAGGTAGCAGTGGGGGAATTAAAAAACAGAATGTGTCAGGAAGGGACAGAAGGTATGGAGTAAAAAGTAAAGTACTAAAAGGGGAAAAAACAGGAACTAAGTGTTACAAAACATATTTGAAAGTTCTTTATCTGAATGCACGTAGCATTCGTAACAAAATGAATGAGTTAACGGCACAAATAATGACATATGGGTATGATCTTGTGGCCATTACAGAAACATGGCTGCAGGGTGACCATGACTGGGAATTAAACAGACCAGGTTATTTAACAATCAGGAAGGACAGGCAGGAAGGGAGAGGAGGTGGGGTGGCTATGTTAATAAAGGAAGGAATCACTATAATACAGAGAAATGATATTGGGTCAAAGGAGCAGGATAGTGAAACAGTTTGGGTGGAGAGAAGGAATAATAAGGGGAAAAAAACACTAGTGGGTGTAGTCTATAGGCCTCCGAACAGTTGCAACTCTGTTGGACGGAGTATTAATCAGGAAATAGTTGAGGCTTGTAATAAGGGAACAGCTATAATTATGGGGGATTTTAATTATCATATTAACTGGACAAATCATATTGGGCAGAGCAGCCTTGAGGATGAGTTCATTGAGTGTATTAGGGATGGGTTTCTTGAGCAGCATGTAACTGAACCGACCAGGGGGCAAGCAACCTTAGATTTGGTTCTGTGTAATGAGACAGGATTAATTAAAAATGTCCTAGTAAAGGATCCCCTTGGAATGAGTGACCATAACATGGTTGAGTTCCATATTCAATTAGAGGGTGAGAAGGTTGGATCTCAGCAAGTGTGCTGAGCTTGAATAAAGGAGACTATGAAGGTATGAGAGCGGAATTAATTAGAGTGGACTGGGAAAATAGATTAAAGGGTAAGACGGTACATGACCAGTGGTGTACATTTAAGGAGTTATTTTACAACTTCCAAAAAAAATATATTCCACTGAGGAAAAAAGGGTGGAAAAGAAAAGATAGCCATCCGTGGCTAAGTAAAGTAATTAAGGATAGTATCCGACTAAAAACAAGGGCATATAAGGTAGCCAAATCTAGTGGGAGGATGGAAGATTGGGAAGTCTTTAAAAGACATCAAAAAATAAATAAAAGATTGATTAAGAAAGGGAAGATAGATTATGAAAGTAAATTAGCAAAAAATATAAAAACAGACAGTAAAAGTTTCTATAGTTATATAAAAAGAAAAAGGGTGGCTAAAGTAAATGTTGGTCCCTTAGAGGATGAGACTGGGAAATTAATGGTGGGAAACATGGAGATGGCAAAAACACTGAACAATTATTTTGTATCAGTCTTTACAGTAGAGGACACTAAGAATATCCCAACACTGGACAAACAGGGGGTTCTAGGGGGGGAGGAACTAAATACGATTAAAATCACTAAGGAAGTGGTACTTGGTAAAATAATGGGACTTAAGCCGGATAAATCCCCTGGACCTGATGGCTTGCATCCTAGGGTCTTGAGGGAAGTGGCGGTAGGGATTGTGGATGCATTGGTAATAATTTTCCAAAACTCACTGGACTCAGCAAAGGTCCCGGCAGATTGGAAAACTGCTAATGTAACACCCTTATTTAAAAAGGGTAGTAGGCAGAAGGCTGGAAACTATAGACCTGTTAGCCTAACATCTGTGGTTGGTAAAATGTTAGAGTCCATTATTCAGGAGACAGTAACGGGACATTTGGATAAACATAATTTAATAGGACAAACTCAGCATGGTTTCATGAAGGGGAAGTCATGTTTGACAAATTTGCTTGAGTTTTTTGAGGAAGTAACATACAGGGTGGATAAAGGGGAACCAGTGGACGTAGTGTATTTAGACTTCCAGAAGGCATTTGACAAGGTGCCACACAAAAGATTATTGCTCAAGATAAAAAAATCACGGGATTGGGGGTAATATTCTGGCGTGGGTGGAGGATTGGCTCTCTAACAGAAGTGGTGTTCTGCAGGGATCAGTGCTGGGTCCCCAACTCTTTACAATCTATATTAACGATTTGGAGGAGGGGACCGAGTGTAACATATCAAAGTTTGCAGATGATACAAAGATGGGACGGAAAGTAGTGAGTGAGGAGGACATAAAAAACCTGCAAAGGGATATAGACAGGCTAAGTAAGTGGGCAGAGATTTGGCAGATGGAATACAATACTGGAAAGTGTGAGGTTATGCACTTTGGCAGGAAAAATCATAGAGCAAGTTATTATCTTAATGGCAAGAAACTGGAAAGTACTGTAGTACAAAGGGATCTGGGGGTCCTGGTGCACGAAACTCAAAAAGTTAGTATGCAGGTGCAGCAAGTGATTAAGAAGGCCAATGGAATGTTGGCTTTTATTGCTAGGGGGATGGAATATAAAAACAGGGAGGTATTGCTGCAGTTGTACAAGGTATTGGTGAGACCGCACCTGGAATACTGCATACAGTTTTGGTGTCCATACTTAAGAAAAGACATACTTGCTCTCGAGTCAGTACAAAGAAGGTTCACTCGGTTAATCCCGGGGATGAGGGGATGGACATATGAGGAGAGGTTGAGTAGATTGGGACTCTACTCATTGGAGTTCAGAAGAATGAGAGGCGATCTTATTGAAACATATAAGATTGTGAAGGGGCTTGATCGGGTGGATGCGGTGAGGATGTTCCCAATGATGGGTGAAACTAGAACTAGGGGGCATAATCTTAAAATAAGGGGCTGCTCATTCAAAACTGAGATGAGGAGAAACTTCTTCACTCAGAGGGTGGTAGGTTTGTGGAATTTGCTGCCCCAGAAAGCTGTGGAAGCTACATCATTAAATAAATTTAAAACAGAAATAGATAGTTTCCTAGAAGTAAAGGGAATTAAGGGTTACGGGGAGCGGGCAGGAAATTGGACATGAGTCTAGGTTCGGAATGGTCATGGCCCTGTGGGTAGCGGAGTGGGCCCAGGGGCCGTGTAGCCTTGTTCTGCTCCTATTGTGTTCTAATTCTGTGTTAGATTTCAGGAGATGGTTTTATTCCTGTTCCTGGCTGGGGTGGAGATCGCCTTTACAGAAGGTAAGTACTGTAGAAAATATAGGGACAGAGTGATCTCCTGGAAGAATTTCGATCGCCTAGATGGGTCGGAGAGGAATTTCCCAGATTTTTTTCTCCCAAATTGGCCATTGGGTCTTTATCTGGTTTTTCGCCTCTCCCGGGAGATCACATGGGTTCGGGTGGATGCTGAGTGATAGAAGATTTGAGGTTAGGATCAGATCAGCCATGATCTTATTGAATGGTGGAGCAGGCTCGAGGGGCCGATTGGCCTACTCCTGCTCCTATTTCTTATGTTCTTATGTTCTTATGACCCAGAGGCAGAGGGTCGACATGCAGCTGAGCAATGGATTATAAGTACAGGATGGGGCCCATCAAGATATGGGCAGACAATGCAAAAACACTTATACCCATTTATTGTACAAAGGAAAAACCGTTTAGCAGCCATCAAGGAAAATCTCCGGACCGATCAATATGCGAACCGAGCCGCGGTGACAATGCAACGGACATTAAAAGACATTATCGGCCAGGAAGGCCAGTTTAAGTTATCACCGGCTCCGTTACAAGACAAAGCGCCCCTGCAGAGATTTCTGCCCGCCAAAATTAATACAAAGACAGGACTATGATTTGGCGGGAGATAAGACTGTCCCAAAAAGAGTATAACTATGGATTGAAAGTCCACCTAAGTTATTGCTTCTACTTCTTGACTGCTACGGCTTCTTGTTGGGCGACTTCAGACTTCCACTTCTTCAAGAACTTCTTCTACGAGGAACGAACGAAGGACGGACGGTGCCAGGATCGGCGCCTCTTCCACTTCGGCAGATGCAGCATCGATGAAGGCGTTTCGTCTTTTTAAAGACGGACGACTTCGGTAAAAAGACAACGTGGTCGGTGTTCAGCCAAACAAGGCTCGGCCACGACGAGAAGACGACGAGGGCGGCCCGGGTGCTGGGGTCGGGAGATCATCGACGACCCAGGCCAATGGAGAAGAAACCCTCTGGAGGACTGGCGATCCAGGCCACAAGATTCTCCCATGTGCATGCACTTCGTTAACAGCCTGCATCTAGGTCTGCTACATGAACACAAATCCACATAGTGGATCTCAACCTTGACGAGCGCTCATCGAGGCTATGTCTACCCCACCGCCTCGAGAGAGAGAGAGAGAATATCGACTGCGCCAGAAGCTTCCAAATCCACGTGATGACGGAAAGCGGTACCAAAAGGCTGCGAACCCCCCTTTTTCGCGATTTCAAGAGTGGTGAGCATGATCCCAGGTTCCCCAGGTCGAAACTTAGTTTAGGTATAGGGGAGGGGGTTAAGGGTTATCGTAATGTGTTTTCCCTTTTTCGATGTGCCGTGTGTTCCCCATTTCCATAAAGTTAAGTTCACAAATTTGTGCAAGATTGTAGTTACTTTAATCTGTGCCTATGACATGTATTTTCTAATGCTTCAAACGGTTTAAAATAAAAGCATCCATTTCATGCTATTCAACCTGGTCTATTGAGTCCTTTTCTCTGCACTACTGTTCTCTGCACCCAAGTCCAAGGTCTAGAACCGTAGTGGGAGTGGGTTGAACCACTCAAGAGTAATTGCTCGAAGCCTGGCAGGAGACCAGAACGGGCAAGGGAGAAACCCCCTACAGAAATGGCGACCGCGGCAGGACCTTGGCAGCATTAAAGTAGTGTGTTAGATCAGGTTCTGAATACACGAGATGTGATGGACGAGAGAATAGCCGATTATGTTTTTGGAAAAGTTAACCTCACAAAGCAATGGATATCTGACCTATTAAGGGATAGGCGCCCGCTAGACGCAGCCATCAAGTGGACAGCGGGTAAAGAGCATAAGAAATCTGTAGAGAAGGCAGTCTGGCTGATGTGCTACAAAAAGCAAGTCCAGCTTTTGGACCAGGTCGTTGCAGCACAGACAGCCCAGATCAACGGCTTGCTTAAAGATGTGGAGGAGAAGGTTGCGGGAGGGCAGCAACTGATTGAAGCGCTTAACGCGCTGAATCAGGAACGCCACTCCATGATTCGCTGCCACGAGACCCGGGTAGAATATATCAAATGTCAGGTCATTGAAGCCAAGGCCAGTGAGGGTAGAATGAGAGAGAGGTGTTTCCGTCTGGCCAAGCAAGTAGATGCCCAAGAGGGAAAGCTCCTGGGAGCCAGGGCAGCATATAAGATGGCCATGGAGGATAGATCTGAGAGCACCGACCACAGCGCTTGCCGCCGGGAGCTAGAGGACCTGAGAAAGGCCCTAGCGAAGGCAAACGGGTTGGTGTGTCTCATAAATCCACCGGCAAGCCAGCTATTACTAGCCAAGGAATCCAAAAGACCGATTCCACAAGAGGTAGTTCAGGAACCAACCCCCGAACCCTCTGCGCCTCCTGCTTATGAGGAGTCTTGGACTCCGGGAAAGGAGACGGAGACGGTAGAGGAAGAGAGCCCTGAGGTAAAACAACCCCCGACAGTAGAGTCAGGGCCGGCGCCGATGTGTCCAACGAGACACTGGAGGCTCGGTCCAAACGAAGAGAATGGCGATGACGGACCCCTTGAGAGTCAGATCATAATGCCTCATAGCGCACGACAGCTAAGAGAGATGATAAGTCACATCCCGAAACTCTCCGAGTCAGGAGATCCCTCCGTGCATTTCAGGGACGTGGAGCAGACCGCAGCAGTCAATGACTGTGACGGGGTTGAACAGTCTAAAATGCTGCTGTTCTCCCTGGACAGCTCGCTCCTCCAATGTCTCCCTGACGAGAGCAAGAGAGGGCACAAGGACTATGATTTGCTACGGGATGAGATCTTAGAGATTATGGGAGAGGGGGACGGAACTCCGTTCCTCTGTTTAGAAAAGACGGTGCAGCTAGAGGGAGAACCCCCACGGGTTTTCGCCGACAGGATGTGGCCGGTGTATCGGCGCAGCTGCCCAGGCGGGCCAGGACGGGCCGGGTTGGATAATGAGCAGAGGGCTCATTGGCTTCGGTGCCTGGTAGCAGGGTGCTTGCCGATAGTGAGGGAACAGGCCAAAGCATGGTTTGACCCCACTAACGCCTGCTCCACGGAGGAAGTAGTATTAGATCGGCTCACGATCAGTTATTGGAACAACAAGGGCAAGAAAACGCCTGTTGTGAAAGGAAAGGTGCATGAGGTGAGGCCCGCAGCCTCTGCTAAAAGGGAATGGCGTCAGGAGGTAAATCGCCATCCCCAAGCAAATAACAGTTGTTACGGGTGTGGGAAGGAGGGTCATTGGCGCAAGGACTGTAGGAATCCATGGAAGGATAAGAGAGAGAGAGCGTTCGCCGCAGCCCAAGATGAAGCCCAAGCCCGAGTCGCCAACGGCCCAATCGTTTACCCGACACCAGCACAACAAAAAGTGCAGGCCGCTGCCCCAACACCAGTCCAGAACCCAACCGTAGCCCCTGCCCCAACCACAGGGGGCGGTGCGGTTGTGGACCCCGCTGCGATCGAGTCAGTCTTGGAGACTATGCGGTTTCTGATGACCTGGCAGGGGAAGGTAGCGGTTGCTAACAGCCCTATCGCCCCCGAGACCCCAGCCGAAACACCTAAATGACTGACACCTGCGCAGCCCGTCTACTTGTGTCCGCTCTGCTATGACGCTTGGAGAAGACCTGTGGTGGAGATGGAGGTGGAAAGACAAAGGGGTAGTTATCTGTTGGATACGGGAGCTTTGTGTACCGTGATCCACATGGATAAACCTTTTGCCTCACCTCTGTCCGCCCGGGCTCCATATTTAGTAGCGGGTTTCACAGGCAGAGAACAGGCTGGCGCATACTCCCGCCCGCTCTCCATTCAGTTGGGAGCACTCCACACCACATGGACGTGCATCCTATTGAAGTGGAGAGAAGGGGTGGAAAAGGCATCCTCGGGGCTGATTTCTTGGTGGAACACGGGATCCTCATGGACCTGAGAAATCACTGTCTCTGGGGAGCCGAGGGCAGTTTAGGTAAGGTAGTCGTAATCCCGGGGAAGGAAGAAAAGGGGGCCCTGTGCACTATGAAGCCGTCAGGAGGTTACGATCTCGAGGTCATGGTAGCGAACGTCCCAACGGACTTGCAGGCGTGTGTGTCAGAAAATCTGACCGCGTTTGCCACCCACAAGCACGATTGTGGGAGAGTCACTGGGTTCGAAGTCAGCGTAGACGGGGACCCCATGATCCGACCCCAAAAGCAGTATAATTTCCCCAAGGAGGCAGAACCCGACATGGAGACAGCAATATCTTCATTGGTGCAGCAGGGCGTGTTGAGAACGATAGTCACCCACGTGAACTCCCCATTATGGCCGGTAAAGAAACCGGACAATTCGTGGAGAGCCACGGTGGACTACAGAGTCCTCAATAGTAACATCCCGGCCTGCGCGCTCACGGTAGCAGCAGTTGCAGACTTAATAGGGAGTATTCCAGCATCGGCGACCACATTCACGGTGCTGGACATCTCAAACGGTTTTTGGTCCATTCCGCTGCGGCGGGAGGACCAGTACAAGTTCGCCTTTACTTTCAAAGGGCAACAGTACACTTGGAACTGCTTACCACAGGGTTTTCACAACAGCCCCAGCATTTTCCATCAGTGCATGGCGGGGAGTTTGAAAGAGTTTAGCCAGCCCAACCAGATAGTGCAGTATGTGGATGACTTACTCCTGTTCACAGACACAAGGGAGGAGCACGGCCCACTATTAGCCGAATTATTGGAACTGTTAGAAAGGAAGGGTTTCAAAGTAAATGCAAAGAAAGCCCAGATCGGCCAGCAGGAAGTCAAATTCCTGGGTCTGGCCATCCGCGCTGGGGAAAGAGCCATAGATAAGGCCAGACGGGAATCTATACAAGATCTGCCGATTCCCAACACAGTAACGGGTGTAACGTCCTTTTTGGGATTGACCGGGTACTGCAGAGATTTCATCGAGGACTATGCTGCCACGGCGGCCCCGCTACTCCGACTCTTACACAAGGGAGTCGAGTGCTCCTGGGACCAGGGGTGCCAGGCAGCATTCGAGAAGTTGAAAAGAGATCTGCAGACCGCGCCAGCCCTAGGGGCCATAGATGGGGGAGAGGAGTTCTTTCTGGAGGTAGCCGCTAGTGGAGACAGCCTGAGCGCAATGCTGCTCCAGGAGCGGCACGGCAAGCTAAGTCCAGTAGTTTATTCCTCCAGGGTGCTCACGGATGTGGAGAGGAGTTTCTCCAATTGCGAACGGCATCTCCTGGCCACGCATTGGGCTGTGAACAGATCAGTGATCTTCACAGGGACCTCTCCCATTACGCTCCTCACCCATCACACCCCCACAAAGATGCTTCTGGATTTCCATCCAGATTAAGGATGGGACCGTAAGCAGCGCTCGGATCGCGCGCTGGACCCTCCTCCTTTCCCAGATGGATCTCAAAGTCAAAGGCCTCTGCGCGCCAAGGCTCGCAGCCAATATGGCAAAACCCGGGACAGCCCATCAATGTTCCGTAGAAGGGGTATGGGAAGTCAACATAGGTTTACGGGCCGGGATACATCCTACAGGCCGCGAGATCTACGTAGACGGTTCTAGCACGGTATCTGACGGCAAGCGACTCACAGGGTGTGGAGTTTATGACCCTGCGGCAAACATTGCCCTGGCAATTAAGCTCCCCAACACTATGAGCGCGCAGCAGGCTGAATTGTCCGCCTTAGCGGAAACGTCAATACCTGCGGCCGGGCTCGGGCCCGAGGAAGCCGACAAACCTGCTCCGCCGGAGGGAGCAGAGGCGGAGGCCCCTGCAGACATGGAGGTCTCCCTCGCTCCCTCCATGCTACAGAAGTCTGGCGCAGGATGAAGGCCCACAAAAAACACCCTCACCCCAACTCCTCTTTCACCCTACTCTCCAACCCCTCACCCCAACTCCTCTTTCACCCCTGTAAGAATGCACAGGAATGCAAGAATGCATGCAAGCAAGAATGCAGGAATCCACGCAAGAATGCATGCAATAATGCAAGCAAGAATGCTAGAATGCAAGAGAGCAAGAATGCAAGAAAAAATGCAAGAAGGTATGCAAGAATGCAAGCATGAATGCAAGAATGTAAGAATGCAAGAATGGAAGAATGAAAGCAAAATACAAGATTGTACACAAGAATGCAAGAATGCATGCAAGAATACATGAATGCAAGCAAGAATGCAAGAATGCATGCAAGAATGCAAGAATGGACGAATGCAAGCAAGAATGCAAGAATGGAAGCCAGAATGCAAGAAAGCTAGAAAGAATGCAAGAATGCAAGCAAGAATGCATAATGCATGCAAGGATGCCAGAATACATGCAGGAATGCATGCAAGAATGCAAGAATGAATGCAAGAATGCAAGCAAGAATGCATGAATGCATGCAAGAATGCAAGCAAGAATGCAAGAACACTCCAAAACACTCCAAAACACACACTCCAAAACACTCCATAACACTCACTCCAAAACACTCACTCCAAAACACTCCACAACACACACTCCATATCACTCGCTCCAAAACATACACTCCAAAACACTCCAGAGCACTTACTCCAAGACATTTAGTCCAAAACAAACACTCCAAAAAACACCAAAACATTCACTCCAAAACACTCCAAAACACTCAAGCAAGAATGCAAGAATGCAAGCAAGAATGCAATAATGCAAACAAGAATGCAAGAAATAATACAAGAATGCATGCAAGAATGCAAGTAAGAATAGAAGTATGCAAGAATGGACGAATGCAAGCTAGCATGCAAGAATGCATGCAAGGATGCAAGTAAGAATGGAAGCATGCAAGAATGGACAAATGCAAGCTAGAATGCAAGAATGCATGCAAGAATGCAAGCAAGAATGCAAACAAGAATGCAAGAAATAATGCAAGAACGCAAGCAAGAATGAAAGCAAGAATGCAAGAATGGAATTACGCAAGCAATAATGCATGCAATGATGCATTCAAGATTGTAAGAATGCATGCAAGAATGCATGCGAGAATGCAAGAAAGAATGCAAGGACGCATGCAAGAATGCAAGAATGCCAGACAGAATGCAAGGACGCATGCAAGAATGCATGCATGAATGCAAACAAGAATGCATGCAAGATTGCAAGAATGCAAGCAAGATTGCAAGAATGCAAGAAAGAATGCAAGGTTGCATGCAAGAATGCAAGAATAAACACAAGATTGCATGCAAGAATGCAAGATTGCATGCAAGACTGCAAGAATGCATGCAAGTCTGCAAGCTAGAATGCAAGCAAGAATGCAAGACTGCAAGTAAGAGTGCAAGAAGGCATGCAGGGCTGCAAGAAAGAAAGAAAGAATGCAAGCAAGAATGCAAGAATGCATGCAAGATTGCAAGAAAGATAGACAGAATGCAAGAAAAAAAGAAAGAATGCAAGCAAGAATTCAAGAATGCATGCAAGAATGCACGAATACATGCAAGAATGCAAGAAGGTAAGCAAGAATGCAAGCAAGAATGTAAGAATGCAAGAATGCAAGCAAGAATGCAAGAATGTAAGAATGCATGCAAGAATGCATGCAAGAATGCAGGCAAGAATGCAGGCAAGAATGCATGCAAGATAGCAAGAATGAAGCAAGAATGCAAGAATGTATGCGAGAATGCAATAATGCAAGCAAGTATTCAGGAATGCAACCAATAATTCAATAATCCAAGCGAGAATGCAAGAATGCATGCAGGAATGCAAGAATGCAAGAAATAATGCAAGAATGCAAGCAAGAATCTAAGAATGCAACAATGCAAACAAGAATGCAAGAACAAATGAATGTATGCAAGAATTCAAGCAAACATGGAAGAATGCAAGCAAGAATGCAAGAATGGAAGAATGGAAGAATGCAAGCAAGACTGCAAGAATGCATGCAAGAATGCAAGCAAGAATGCATGCAAGAATGCAAGAATGGAATAATGCAAGCAAGAATGCATTCAATAATGTAAGAATGCATGAATGCACGCAAGAATGCAATAACACAGGCAAGAATGCAAGCAAGAATGCATGCAAGATTGCTTACAAGAGTGCTAGAATGTAAGCAAGAGTGCAAGAATGCAAGAATGCATGCAAGAATGCATGCAAGATTGCAAGAGTGCAAGCAAGAATGCAAGAAAGATTGCAAGGCTGCATGCAAGAATGCAAGAAAGAATGCAAGATTGCATGCAAGAATGCAAGCAAGAATGCATGCAATGATGCCAGAATACATGCAAGAATGCACAGGAATGCAAGAATGCATGCAAGCAAGAATGCAGGAATGCACGCAAGAATGCAAGAATGCATGCAATAATGCAAGCAAGAATGCTAGAATGCAAGAGTGCAAGAGTGCAAGAAAAAATGCAAGAAGTTATGCAAGAATGCAAGCATGAATGCAAGAATGCAAGCAAGAATGTAAGAATGCAAGAGTGGAAGAATGAAAGCAAAATACAAGATTGTACACAAGAATGCAAGAATGCATGCAAGAATACATGAATGCAAGCAAGAATGCAGGAATGCATGCAAGAATGCAAGCAAGAATGCAAGCAACAATGAAAGAATGCATGCAAGAATACATGCAAGATTGCATGCAAGATTGCAATAAAGCATGCAAGAATGCACTCAAGAATGCATGCAAGAATGTAAGAATGCAAGCAAAAATCCAGCAATGCAAGAATGCAATCAAGAATGCAAGAAAGCAAGCAAGAATGCAAGCAAAAATTCAAGCAAGAATGCTAACATGCAAGCAATAATGCAGAAATGCAAGAACGCAAACAAGAATGCAAGAAAGAATGCAAGAAAGCAAGCAAGAATGCAAGCAAGAATGCAAGAATGGAATAATGCAAGCAATAATGCATGCAATGATGCATTCAAGATTGTAAGAATGCATGCAAGAATGCACGCGAGAATGCAAGAATGAATGCAAGAATGCAAGAACGCAGGCAAGCATGCAAGCAAGCAAGAATGCAAGAATGCATGCAAGATTGCTAAAATATAAGCAAAAATTCAACAATGCAAGAATGCAAGCAAGAATGCAAGAAAGCAAGCAAGAATGCAAGCAAAAATGCAAGCAAGAATGCCAGCATGCAAGCAAGAATGCAGGAATGCTAGAATGCAAGAATGGATTAATGGAAGCAAGAATGCATTCAATAATGTAAGAATGCATGCAATAATGCATGCGAGAATGCATAAATGCATGCAAGAATGCAATAACGCAGGCAATAATGCAAGCAAGAATGCATGCAAGATAGCTTACAAGAGTGCTAGAATGTAAGCAAGAGTGCAAGAATGCAAGAATGCATGCAAGAATGCATGCAAGATTGCAAGAGTGCAAGCAAGAATGCAAGAATGCAAGAAAGATTGCAAGGCTGCATGCAAGAATGCAAGAAATAATGCAAGATTGCATGCAAGAAAGAATGCAAGCAAGAATGCAAGAATGCATGCAATGATGCCAGAATACATGTAAGAATGCACAGGAATGCAAGAGTGCATGCAAGCAAGAATGCAGGAATCCACGCAAGAATGCATGCAATAATGCAAGCAAGAATGCTAGAATGCAAGAGTGCAAGAATGCAAGAAAAAATGCAAGAAGGTATGCAAGAATGCAAGCATGAATGCAAGAATGTAAGAATGCAAGAATGGAAGAATGAAAGCAAAATACAAGATTGTACACAAGAATGCAAGAATGCATGCAAGAATACATGAATGCAAGCAATAATGCAAGAATGCATGCAAGAATGCAAGAATGGAAGAATGCAAGCAAGAATGCAAGAATGGAAGCCAGAATGCAAGAAAGCTAGAAAGAATGCAAGAATGCATAATGCATGCAAGGATGCCAGAATACATGCAGGAATGCATGCAAGAATGAATGCAAGAATGCATGAATGCATGCAAGAATGCAAGCAAGAATGCAAGAACACTCCAAAACACTCACTCCAAAACACTCCAAAACACACACTCCAAAACACTCCATAACACTCGCTCCAAAACACTCACTCCAAAACACTCCACAACACACACTCCATATCACTCGCTCCAAAACACACACTCCAAAACACTCCAAAACACTCCAGAGCACTTACTCCAAGACATTTAGTCCAAAACAAACACTGCAAAAAACACCAAAACACTCACTCCAAAACACTCCAAAACACTCAAGCAAGAATGCAAGCAAGAATGCAATAATGCAAACAAGAATGCAAGAAATAATACAAGAATGCATGCAAGAATGCAAGTAAGAATAGAAGTATGCAAGAATGGAAGAATGCAAGCTAGCATGCAAGAATGCATGCAAGGATGCAAGCAAGAATGGAAGCATGCAAGAATGGACAAATGCAAGCTAGAATGCAAGAATGCATGCAAGAATGCAAGCAAGAATGCAAGAATGCAAACAAGAATGCAAGAAATAATGCAAGAACGCAAGCAAGAATGAAAGCAAGAATGCAAGAATGGAATAACGCAAGCAATAATGCATGCAATGATGCATTCAAGATTCTAAGAATACTTGCAAGAATGCATGCGAGAATGCAAGAATGAATGCAAGAATGTAAGAACGCAGGCAAGAATGCAACCAAGCAAGAATGCATGCAAGATTGCTAAAATATAAGCAAAAATCCAACAATGCAAGAATGCAAGCAAGAATGCAAGAATGCAAGCAAAAATGCAAGCAAGAATGCCAGCATGCAAGCAAGAATGCAGGAATGCAAGAATGCAAACAAGAATGCAAGAATGCAAGCAAGAATGCAAGCAAGAATGCAAGCAAGAATGCAAGAATGGAATAATGCAAGCAAGAATGCATTCAATAATGTAAGAAAGCATGCAAGAATGCATGCAAGAATGCAAGCAAGAATGCATGCAAGATAGCAAGAATGAAGCAAGAATGCAAGAATGTATGCGAGAATGCAAGAATGCAAGCAAGAATTCAGGAATGCAACCAATAATTCAACAATCCAAGCAAGAATGCATGCAGGAATGCAAGAATGCAAGAAATAATGCAAGAATGCAAGCAAGAATCTAAGAATGCAACAATGCAAACAAGAATGCAAGAACAAATGAATGTATGCAAGAATTCAAGTAAAATGCAAGAATGCAAGCAAGAATGCAAGAATGGAAGAATGGAAGAATGCAAGCAAGACTGCAAGAATGCATGCAAGAATGCAAGCAAGAATGCATGCAAGACTGCAAACAAGAATGCAAGCAAGAATGCAAGAATGCAAGCAAGAATGCAAGAATGGAATAATGCAAGCAAGAATGCATTCAATAATGTAAGAATGCATGCAATAATGCATGCGAGAATGTATGAATGCACGCAAGAATGCAATAACGCAGGCAAGAATGAACAATGCAAGAATGCATGCAAGATTGCTTGCAAGAGTGCTAGAATGTGAGCAAGAGTGCAAGAATGCATGCAAGAAGGCATGCAAGATTGCAAGAGTGCAAGCAAGAATGCAAGAATGCAAGAAAGATTGCAAGGCTGCAAGCAAGAATGCGAGAAAGAATGCAAGATTGCATGCAAGAATGCAAGCAAGAATGCAAGAATGCATGCAATGATGCCAGAATACATGTAAGAATGCACAGGAATGCAAGAATGCATGCAAGCAAGAATGCAGGAATGCGCGCAAGAATGCATGCAATAATGCAAGCAAGAATGCTAGAATGCAAGATTGCAAGAATGCAAGAAAAAATGCAAGAAGTTATGCAAGAATGCAAGCATGAATGCAAGAATGTAAGAATGCAAGAATGGAAGAATGAAAGCAAAATACAAGATTGTACACAAGAATGCAAGAATGCATGCAAGAATACAAGAATGCAAGGAAGAATGCAAGAATGCATGCAAGAATGGATGAACGCAAGCAAGAATACATTAAAGAATGCAAGCAAGAATGCAAGAACAAATGAATGTATGCAAGAATTCAAGCAAGAATGCAAGAATGCAAGCAAGAATGCAAGAATGGAAGAATGCAAGCAAGACTGCAAGAATGCATTGAAGAATGTAGGAATGCATGCAAGAAAGTATGCAAGAATGCAAGAATGCAAGCAAGAATGGAAGAATGTATGCGAGAATGCAAGAATGCGAGCAAGAAGTCAGGAGTGCAACAAGAATGCAAGCAGGAATGCAAGTATGCATGCAGGAATGCAAGAATGCCAGACAGAATGCAAGAAAGAATGCAAGGACGCATGCAAGAATGCATGCATGAATGCAAACAAGAATGCATGCAAGATTGCAAGAATGCAAGCAAGGCTGCAAGAATGCAAGAAAGAATGCAAGAAGGTAAGCAAGAATGCAAGCAAGAATGTAAGAATGCAAGAATGCATGCAAGAATGCATGCAAGAATGCAAGCAAGAATGCATGCAAGATAGCAAGAATGAAGCAAGAATGCAAGAATGTATGCGAGAATGCAATAATGCAAGCAAGAATTCAGGAATGCAACCAATAATTCAATAATCCAAGCAAGAATGCAAGAATGCATGCAGGAATGTAAGAATGCAAGAAATAATGCAAGAATGCAAGCAAGAATCTAAGAATGCAACAATGCAGACAAGAATGCAAGAACAAATGAATGTATGCAAGAATTCAAGCAAAAATGCAAGAATGCAAGAAAGAATGCAAGAATGGAAGAATGGAAGAATGCAAGCAAGACTGCAAGAATGCATGCAAGAATGCAAGCAAGAATGCACGCAAGAATGCAAGCAAGAATGCAAGAATGCAAGCAAGAATGCAAGAATGCAAGCAAGAATGCAAGAATGGAATAATGCAAGCAAGAATGCATTCAATAATGTAAGAATGCATGCAATAATGCATGTGAGAATGCATAAATGCATGCAAGAATGCAATAACGCAGGCAATAATGCAAGCAAGAATGAAAAATGCACGAATGCATGCAAGATAGCTTACAAGAGTGCTAGAATGTAAGCAAGAGTGCAAGAATGCAAGAATGCATGCAAGAATGCATGCAAGATTGCAAGAGTGCAAGCAAGAATGCAAGAATGCAAGAAAGATTGCAAGATTGCATGCAAGAATGCAAGCAAGAATGCAAGAATGGAATAATGCAAGCAAGAATGCATTCAATAATGTAAGAATGCATGCAATAATGCATGCGAGAATGCATGAATGCACGCAAGAATGCAATAACACAGGCAAGAATGCAAGCAAGAATGAAAATGCAAGAATGCATGCAAGATTGCTTACAAGAGTGCTAGAATGTAAGCAAGAGTGCAAGAATGCAGGAATGCATGCAATAATGCATGCAAGATTGCAAGAGTGCAAGCAAGAACGCAAGAAAGATTGCAAGGCTGCATGCAAGAATGCAAGCAAGAATGCAAGAATGCATGCAATGATGCCAGAATACATGTAAGAATGCACAGGAATGCAAGAATGCATGCAAGCAAGAATGCAGGAATGCACGCAAGAATGCAAGAATGCATGCAATAATGCAAGCAAGAATGCAAGAAAAAATGCAAGAAGTTATGCAAGAATGCAAGCATGAATGCAAGAATGCAAGCAAGAATGTAAGAATGCAAGAATGGAAGAATGAAAGCAAAATACAAGATTGTACACAAGAATGCAAGAATGCATGCAAGAATACATGAATGCAAGCAAGAATGCATGCAAGAATGGATGAACGCAAGCAAGAATACATTAAAGAATGCAAGCAAGAATGCAAGCAAGAATGCATGCATGCATGAACTCATCGAATGATGGAGCAGACCTACTCCTGCTCCTATCTTCTATATTTCAAGTTTCTATGCATGCAAGAATGCAAGAACGCAAGCAAGAATGCAAGAATGCTTGCAAGAATGCTAGCAAGAATGCAAGCAAGAATGCAGGAATGCAAGCAAGAATGCAGGAATGCATGCAAGAATGCAAGAAAAATGCAAGCAACAATGAAAGAATGCATGCAAGAATACATGCAAGATTGCAGGCACGGTTGCAATAAAGCATGCAAGAATGCACTCAAGAATGCAAGAATGCATGCAAGAATGTAAGAATGCAAGCAAAAATCCAGCAATGCAAGAATGCAATCAAGAATGCAAGAAAGCAAGCAAGAATGCAAGCAAAAATTCAAGCAAGAATGCTAACATGCAAGCAATAATGCAGAAATGCAAGAATGCAAACAAGAATGCAAGAAAGAATGCAAGAAAGCAAGAAAGAATGCAAGAATGGAATAATGCAAGCAATAATGCATGCAATGATGCATTCAATATTGTAAGAATGCATGCGAGAATGCAAGAATGAATGCAAGAATGCAAGAACGCAGGCAAGCATGCAAGCAAGCAAGAATGCAAGAATGCATGCAAGATTGCAAAAATATAAGCAGAAATTCAACAATGCAAGAATGCAAGCAAGAATGCAAGAAAGCAAGCAAGAATGCAAGCAAAAATGCAAGCAAGAATGCCAGCATGCAAGCAAGAATGCAGGAATGCAAGAATGCAAACAAGAATGCAAGAATGGAATAATGCAAGCAAGAATGCATTCAATAATGTAAGAATGCATGCAATAATGCATGCGACAATGCATGAATGCACGCAAGAATGCGATAACGCAGGCAAGAATGCAAGCAAGAATGAAAAATGCCAGAATGCATGCAAGATTGCTTACAAGATTGATAGAATGTAAGCAAGAGTGCAAGAATGCAAGAATGCATGCAAGGATGCATGCAAGATTGCAAGAGTGCAAGCAGGAATGCAAGAATGCAAGAAAGATTGCAAGGCTGCATGCAAGAATGCAAGCAAGAATGCAAGAATGCATGCAATGATGTCAGAATACATGTAAGAATGCACAGGAATGCAAGAATGCATGCAAGCAAGAATGCAGGAATCCACGCAAGAATGCATGCAATAATGCAAGCAAGAATGCTAGAATGCAAGAGTGCAAGAATGCAAGAAAAAATGCAAGAAGGTATGCAAAAATGCAAGCATGAATGCAAGAATGCAAGCAAGAATGTAAGAATGCAAGAATGCAAGCAAGAATGTAAGAATGCAAGAATGGAAGATTGTACACAAGAATGCAAGAATGCATGCAAGAATGCATGCAAGAATGCAAAAATGGACGAATGCAAGCAAGAATGCAAGAATGGAAGCCAGAATGCAAGAAAGCTAGAAAGAATGGAAGAATGCAAGCAAGAATGCATAATGCATGCAAGGATGCCAGAATACATGCAGGAATGCATGCAAGAATGAATGCAAGAATGCAAGCAAGAATGCATGAATGCATGCAAGAATGCAAGCAAGAATGCAAGAACACTCCAAAACACTCACTCCAAAACACTCCAAAACACACACTCCAAAACACTCCATAACACTCACTCCAAAACACTCACTCCAAAACACTCCACAACACACACTCCATATCAATCGCTCCAAAACATACACTCCAAAACACTCCAGAGCACTTACTCCAAGACATTTAGTCCAAAACAAACACTCCAAAAAACACCAAAACACTCCAGAGCACTTACTCCAAGACATTTAGTCCAAAACAAACACACCAAAACACTCACTCCAAAACACTCAAGCAAGAATGCAAGAATGCAAGCAAGAATGCAATAATGCAAACAAGAATGCAAGAAATAATACAAGAATGCATGCAAGAATGCAAGTAAGAATGGAAGCATGCAAGAATGGACGAATGCAAGCTAGCATGCAAGAATGCATGCAAGGATGCAAGTAAGAATGGAAGCATGCAAGAATGGACAAATGCAAGCTAGAATGCAAGAATGTATGCAAGAATGCAAGCAAGAATGCAAGAATGCAAACAAGAATGCAAGAAATAATGCAAGAACGCAAGCAAGAATGAAAGCAAGAATGCAAGAATGGAATAACGCAAGCAATAATGCATGCAAGAATGCATTCAATAATGTAAGAATGCATGCAAGAATGCATGCAAGAATGCAAGCAAAAATGCATGCAAGATAGCAAGAATGAAGCAAGAATGCAAGAATGCATGCGATAATGCAAGAATGCAAGCAAGAATTCAGGAATGCAACCAATAATTCAATAATCCCTGCAAGAATGCATGCAGGAATGCAAGAATGCAAGAAATAATGCAAGAATGCAAGCAAGAATCTAAGAATGCAACAATGCAAACGAGAATGCAAGAACAAATGAATGTATGCAAGAATTCAAGCAAAAATGCAAGAATGCAAGCAAGAATGCAAGAATGGAAGAATGCAAGCAAGACTGCAAGAATGCATGCAAGAATGCAAGCAAGAATGCATGCAAGAATGCAAATAAGAATGCAAGAATGCAAGCAAGAATGCAAGAATGCAAGCAGGAATGCAAGAATGGAATAATGCAAGCAAGATTGCATTCAATAATGTAAGAATGCATGCAATAATGCATGCGAGAATGTATGAATGCATGCAAGAATGCAATAACGCAGGCAAGAATGCAAGCAAGAATGAACAATGCAAGAATGCATGCAAGATTGTTTACAAGAGTGCTAGAATGTAAGCAAGAGTGCAAGAATGCACGCAAGAATGCAAGAATGCATGCAATAATGCAAGCAAGAATGCTAGAATGCAAGAGTGCAAGAATGCAAGAAAAAATGCAAGAAATTATGCAAGAATGCAAGCATGAATGCAAGAATGCAAGCAAGAATGTAAGAATGGAAGAATGGAAGAATGAAAGCAAAATACAAGATTGTACACAAGAATGCAAGAATGCATGCAAGAATACATGAATGCAAGCAAGAATGCAAGAATGCCTGCAAGAATGGATGAACGCAAGCAAGAATACATTAAAGAATGCAAGAACAAATGAATGTATGCAAGAATTCAAGCAAGAGTGCAAGAATGCAAGAATGCATGCAAGAATGCATGCAAGATTGCAAGAGTGCAAGCAAGAATGCAAGAATGCAAGAAAGATTGCAAGATTGCATGCAAGAATGCAAGCAAGAATGCAAGAATGGAATAATGCAAGCAAGAATGCATTCAATAATGTAAGAATGCATGCAATAATGCATGCGAGAATGCATGAATGCACGCAAGAATGCAATAACACAGGCAAGAATGCAAGCAAGAATGAAAAATGCAAGAATGCATGCAAGATTGCTTACAAGAGTGCTAGAATGTAAGCAAGAGTGCAAGAATGCAGGAATGCATGCAATAATGCATGCAAGATTGCAAGGCTGCATGCAAGAATGCAAGCAAGAATGCAAGAATGCATGCAATGATGCCAGAATACATGTAAGAATGCACAGGAATGCAAGAATGCATGCAAGCAAGAATGCAGGAATGCACGCAAGAATGCAAGAATGCATGCAATAATGCAAGCAAGAATGCAAGAAAAAATGCAAGAAGTTATGCAAGAATGCAAGCATGAATGCAAGAATGCAAGCAAGAATGTAAGAATGCAAGAATGGAAGAATGAAAGCAAAATACAAGATTGTACACAAGAATGCAGGAATGCATGCAAGAATACATGAATGCAAGCAAGAATGCATGCAAGAATGGATGAACGCAAGCAAGAATACATTAAAGAATGCAAGCAAGAATGCAAGCAAGAATGCATGCATGCATGAACTCATCGAATGATGGAGCAGACCTACTCCTGCTCCTATCTTCTATATTTCAAGTTTCTATGCATGCAAGAATGCAAGAACGCAAGCAAGAATGCAAGAATGCTTGCAAGAATGCTAGCAAGAATGCAAGCAAGAATGCAGGAATGCAAGCAAGAATGCAGGAATGCATGCAAGAATGCAAGAAAAATGCAAGCAACAATGAAAGAATGCATGCAAGAATACATGCAAGATTGCATGCAAGGTTGCAATAAAGCATGCAAGAATGCACTCAAGAATGCAAGAATGCACTCAAGAGTGCAAGAATGCATGCAAGAATGTAAGAATGCAAGCAAAAATCCAGCAATGCAAGAATGCAATCAAGAATGCAAAAAAGCAAGCAAGAATGCAAGCAAAAATTCAAGCAAGAATGCTAACATGCAAGCAATAATGCAGAAATGCAAGAATGCAAACAAGAATGCAAGAAAGAATGCAAGAAAGCAAGAAAGAATGCAAGAATGGAATAATGCAAGCAATAATGCATGCAATGATGCATTCAATATTGTAAGAATGCATGCGAGAATGCAAGAATGAATGCAAGAATGCAAGAACGCAGGCAAGCATGCAAGCAAGCAAGAATGCAAGAATGCATGCAAGATTGCAAAAATATAAGCAAAAATTCAACAATGCAAGAATGCAAGCAAGAATGCAAGAAAGCCAGCAAGAATGCAAGCAAAAATGCAAGCAAGAATGCCAGCATGCAAGCAAGAATGCAGGAATGCAAGAATGCAAACAAGAATGCAAGAATGGAATAATGCAAGCAAGAATGCATTCAATAATGTAAGAATGCATGCAATAATGCATGCGACAATGCATGAATGCACGCAAGAATGCGATAACGCAGGCAAGAATGCAAGCAAGGATGAAAAATGCAAGAATGCATGCAAGATTGCTTACAAGATTGATAGAATGTAAGCAAGAGTGCAAGAATGCAAGAATGCATGCAAGGATGCATGCAAGATTGCAAGAGTGCAAGCAGGAATGCAAGAATGCAAGAAAGATTGCAAGGCTGCATGCAAGAATGCAAGCAAGAATGCAAGAATGCATGCAATGATGTCAGAATACATGTAAGAATGCACAGGAATGCAAGAATGCATGCAAGCAAGAATGCAGGAATCCACGCAAGAATGCATGCAATAATGCAAGCAAGAATGCTAGAATGCAAGAGTGCAAGAATGCAAGAAAAAATGCAAGAAGGTATGCAAAAATGCAAGCATGAATGCAAGAATGCAAGCAAGAATGTAAGAATGCAAGAATGCAAGCAAGAATGTAAGAATGCAAGAATGGAAGATTGTACACAAGAATGCAAGAATGCATGCAAGAATACATGAATGCAAGCAAGAATGCAAGAATGCATGCAAGAATGCAAAAATGGACGAATGCAAGCAAGAATGCAAGAATGGAAGCCAGAATGCAAGAAAGCTAGAAAGAATGCAAGAATGCAAGCAAGAATGCATAATGCATGCAAGGATGCCAGAATACATGCAGGAATGCATGCAAGAATGCAAGAATGAATGCAAGAATGCAAGCAAGAATGCATGAATGCATGCAAGAATGCAAGCAAGAATGCAAGAACACTCCAAAACACTCACTCCAAAACACTCCAAAACACACACTCCAAAACACTCCATAACACTCACTCCAAAACACTCACTCCAAAACACTCCACAACACACACTCCATATCACTCGCTCCAAAACATACACTCCAAAACACTCCAGAGCACTTACTCCAAGACATTTAGTCCAAAACAAACACTCCAAAAAACACCAAAACACTCCAGAGCACTTACTCCAAGACATTTAGTCCAAAACAAACACACCAAAACACTCACTCCAAAACACTCAAGCAAGAATGCAAGAATGCAAGCAAGAATGCAATAATGCAAACAAGAATGCAAGAAATAATACAAGAATGCATGCAAGAATGCAAGTAAGAATGGAAGCATGCAAGAATGGACGAATGCAAGCTAGCATGCAAGAATGCATGCAAGGATGCAAGTAAGAATGGAAGCATGCAAGAATGGACAAATGCAAGCTAGAATGCAAGAATGTATGCAAGAATGCAAGCAAGAATGCAAGAATGCAAACAAGAATGCAAGAAATAATGCAAGAACGCAAGCAAGAATGAAAGCAAGAATGCAAGAATGGAATAACGCAAGCAATAATGCATGCAAGAATGCATTCAATAATGTAAGAATGCATGCAAGAATGCATGCAAGAATGCAAGCAAAAATGCATGCAAGATAGCGAGAATGAAGCAAGAATGCAAGAATGCATGCGAGAATGCAAGAATGCAAGCAAGAATTCAGGAATGCAACCAATAATTCAATAATCCCTGCAAGAATGCATGCAGGAATGCAAGAATGCAAGAAATAATGCAAGAATGCAAGCAAGAATCTAAGAATGCAACAATGCAAAGGAGAATGCAAGAACAAATGAATGTATGCAAGAATTCAAGCAAAAATGCAAGAATGCAAGCAAGAATGCAAGAATGGAAGAATGGAAGAATGCAAGCAAGACTGCAAGAATGCATGCAAGAATGCAAGCAAGAATGCATGCAAGAATGCAAATAAGAATGCAAGAATGCAAGCAAGAATGCAAGAATGCAAGCAGGAATGCAAGAATGGAATAATGCAAGCAAGATTGCATTCAATAATGTAAGAATGCATGCAATAATGCATGCGAGAATGTATGAATGCATGCAAGAATGCAATAACGCAGGCAAGAATGCAAGCAAGAATGAACAATGCAAGAATGCATGCAAGATTGTTTACAAGAGTGCTAGAATGTAAGCAAGAGTGCAAGAATGCAAGAATGCATGCAAGAATGCATGCAAGATTGCAAGAATGCAAGAAAGAATGCAAGAATGCATGCAATGATGCCAGAATACATGTAAGAATGCACAGGAATGCAAGAATGCATGCAAGCAAGAATGCAAGAATGCATGCAATAATGCAAGCAAGAATGCTAGAATGCAAGACTGCAAGAATGCAAGAAATTATGCAAGAATGCAAGCATGAATGCAAGAATGCAAGCAAGAATGTAGGAATGGATGAATGGAAGAATGAAAGCAAAATACAAGATTGTACACAAGAATGCATGCAAGAATACATGAATGCAAGCAAGAATGCAAGAATGCCTGCAAGAATGGATGAACGCAAGCAAGAATACATTAAAGAATGCAAGCAAGAATGCAAGAACAAATGAATGTATGCAAGAATTCAAGCAAGAATGCAAGAATGCAAGCAAGAATGCAAGAATGGAAGAATGCAAGCAAGACTGCAAGAATGCATTGAAGAATGCAGGAATGCATGCAAGAAAGTATGCAAGAATGCAAGAAAGAATGGAAGAATGTATGCGAGAATGCAAGAATGCAAGCAAGAAGTCAGGAATGCAACCAAGAATGCAAACAGGAATTCAAGTATGCATGCAGGAATGCAGGAATGCCAGACAGAATGCAAGAAAGAATGCAAGGATGCATGCAAGAATGCATGCATGAATGCAAACAAGAATGCATGCAAGATTGCAAGAATGCAAGCAAGGCTGCAACAATGCAAAAAATAATGCAAGGTTGCATGCAAGAATGCAAGAATAAACACAAGATTGCATGCAAGAATGCAAGATTGCATGCAAGACTGCAAGAATGCATGCAAGTCTGCAAGCTAGAATGCAAGCAAGAATGCAAGACTGCAAGTAAGAGTGCAAGAAGGCATGCAGGGCTGCAAGAAAGAAAGAAAGAATGCAAGAATGCATGCAAGATTGCAAGAAAGATAGACAGAATGCAAGAAAAAGAGAAAGAATGCAAGCAAGAATTCAAGAATGCACGAATGCATGCAAGAATGCAAGAAGGTAAGCAAGAATGTAAGAATGCAAGAATGCAAGCAAGAATGCAAGAATGTAAGAATGCATGCAAGAATGCATGCAAGAATGCATGCAAGAATGCAAGCAAGAATGCATGCAAGATAGCAAGAATGAAGCAAGAATGCAAGAATGTATGCGAGAATGCAAGAATGCAAGCAAGAATTCAGGAATGCAACCAATAATTCAATAATCCAAGCAAGAATGCAAGAATGCATGCAGGAATGCAAGAATGCAAGAAATAATGCAAGAATGCAAGCAAGAATCTAAGAATGCAACAATGCAAACAAGAATGCAAGAACAAATGAATGTATGCAAGCATTCAAGCAAAAATGCAAGAATGCAAGCAAGAATGGAAGAATGGAAGAATGCAAGCAAGACTGCAAGAATGCAAGCAAGAATGCATGCAAGAATGCAAACAAGAATGCAAGAATGCAAGCAAGAATGCAAGAATGGAATAATGCAAGCATGAATGCATTCAATAATGTAAGAAGGCATGCAATAATGCATGCAAGAATGCATGAATGCACGCAAGAAAGCAATAACGCAGGCAATAATGCAAGCAAGAATGAAAAATGCAAGAATGCCTGCAAGATTGCTTACAAGAGTGCTAGAATGTAAGCAAGAGTGCAAGAATGCAAGAATGCATGCAAGAATGCATGCAAGATTGCAAGAGTGCAAGCAAGAATGCAAGAATGCAAGAAAGATTGCAAGGCTGCATGCAAGAATGCAAGATTGCATGCAAGAAAGAATGCAAGAAAGAATGCAAGCAAGAATGCAAGAATGCATGCAATGATGCCAGAATACATGTAAGAATGCACAGGAATGCAAGAATGCATGCAAGCAAGAATGCACGCAAGAATGCAAGAATGCATGCAATAATGCAAGCAAGAATGCTAGAATGCAAGAGTGCAAGAATGCAAGAAAAAATGCAAGAAATTATGCAAGAATGCAAGCATGAATGCAAGAATGCAAGCAAGAATGTAAGAATGCAAGTATGGAAGAATGAAAGCAAAATACAAGATTGTACACAAGAATGCAAGAATGCAAGCAAGAATACTTGAATGCAAGCAAGAATGCAAGAATGCATGCAAGAATGCAAGAATGGAAGAATGCAAGCAAGAATGCAAGAATGGAAGCCGGAATGCAAGAAAGCTAGAAAGAATGCAAGAATGCAAGCAAGAATGCATAATGCATGCAAGGATGCCAGAATACATGCAGGAATGCATGCAAGAACGCAAGAATGAATGCAAGAATGCAAGCAAGAATGCATGAATGCATGCAAGAATGCAAGCAAGAATGCAAGAACACTCCAAAACACTCACTCCAAAACACTCCAAAACACACACTCCAAAACACTCCATAACACTCACTCCAAAACACTCATTCTAAAACACTCCACAACACACACTCCATATCACTCGCTCCAAAACACACACTCCAAAACACTCCAAAACACTCCAGAGCACTTACTCCAAGACATTTAGTCCAAAACAAACACACCAAAACACTCACTCCAAAACACTCAAGCAAGAATGCAAGAATGCAAGCAAGAATGCAATAATGCAAACAAGAATGCAAGAAATAATACAAGAATGCATGCAAGAATGCAAGTAAGAATGGAAGAATGCAAGAATGGACGAATGCAAGCTAGCATGCAAGAATGCATGCAAGGATGCAAGTAAGAATGGAAGCATGCAAGAATGGACAAATGCAAGCTAGAATGCAAGAATGCATGCAAGAATGCAAGCAAGAATGCAAGAATGCAAACAAGAATGCAAGAAATAATGCAAGAACGCAAGCAAGAATGAAAGCAAGAATGCAAGACTGGAATAACGCAAGCAATAATGCATGCAAGAATGCATTCAATAATGTAAGAATGCATGCAGGAATGCATGCAAGAATGCATGCAAGATAGCAAGAATGAAGCAAGAATGCAAGAATGCAAGCAAGAATTCAGGAATGCAACCAATAATTCAATAATCCACGCAAGAATGCAAGAATGCATGCAGGAATGCAAGAATGCAAGAACTAATGCAAGAATGCAAGCAAGAATCTAAGAATGCAACAATGCAAACGAGAATGCAAGAACAAATGAATGTATGCAAGAATTCAAGCAAAAATGCAAGAATGCAAGCAAGAATGCAAGAATGGAAGAATGGAAGAATGCAAGCAAGACTGCAAGAATGCATGCAAGAATGCAAGCAAGAATGCATGCAAGAATGCAAATCAGAATGCAAGAATGCAAGCAAGAATGCAAGAATGCAAGCAGGAATGCAAGAATGGAATAATGCAAGCAAGATTGCATTCAATAATGCAAGAATGCATGCAATAATGCATGCGAGAATGTACGAATGCATGCAAGAATGCAATAACGCAGGCAAGAATGCAAGCAAGAATGAACAATGCAAGAATGCATGCAAGATTGCTTACAAGAGTGCTAGAATGTAAGCAAGAGTGCAAGAATGCATGCATGAATGCATGCAAGATTGCAAGAGTGCAAGCAAGAATGCAAGAATGCAAGAAAGATTGCAAGGCTGCATGCAAGAATGCAAGAAAGAATGCAAGCAAGAATGCAAGAATGCATGCAATGATGCCAGAATACATGTAAGAATGCAAAGGAATGCAAGAATGCATGCAAGCAAGAATGCAGGAATGCACGCAAGAATGCAAGAATGCATGCAATAATGCAAGCAAGAATGCTAGAATGCAAGCATGAATGCAAGAATGCAAGCAAGAATGTAAGAATGTAAGAATGGAAGAATGAAAGCAAAATACAAGATTGTACACAAGAATGCAAGAATGCATGCAAGAATACATGAATGCAAGCAAGAATGCAAGAATGGATGAACGCAAGCAAGAATACATTAAAGAATGCAAGCAAGAATGCAAGAACAAATGAATGTATGCAAGAATTCAAGCAAGAATGCAAGAATGCAAGCAAGAATGCAAGAATGGAAGAATGCAAGCAAGACTGCAAGAATGCATTGAAGAATGCAGGAATGCATGCAAGAAAGTATGCAAGAATGCAAGAATGCAAGCAAGAATGGAAGAATGTATGCGAGAATGCAAGAATGCAAGCAAGAAGTCAGGAATGCAACCAAGAATGCAAACAGGAATGCAAGTATGCATGCAGGAATGCAAGAATGCCAGACAGAATGCAAGAAAGAATGCAAGGACGCATGCAAGAATGCATGCATGAATGCAAACAAGAATGCATGCAAGATTGCAAGAATGCAAGCAAGGCTGCAAGAATGCAAAAAATAATGCAAGGTTGCATGCAAGAATGCAAGAATAAACACAAGATTGCATGCAAAAATGTAAGATTGCATGCAAGACTGCAAGAATGCATGCAAGTCTGCAAGCTAGAATGCAAGCAAGAATGCAAGACTGCAAGTAAGAGTGCAAGAAGGCATGCAGGGCTGCAAGAAAGAAAGAAAGAATGCAAGCAAGAATGCAAGAATGCATGCAAGATTGCAAGAAAGATAGACAGAATGCAAGAAAAAGAGAAAGAATGAAAGCAAGAATTCAAGAATGCACGAATGCATGCAAGAATGCAAGAAGGTAAGCAAGAATGCAAGCAAGAATGTAAGAATGCAAGCAAGAATGCAAGAATGTAAGAATGCATGCAAGAATGCATGCAAGAATGCATGCAAGAATGCAAGCAAGAATGCATGCAAGATAGCAAGAATGAAGCAAGAATGCAAGAATGTATGCGAGAATGCAAGAATGCAAGCAAGAATTCAGGAATGCAACCAATAATTCAATAATCCAAGCAAGAATGCAAGAATGCATGCAGGAATGCAAGAATGCAAGAAATAATGCAAGAATGCAAGCAAGAATCGAAGAATGCAACAATGCAAACAAGAATGCAAGAACAAATGAATGTATGCAAGCATTCAAGCAAAAATGCAAGAATGCAAGCAAGAATGGAAGAATGGAAGAATGCAAGCAAGACTGCAAGAATGCAAGCAAGAATGCATGCAAGAATGCAAACAAGAATGCAAGAATGCAAGCAAGATTGCAAGAATGGAATAATGCAAGCATGAATGCATTCAATAATGTAAGAAGGCATGCAATAATGCATGCAAGAATGCAAGAATGCACGCAAGAATGCAATAACGCAGGCAATAATGCAAGCAAGAATGAAAAATGCAAGAATGCCTGCAAGATTGCTTACAAGAGTGCTAGAATGTAAGCAAGAGTGCAAGAATGCAAGAATGCATGCAACAATGCATGCAAGATTGCAAGAGTGCAAGCAAGAATGCAAGAATGCAAGAAAGATTGCAGGGCTGCATGCAAGAATGCAAGAAAGAATGCAAGATTGCATGCAAGAATGCAAACAAGAATGCAAGAATGCATGCAATGATGCCAGAATGCATGTAAGAATGCACAGGAATGCAAGAATGCATGCAAGCAAGAATGCAGGAATGCACGCAAGAATGCAAGAATGCATGCAATAATGCAAGCAAGAATGCTAGAATGGAATAATGCAAGCAAGAATGCATTCAATAATGTAAGAATGCATGCAATAATGCATGCGAGAACGCATGAATGCACGCAAGAATGCAAGCAAGAATGAAAAATGCAAGAATGCATGCAAGAATGAAAAATGCAAGAATGCATGCAAGATTGCTTACAAGAGTGCTAGAATGTAAGCAAGAGTGCAAGAATGAAAGAATGCATGCAAGAATGCATGCAAGATTGCAAGAGTGCAAGCAAGAATGCAAGAATGCAAGAAAGATTGCAAGGCTGCATGCAAGAATGCAAGAAAGAATGCAAGATTGCATGCAAGAAAGAATGCAAGAAAGAATGCAAGCAAGAATGCAAGAATGCATGCAATGATGCCAGAATACATGTAAGAATGCACAGGAATGCAAGAATGCATGCAAGCAAGAATGCACGCAAGAATGCAAGAATGCATGCAATAATGCAAGCAAGAATGCTAGAATGCAAGAGTGCAAGAATGCAAGAAAAAATGCAAGAAATTATGCAAGAATGCAAGCATGAATGCAAGAATGCAAGCAAGAATGTAAGAATGCAAGTATGGAAGAATGAAAGCAAAATACAAGATTGTACACAAGAATGCAAGAATGCAAGCAAGAATACTTGAATGCAAGCAAGAATGCAAGAATGCATGCAAGAATGCAAGAATGGAAGAATGCAAGCAAGAATGCAAGAATGGAAGCCAGAATGCAAGAAAGCTAGAAAGAATGCAAGAATGCAAGCAAGAATGCATAATGCATGCAAGGATGCCAGAATACATGCAGGAATGCATGCAAGAACGCAAGAATGAATGCAAGAATGCAAGCAAGAATGCATGAATGCATGCAAGAATGCAAGCAAGAATGCAAGAACACTCCAAAACACTCACTCCAAAACACTCCAAAACACACACTCCAAAACACTCCATAACACTCACTCCAAAACACTCATTCTAAAACACTCCACAACACACACTCCATATCACTCGCTCCAAAACACACACTCCAAAACACTCCAAAACACTCCAGAGCACTTACTCCAAGACATTTAGTCCAAAACAAACACACCAAAACACTCACTCCAAAACACTCAAGCAAGAATGCAAGAATGCAAGCAAGAATGCAATAATGCAAACAAGAATGCAAGAAATAATACAAGAATGCATGCAAGAATGCAAGTAAGAATGGAAGCATGCAAGAAAGGACGAATGCAAGCTAGCATGCAAGAATGCATGCAAGGATGCAAGTAAGAATGGAAGCATGCAAGAATGGACAAATGCAAGCTAGAATGCAAGAATGCATGCAAGAATGCAAGCAAGAATGCAAGAATGCAAACAAGAATGCAAGAAATAATGCAAGAACGCAAGCAAGAATGAAAGCAAGAATGCAAGAATGGAATAACGCAAGCAATAATGCATGCAAGAATGCATTCAATAATGTAAGAATGCATGCAAGAATGCATGCAAGAATGCAAGCAAGAATGCATGCAAGATAGCAAGAATGAAGCAAGAATGCAAGAATGCAAGCAAGAATTCAGGAATGCAACCAATAATTCAATAATCCAAGCAAGAATGCAAGAATGCATGCAGGAATGCAAGAATGCAAGAACTAATGCAAGAATGCAAGCAAGAATCTAAGAATGCAACAATGCAAACGAGAATGCAAGAACAAATGAATGTATGCAAGAATTCAAGCAAAAATGCAAGAATGCAAGCAAGAATGCAAGAATGGAAGAATGGAAGAATGCAAGCAAGACTGCAAGAATGCATGCAAGAATGCAAGCAAGAATGCATGCAAGAATGCAAATAAGAATGCAAGAATGCAAGCAAGAATGCAAGAATGCAAGCAGGAATGCAAGAATGGAATAATGCAAGCAAGATTGCATTCAATAATGCAAGAATGCATGCAATAATGCATGCGAGAATGTATGAATGCATGCAAGAATGCAATAACGCAGGCAAGAATGCAAGCAAGAATGAACAATGCAAGAATGCATGCAAGATTGCTTACAAGAGTGCTAGAATGTAAGCAAGAGTGCAAGAATGCATGCATGAATGCAAGAAGGATTGCAAGGCTGCATGCAAGAATGCAAGAAAGAATGCAAGCAAGAATGCATGCAATGATGCCAGAATACATGTAAGAATGCAAAGGAATGCAAGAATGCATGCAAGCAAGAATGCAGGAATGCACGCAAGAATGCAAGAATGCCTGCAATAATGCAAGCAAGAATGCTAGAATGCAAGAGTGCAAGAATGCAAGAAAAAATGCAAGAAATTATGCAAGAATGCAAGCATGAATGCAAGAATGCAAGCAAGAATGTAAGAATGGAAGAATGGAAGAATGAAAGCAAAATACAAGATTGTACACAAGAATGCAAGAATGCATGCAAGAATACATGAATGCAAGCAAGAATGCAAGAATGGATGAACGCAAGCAAGAATACATTAAAGAATGCAAGCAAGAATGCAAGAACAAATGAATGTATGCAAGAATTCAAGCAAGAATGCAAGAATGCAAGCAAGAATGCAAGAATGGAAGAATGCAAGCAAGACTGCAAGAATGCATTGAAGAATGCAGGAATGCATGCAAGAAAGTATGCAAGAATGCAAGCAAGAATGGAAGAATGTATGCGAGAATGCAAGAATGCAAGCAAGAAGTCAGGAATGCAACCAAGAATGCAAACAGGAATGCAAGTATGCATGCAGGAATGCAAGAATGCCAGACAGAATGCAAGAAAGAATGCAAGGACGCATGCAAGAATGCATGCATGAATGCAAACAAGAATGCATGCAAGATTGCAAGAATGCAAGCAAGGCTGCAAGAATGCAAAAAATAATGCAAGGTTGCATGCAAGAATGCAAGAATAAACACAAGATTGCATGCAAAAATGCAAGATTGCATGCAAGACTGCAAGAATGCATGCAAGTCTGCAAGCTAGAATGCAAGCAAGAATGCAAGACTGCAAGTAAGAGTGCAAGAAGGCATGCAGGGCTGCAAGAAAGAAAGAAAGAATGCAAGCAAGAATGCAAGAATGCATGCAAGATTGCAAGAAAGATAGACAGAATGCAAGAAAAAGAGAAAGAATGAAAGCAAGAATTCAAGAATGCACGAATGCATGCAAGAATGCAAGAAGGTAAGCAAGAATGCAAGCAAGAATGTAAGAATGCAAGAATGCAAGCAAGAATGCAAGAATGTAAGAATGAATGCAAGAATGCATGCAAGAATGCATGCAAGAATGCAAGCAAGAATGCATGCAAGATAGCAAGAATGAAGCAAGAATGCAAGAATGTATGCGAGAATGCAAGAATGCAAGCAAGAATTCTGGAATGCAACCAATAATTCAATAATCCAAGCAAGAATGCAAGAATGCATGCAGGAATGCAAGAATGCAAGAAATAATGCAAGAATGCAAGCAAGAATCTAAGAATGCAACAATGCAAACAAGAATGCAAGAACAAATGAATGTATGCAAGCATTCAAGCAAAAATGCAAGAATGCAAGCAAGAATGGAAGAATGGAAGAATGCAAGCAAGACTGCAAGAATGCAAGCAAGAATGCATGCAAGAATGCAAACAAGAATGCAAGAATGCAAGCAAGATTGCAAGAATGGAATAATGCAAGCATGAATGCATTCAATAATGTAAGAAGGCATGCAATAATGCATGCAAGAATGCATGAATGCACGCAAGAATGCAATAACGCAGGCAATAATGCAAGCAAGAATGAAAAATGCAAGAATGCCTGCAAGATTGCTTACAAGAGTGCTAGAATGTAAGCAAGAGTGCAAGAATGCAAGAATGCATGCAAGAATGCATGCAAGATTGCAAGAGTGCAAGCAAGAATGCAAGAATGCAAGAAAGATTGCAGGGCTGCATGCAAGAATGCAAGAAAGAATGCAAGATTGCATGCAAGAATGCAAACAAGAATGCAAGAATGCATGCAATGATGCCAGAATGCATGTAAGAATGCACAGGAATGCAAGAATGCATGCAAGCAAGAATGCAGGAATGCACGCAAGAATGCAAGAATGCATGCAATAATGCAAGCAAGAATGCTAGAATGGAATAATGCAAACAAGAATGCATTCAATAATGTAAGAATGCATGCAATAATGCATGCGAGAATGCATGAATGCACGCAAGAATGCAATAACGCAGGCAAGAATGCAAGCAAGAATGAAAAATGCAAGAATGCATGCAAGATTGCTTACAAGATTGCTAGAATGTATGCAAGAGTGCAAAAATGCAAGAATGCATGCAAGGGTGCATGCAAGATTGCAAGAGTGCAAACAAGAATGCAAGAAAGATTGCAAGGCTACATGCAAGAATGCAAGATTGCATGCAAGAATGCAAGCAAGAATGCAAGCAAGAATGCAAGAATGCATGCAATGATGCCAGAATACATGTACGAATGCACAGGAATGCAAGAATGCATGCAAGCAATAATGCAGGAATCCACGCAAGAATGCATGCAATAATGCAAGCAAGAAAGCTAGAATGCAAGAGTGCAAGAATGCAAGAAAAAATGCAAGTAGGTATGCAAGAATGCAAGCATGAATGCAAGAATGCAAGCAAGAATGTAAGAATGGAAGAATGAAAGCAAAATACAAGATGATTGTACACAAGAATGCAAGAATGCATGCAAGAATACATGAATGCAAGCAAGAATGCAAGAATGCATGCAAGAATGCAAGAATGGAAGAATGCAAGCAAGAATGCAAGAATGGAAGCCAGAATGCAAGAAAGCTAGAAAGAATGCAAGAATGCAAGCAAGAATGCATAATGCATGCAAGGATGCCAGAATACATGCAGGAATGCATGCAAGAATGCAAGAATGAATGCAAGAATGCAAGCAAGAATGCATGAATGCATGCAAGAATGCAAGCAAGAATGCAAGAACACTCCAAAACACTCACTCCAAAACACTCCAAAACACACACTCCAAAACACTCACTCCAAAACACTCCACAACACACACTCCATATCACTCGCTCCAAAACACACACTCCAAAACACTCCAAAACACTCCAGAGCACTTACTCCAAGACATTTAGTCCAAAACAAACACTCCAAAAAACACCAAAACACGCACTCCAAAACACTCAAGCAAGAATGCAAGAATGCAAGCAAGAATGCAATAATGCAAACAAGAATGCAAGAAATAATACAAGAATGCATGCAAGAATGCAAGTAAGAATGGAAGCATGCAAGAATGGACGAATGCAAGCTAGCATGCAAGAATGCATGCAAGGATGCAAGTAAGAATGGAAGCATGCAAGAATGGACAAATGCAAGCTAGAATGCAAGAATGCATGCAAGAATGCAAGCAAGAATGCAACAATGCAAACAAGAATGCAAGAAATAATGCAAGAACGCAAGCAAGAATGAAAGCAAGAATGCAAGAATGGAATAACGCAAGCAATAATGCATGCAAGAATGCATTCAATAATGTAAGAATGCATGCAATAATGCATGCAAGAATGCAAGCAAGAATGCATGCAAGATAGCAAGAATGCAAGAATGTATGCGAGAATGCAAGAATGCAAGCAAGAATTCAGGAATGCAACCAATAATTCAATAATCCAAGCAAGAATGCATGCAGGAATGCCAGAATGCAAGAAATAATGCAAGAATGCAAGCAAGAATCTAAGAATGCAACAATGCAAACGAGAATGCAAGAACAAATGAATGTATGCAAGAATTCAAGGAAAAATGCAAGAATGCAAGCAAGAATGCAAGAATGGAAGAATGGAAGAATGCAAGCAAGACTGCAAGAATGCATGCAAGAATGCAAGCAAGAATGCATGCAAGAATGCAAATAAGAATGCAAGCAAGAATGCAAGAATGCAAGCAGGAATGCAAGAATGGAATAATGCATGCAATAATGCATGCGAGAATGTATGAATGCATGCAAGAATGCAATAACGCAGGCAAGAATGCAAGCAAGAATGAACAATGCAAGAATGCATGCAAGATTGCTTACAAGAGTGCTAGAATGTAAGCAAGCGTGCAAGAATGCATGCAAGAATGCATGCAAGATTGCAAGAGTGCAAGCAAGAATGCAAGAATGCAAGAAAGATTGCAAGGCTGCATGCAAGAATGCAAGAAAGAATGCAAGAATGCATGCAATGATGCCAGAATACATGTAAGAATGCACAGGAATGCAAGAATGCATGCAAGCAAGAATGCAGGAATGCACGCAAGAATGCAAGAATGCATGCAATAATGCAAGCAAGAATGCTAGAATGCAAGAGTGCAAGAATGCAAGAAAAAATGCAAGAAATTTTGCAAGAATGCAAGCATGAATGCAAGAATGCAAGCAAGAATGTAAGAATGCAAGAATGGAAGAATGAAAGCAAAATACAAGATTGTACATAAGAATGCAAGAATGCATGCAAGAATACATGAATGCAAGAAAGAATGCAAGAATGCATGCAAGAATGGATGAACGCAAGCAAGAATACATTAAAGAATGCAAGCAAGAATGCATGCATGCATTAACTCATCGAATGATGGAGCAGGCGCAAGACCCCGTATGACCTACTCCTGCTCCTATCTTCTATATTTCAAGTTTCTATGCATGCAAGAGTGCAAGAACGCAAGCAAGAATGCAAGAATGCTTGCAAGAATGCTAGCAAGAATGCAAGCAAGAATGCAAGAATGCAAGCAAGAATGCAGGAATGCATGCAAGAATGCAAGCAACAATGAAAGAATGCATGCAAGAATACATGCAAGATTGCATGCAAGATTGCAATAAAGCATGCAAGAATGCACTCAAGAATGCAAGAATGCATGCAAGAATGTAAGAATGCAAGCAAAAATCCAGCAATGCAAGAATGCAATCAAGAATGCAAGAAAGCAAGCAAGAATGGAAGCACAAATTCAAGCAAGAATGCTAACATGCAAGCAAACATGCAGAAATGCAAGAATGCAAACAAGAATGCAAGAAAGAATGCAAGAAAGCAAGCAAGAATGCAAGCAAGAATGCAAGAATGGAATAATGCAAGCAATAATGCATGCAATGATGCATTCAATATTGTAAGAATGCATGCAAGAATGCATGCGAGAATGCAAGAATGAATGCAAGAATGCAAGAACGCAGGCAAGCATGCAAGCAAGCAAGAATGCAAGAATGCATGCAAGATTGCTAAAATATAAGCAAAAATTCAACAATGCAAGAATGCAAGCAAGAATGCAAGAAAGCAAGCAAGAATGCAAGCAAAAATGCAAGCAAGAATGCCAGCACGCAAGCAAGAATGCAGGAATGCAAGAATGCAAACAAGAATGCAAGAATGTAAGCAAGAGTGCAAGAATGCAAGAATGCATGCAAGGATGCATGCAAGATTGCAAGAGTGCAAGCAAGAATGCAAGAAGCATTGCAAGGCTGCATGCAAGAATGCAAGAAAGAATGCAAGATTGCATGCAAGAAAGAATGCAAGCAAGAATGCAAGAATGCACGCAATGATGCCAGAATACATGTAAGAATGCACAGGAATGCAATAAATGCATGCAAGCAAGAATGCAGGAATGCACGCAACAATGCATGCAATAATGCAAGCAAGAATGCTAGAATGCAAGAGTGCAAGAATGCAAGAAAAAATGCAAGAAGGTATGCAAGAATGCAAGCATGAATGCAAGAATGCAAGCAAGAATGTAAGAATGCAAGAATGGAAGAATGAAAGCAAAATACAAGATTGTACACAAGAATGCAAGAATGCATGCAAGAATACACGAATGCAAGCAAGAATGCAAGAATGCATGCAAGAATGCAAGAATGGACGAATGCAAGCAAGAATGCAAGAATGGAAGCCAGAATGCAAGAAAGCTAGAAAGAATGCAAGAATGCAAGCAAGAATGCATAATGCATGCAAGGATGCCAGAATACATGCAGGAATGCATGCACGAATGCAAGAATGAATGCAAGAATGCAAGCAAGAATGCAAGAACACTCCAAAACACTCACTCCAAAACACACCAATAATGCAAGCAAGAATGCAGGAATGCAGAAATGCAAACAAGAATGCAAATAGGAACACAAGAATGCATGCAACTTTGCAAGCAACAATGCAAGAATGCAAGCATGAATGCAAGAATGCATGCGAGGATGCAAGAATGCAAGCAAAAATGCAGTAATGCAAGAATGCATGCAAGAATGAAAGAACGGAAGCAAGAATGCCTGCAAGAATGAACGCAAGAGCGCATGCAAGAACGCATGCAAGAATGCATGCAAGAATGCAAGCAAGAATGCAAGAAAGAATGCAAGACTGCGTGCGTGAATGCAAGAATGCAAGCAAGAATTCAGAAATGCAAGGAAAAGAATGCAAGCAAGACAGCAAGAATGCATGCAAGAATGCAATCAAGAATGCAAGCAAAAAATGCAACTATGCATGCGAGAATGCAACAATGCAAGCAAGAATGCAAGAATGCATGCAGGAATGCAAGCAAGAATCGAACAAAACAAGAATGAAAGCAAGAATGCAAGAATGGAAGCAAAAATGCAAGCAAGAATGCTAGCACGCAAGCAAGAATGCAAAAAAGAATGCAAGATAGAATGGAAGAATGCATGCAAGAATGCAAGCAGGAATGTAAGAATGGATTAATGCAAGCAAGAATGTATGCAAGAATGCATGCAAGATTGCAAGACTGCATGCAAGAATACAAGCAAGAATTCAAGCAAGAATGCAAGAATGCATGCGAGAATGCAACAATGCAAGCAAGAATGCATGCAAGAAATCAATCAAGAATCCAACAAAGCAAGAATGCAAGCAAGAATGCAAGAATGCAAGCTAAAATGCAAGCAAGAATGCTAGCACGCAAGCAAGAATGCAGGAATGCAAAAAAGAATGCAAGAAAGAATGGAAGAATGCATGCAAGAATGCAAGCAGGAAATCAAGAATGGATGAATGCAAGCAAGAATGTATGCAAGAATGCATGCAAGATTGCAAGAATGCAAGAAAAAATGCAAGAGTGTATGCAAGAATGCAAGCAAGCATGCAGGAATGCAAGAATGGATGAAATGGCAGCAAGAATGCAAGATTGTATGCAAGAATGCAGGCAAGAATGCATGAATGCAAGCAAGAATGCAAGCAAGAATGCAAGAATGCATGCAAGAATGCATGCAAGAATGAAAGCAAGAATGCCTGCAAGATAGCAAGAATGAAGCAAGAATGCTAGAATGCAAGCATGAATGCAAGAATGCAAGCAAGAATGTAAGAATGGAAGAATGGAAGAATGAAAGCAAAATACAAGATTGTACACAAGAATGCAAGAATGCATGCAAGAATACATGAATGCAAGCAAGAATGCAAGAATGGATGAACGCAAGCAAGAATACATTAAAGAATGCAAGCAAGAATGCAAGAACAAATGAATGTATGCAAGAATTCAAGCAAGAATGCAAGAATGCAAGCAAGAATGCAAGAATGGAAGAATGCAAGCAAGACTGCAAGAATGCATTGAAGAATGCAGGAATGCATGCAAGAAAGTATGCAAGAATGCAAGAATGCAAGCAAGAATGGAAGAATGTATGCGAGAATGCAAGAATGCAAGCAAGAAGTCAGGAATGCAACCAAGAATGCAAACAGGAATGCAAGTATGCATGCAGGAATGCAAGAATGCCAGACAGAATGCAAGAAAGAATGCAAGGACGCATGCAAGAATGCATGCATGAATGCAAACAAGAATGCATGCAAGATTGCAAGAATGCAAGCAAGGCTGCAAGAATGCAAAAAATAATGCAAGGTTGCATGCAAGAATGCAAGAATAAACACAAGATTGCATGCAAAAATGCAAGATTGCATGCAAGACTGCAAGAATGCATGCAAGTCTGCAAGCTAGAATGCAAGCAAGAATGCAAGACTGCAAGTAAGAGTGCAAGAAGGCATGCAGGGCTGCAAGAAAGAAAGAAAGAATGCAAGCAAGAATGCAAGAATGCATGCAAGATTGCAAGAAAGATAGACAGAATGCAAGAAAAAGAGAAAGAATGAAAGCAAGAATTCAAGAATGCACGAATGCATGCAAGAATGCAAGAAGGTAAGCAAGAATGCAAGCAAGAATGTAAGAATGCAAGAATGCAAGCAAGAATGCAAGAATGTAAGAATGAATGCAAGAATGCATGCAAGAATGCAAGAATGTATGCGAGAATGCAAGAATGCAAGCAAGAATTCAGGAATGCAACCAATAATTCAATAATCCAAGCAAGAATGCAAGAATGCATGCAGGAATGCAAGAATGCAAGAAATAATGCAAGAATGCAAGCAAGAATCTAAGAATGCAACAATGCAAACAAGAATGCAAGAACAAATGAATGTATGCAAGCATTCAAGCAAAAATGCAAGAATGCAAGCAAGAATGGAAGAATGGAAGAATGCAAGCAAGACTGCAAGAATGCAAGCAAGAATGCATGCAAGAATGCAAACAAGAATGGAATAATGCAAGCATGAATGCATTCAATAATGTAAGAATGCATGCAATAATGCATGCAAGAATGCATGAATGCACGCAAGAATGCAATAACGCAGGCAATAATGCAAGCAAGAATGAAAAATGCAAGAATGCCTGCAAGATTGCTTACAAGAGTGCTAGAATGTAAGCAAGAGTGCAAGAATGCAAGAATGCATGCAAGATTGCAAGAGTGCAAGCAAGAATGCAAGAAAGATTGCAAGGCTGCATGCAAGAATGCAAGAAAGAATGCAAGATTGCATGCAAGAATGCAAGCAAGAATGCATGCAATGATGCCAGAATACATGTAAGAATGCACAGGAATGCAAGAATGCATGCAAGCAAGAATGCAGGAATGCACGCAAGAATGCAAGAATGCATGCAATAATGCAAGCAAGAATGCTAGAATGCAAGAGTGCAAGAATGGAAGAAAAAATGCAAGAAATTATGCAAGAATGCAAGCATGAATGCAAGAATGCAAGCAAGAATGTAAGAATGCAAGTATGGAAGAATGAAAGCAAAATACAAGATTGTACACAAGAATGCAAGAATGCAAGCAAGAATACTTGAATGCAAGCAAGAATGCAAGAATGCATGCAAGAATGCAAGAATGGAAGAATGCAAGCAAGAATGCAAGAATGGAAGCCAGAATGCAAGAAAGCTAGAAAGAATGCAAGAATGCAAGAATGAATGCAAGAATGCAAGCAAGAATGCATGAATGCATGCAAGAATGCAAGCAAGAATGCAAGAACACTCCAAAACACTCACTCCAAAACACTCCAAAACACACACTCCAAAACACTCCATAACACTCACTCCAAAACACTCATTCCAAAACACTCCACAACACACACTCCATATCACTCGCTCCAAAACACACACTCCAAAACACTCCAAAACACTCCAGAGCACTTACTCCAAGACATTTAGTCCAAAACAAACACACCAAAACACTCACTCCAAAACACTCAAGCAAGAATGCAAGAATGCAAGCAAGAATGCAATAATGGAAACAAGAATGCAAGAAATAATACAAGAATGCATGCAAGAATGCAAGTAAGAATGGAAGCATGCAAGAATGGACGAATGCAAGCTAGCATGCAAGAATGCATGCAAGGATGCAAGTAAGAATGGAAGCATGCAAGAATGGACAAATGCAAGCTAGAATGCAAGAATGCATGCAAGAATGCAAGCAAGAATGCAAGAATGCAAACAAGAATGCAAGAAATAATGCAAGAACGCAAGCAAGAATGAAAGCAAGAATGCAAGAATGGAATAACGCAAGCAATAATGCATGCAAGAATGCATTCAATAATGTAAGAATGCATGCAAGAATGCAAGCAAGAATGCATGCAAGATAGCAAGAATTAAGCAAGAATGCAAGAATGTATGCGAGAATGCAAGAATGCAAGCAAGAATTCAGGAATGCAACCAATAATTCAATAATCCAAGCAAGAATGCATGCAGGAATGCAAGAATGCAAGAAATAATGCAAGAATGCAAGCAAGAATCTAAGAATGCAACAATGCAAACGAGAATGCAAGAACAAATGAATGTATGCAAGAATTCAAGCAAAAATGCAAGAATGCAAGCAAGAATGCAAGAATGGAAGAATGGAAGAATGCAAGCAAGACTGCAAGAATGCATGCAAGAAAGAATGCATGCAAGAATGCAAATAAGAATGCAAGAATGCAAGCAAGAATGCAAGAATGCAAGCAGGAATGCAAGAATGGAATAATGCAAGCAAGATTGCATTCAATAATGTAAGAATGCATGCAATAATGCATGCGAGAATGTATGAATGCATGCAAGAATGCAATAACGCAGGCAAGAATGCAAGCAAGAATGAACAATGCAAGAATGCATGCAAGATTGCTTACAAGAGTGCTAGAATGTAAGCAAGAGTGCAAGAATGCAAGAATGCATGCAAGAATGCATGCAAGATTGCAAGAGTGCAAGAAAGAATGAAAGAATGCAAGAAAGATTGCAAGGCTGCATGCAAGAATGCAAGAAAGAATGCAAGAATGCATGCAATGATGCCAGAATACATGTAAGAATGCACAGGAATGCAAGAATGCATGCAAGCAAGAATGCAGGAATGCACGCAAGAATGCAAGAATGCATGCAATAATGCAAGCAAGAATGCTAGAATGCAAGAGTGCAAGAATGCAAGAAAAAATGCAAGAAATTATGCAAGAATGCAAGCATGAATGCAAGAATGCAAGCAAGAATGTAAGAATGGAAGAATGGAAGAATGAAAGCAAAATACAAGATTGTACACAAGAATGCAAGAATGCATGCAAGAATACATGAATGCAAGCAAGAATGCAAGAATGCATGCAAGAATGCAAGAATGCATGCAATGATGACAGAATACATGTAAGAATGCACAGGAATGCAAGAATGCATGCAAGCAAGAATGCAAGAATGCACGCAAGAATGCATGCAATAATGCAAGCAAGAATGCTAGAATGCAAGAGTGCAAGAATGCAAGAAAAAATGCAAGAAATTATGCAAGAATGCAAGCATGAATGCAAGAATGCAAGCAAGAATGTAAGAATGTAAGAATGGAAGAATGAAAGCAAAATACAAGATTGTACACAAGAATGCAAGAATGCATGCAAGAATACATGAATGCAAGCAAGCATGCAAGAATGCCTGCAAGAATGGATGAACGCAAGCAAGAATACATTAAAGAATGCAAGCAAGAATGCAAGAACAAATGAATGTATGCAAGAATTCAAGCAAGAATGCAAGCAAGAATGCAAGAACGGAAGAATGCAAGCAAGACTGCAAGAATGCATTGAAGAATGCAGGAATGCATGCAAGAAAGTATGCAAGAATGCAAGCAAGAATGGAAGAATGTATGCGAGAATGCAAGAATGCAAGCAAGAAGTCAGGAATGCAACCAAGAATGCAAACAGGAATGCAAGTATGCATGCAGGAATGCAAGAATGCCAGACAGAATGCAAGAAAGAATGCAAGGACGCATGCAAGAATGCATGCATGCAAGATTGCAAGAATGCAAGCAAGGCTGCAAGAATGCAAAAAATAATGCAAGGTTGCATGCAAGAATGCAAGAATAAACACAAGATTGCATGCAAAAATGCAAGATTGCATGCAAGACTGCAAGAATGCATGCAAGTCTGCAAGCCAGAATGCAAGCTAGAATGCAAGACTGCAAGTAAGAGTGCAAGAAGGCATGCAGGGCTGCAAGAAAGAAAGAAAGAATGCAAGCAAGAATGCAAGAATGCATGCAAGATTGCAAGAAAGATAGACAGAATGCAAGAAAAAGAGAAAGAATGCAAGCAAGAATTCAAGAATGCAGAAATGCATGCAAGAATGCAAGAAGGTAAGCAAGAATGCAAGCAAGAATGTAAGAATGCAAGAATGCAAGAATGTAAGAATGCATGCAAGAATGCATGCAAGAATGCATGCAAGATAGCAAGAATGAAGCAAGAATGCAAGAATGTATGCGAGAATGCAAGAA
The DNA here is from genome assembly GCF_052327205.1 of Somniosus microcephalus. Lineage (NCBI taxonomy): Eukaryota > Metazoa > Chordata > Chondrichthyes > Squaliformes > Somniosidae > Somniosus > Somniosus microcephalus. The sequence goes on from NC_141008.1 coordinate 2,626,473, forward strand.
TGCATGCAGGAATGCAAGAATGCAAGAAATAATGCAAGAATGCAAGCAAGAATCTAAGAATGCAACAATGCAAACAAGAATGCAAGAACAAATGAATGTATGCAAGCATTCAAGCAAAAATGCAAGAATGCAAGCAAGAATGGAAGAATGGAAGAATGCAAGCAAGACTGCAAGAATGCAAGCAAGAATGCATGCAAGAATGCAAACAAGAATGCAAGAATGCAAGCAAGAATGCAAGAATGGAATAATGCAAGCATGAATGCATTCAATAATGTAAGAAGGCATGCAATAATGCATGCAAGAATGCATGAATGCACGCAAGAAAGCAATAACGCAGGCAATAATGCAAGCAAGAATGAAAAATGCAAGAATGCCTGCAAGATTGCTTACAAGCGTGCTAGAATGTAAGCAAGAGTGCAAGAATGCAAGAATGCATGCAAGAATGCATGCAAGATTGCAATAGTGCAAGCAAGAATGCAAGAATGCAAGAAAGATTGCAAGGCTGCATGCAAGAATGCAAGAAAGAATGCAAGATTGCATGCAAGAAAGAATGCAAGAAAGAATGCAAGCAAGAATGCAAGAATGCATGCAATGATGCCAGAATACATGTAAGAATGCACAGGAATGCAAGAATGCATGCAAGCAAGAATGCACGCAAGAATGCAAGAATGCATGCAATAATGCAAGCAAGAATGCTAGAATGCAAGAATGCAAGAATGCAAGAAAAAATGCAAGAAATTATGCAAGAATGCAAGCATGAATGCAAGAATGCAAGCAAGAATGTAAGAATGCAAGTATGGAAGAATGAAAGCAAAATACAAGATTGTACACAAGAATGCAAGAATGCAAGCAAGAATACTTGAATGCAAGCAAGAATGCAAGAATGCATGCAAGAATGCAAGAATGGAAGAATGCAAGCAAGAATGCAAGAATGGAAGCCAGAATGCAAGAAAGCTAGAAAGAATGCAAGAATGCAAGCAAGAATGCATAATGCATGCAAGGATGCCAGAATACATGCAGGAATGCATGCAAGAACGCAAGAATGAATGCAAGAATGCAAGCAAGAATGCATGAATGCATGCAAGAATGCAAGCAAGAATGCAAGAACACTCCAAAACACTCACTCCAAAACACTCCAAAACACACACTCCAAAACACTCCATAACACTCACTCCAAAACACTCATTCTAAAACACTCCACAACACACACTCCATATCACTCGCTCCAAAACACACACTCCAAAACACTCCAAAACACTCCAGAGCACTTACTCCAAGACATTTAGTCCAAAACAAACACACCAAAACACTCACTCCAAAACACTCAAGCAAGAATGCAAGAATGCAAGCAAGAATGCAATAATGCAAACAAGAATGCAAGAAATAATACAAGAATGCATGCAAGAATGCAAGTAAGAATGGAAGCATGCAAGAAAGGACGAATGCAAGCTAGCATGCAAGAATGCATGCAAGGATGCAAGTAAGAATGGAAGCATGCAAGAATGGACAAATGCAAGCTAGAATGCAAGAATGCATGCAAGAATGCAAGCAAGAATGCAAGAATGCAAACAAGAATGCAAGAAATAATGCAAGAACGCAAGCAAGAATGAAAGCAAGAATGCAAGAATGGAATAACGCAAGCAATAATGCATGCAAGAATGCATTCAATAATGTAAGAATGCATGCAAGAATGCAAGCAAGAATGCATGCAAGATAGCAAGAATGAAGCAAGAATGCAAGAATGCAAGCAAGAATTCAGGAATGCAACCAATAATTCAATAATCCAAGCAAGAATGCAAGAATGCATGCAGGAATGCAAGAATGCAAGAACTAATGCAAGAATGCAAGCAGGAATCTAAGAATGCAACAATGCAAACGAGAATGCAAGAACAAATTAATGTATGCAAGAATTCAAGCAAAAATGCAAGAATGCAAGCAAGAATGCAAGAATGGAAGAATGGAAGAATGCAAGCAAGACTGCAAGAATGCATGCAAGAATGCAAGAAAGAATGCATGCAAGAATGCAAATAAGAATGCAAGAATGCAAGCAAGAATGCAAGAATGCAAGCAGGAATGCAAGAATGGAATAATGCAAGCAAGATTGCATTCAATAATGCAAGAATGCATGCAATAATGCATGCGAGAATGTATGAATGCATGCAAGAATGCAATAACGCAGGCAAGAATGCAAGCAAGAATGAACAATGCAAGAATGCATGCAAGATTGCTTACAAGAGTGCTAGAATGTAAGCAAGAGTGCAAGAATGCATGCATGAATGCAAGAAAGATTGCAAGGCTGCATGCAAGAATGCAAGAAAGAATGCAAGCAAGAATGCAAGAATGCATGCAATGATGCCAGAATACATGTAAGAATGCAAAGGAATGCAAGAATGCATGCAAGCAAGAATGCAGGAATGCACGCAAGAATGCAAGAATGCCTGCAATAATGCAAGCAAGAATGCTAGAATGCAAGAGTGCAAGAATGCAAGAAAAAATGCAAGAAATTATGCAAGAATGCAAGCATGAATGCAAGAATGCAAGCAAGAATGTAAGAATGGAAGAATGGAAGAATGAAAGCAAAATACAAGATTGTACACAAGAATGCAAGAATGCATGCAAGAATACATGAATGCAAGCAAGAATGCAAGAATGGATGAACGCAAGCAAGAATACATTAATGAATGCAAGCAAGAATGCAAGAACAAATGAATGTATGCAAGAATTCAAGCAAGAATGCAAGAATGCAAGCAAGAATGCAAGAATGGAAGAATGCAAGCAAGACTGCAAGAATGCATTGAAGAATGCAGGAATGCATGCAAGAAAGTATGCAAGAATGCAAGAATGCAAGCAAGAATGGAAGAATGTATGCGAGAATGCAAGAATGCATGCAAGGATGCAAGTAAGAATGGAAGCATGCAAGAATGGACAAATGCAAGCTAGAATGCAAGAATGCATGCAAGAATGCAAGCAAGAATGCAAGAATGCAAACAAGAATGCAAGAAATAATGCAAGAACGCAAGCAAGAATGAAAGCAAGAATGCAAGAATGGAATAACGCAAGCAATAATGCATGCAAGAATGCATTCAATAATGTAAGAATGCATGCAAGAATGCAAGCAAGAATGCATGCAAGATAGCAAGAATTAAGCAAGAATGCAAGAATGTATGCGAGAATGCAAGAATGCAAGCAAGAATTCAGGAATGCAACCAATAATTCAATAATCCAAGCAAGAATGCATGCAGGAATGCAAGAATGCAAGAAATAATGCAAGAATGCAAGCAAGAATCTAAGAATGCAACAATGCAAACGAGAATGCAAGAACAAATGAATGTATGCAAGAATTCAAGCAAAAATGTAAGAATGCAAGCAAGAATGCAAGAATGGAAGAATGGAAGAATGCAAGCAAGACTGCAAGAATGCATGCAAGAAAGAATGCATGCAAGAATGCAAATAAGAATGCAAGAATGCAAGCAAGAATGCAAGAATGCAAGCAGGAATGCAAGAATGGAATAATGCAAGCAAGATTGCATTCAATAATGTAAGAATGCATGCAATAATGCATGCGAGAATGTATGAATGCATGCAAGAATGCAATAACGCAGGCAAGAATGCAAGCAAGAATGAACAATGCAAGAATGCATGCAAGATTGCTTACAAGAGTGCTAGAATGTAAGCAAGAGTGCAAGAATGCAAGAATGCATGCAAGAATGCATGCAAGATTGCAAGAGTGCAAGAAAGAATGAAAGAATGCAAGAAAGATTGCAAGGCTGCATGCAAGAATGCAAGAAAGAATGCAAGAATGCATGCAATGATGCCAGAATACATGTAAGAATGCACAGGAATGCAAGAATGCATGCAAGCAAGAATGCAGGAATGCACGCAAGAATGCAAGAATGCATGCAATAATGCAAGCAAGAATGCTAGAATGCAAGAGTGCAAGAATGCAAGAAAAAATGCAAGAAATTATGCAAGAATGCAAGCATGAATGCAAGAATGCAAGCAAGAATGTAAGAATGGAAGAATGGAAGAATGAAAGCAAAATACAAGATTGTACACAAGAATGCAAGAATGCATGCAAGAATACATGAATGCAAGCAAGAATGCAAGAATGCATGCAAGAATGCAAGAATGCATGCAATGATGACAGAATACATGTAAGAATGCACAGGAATGCAAGAATGCATGCAAGCAAGAATGCAAGAATGCACGCAAGAATGCATGCAATAATGCAAGCAAGAATGCTAGAATGCAAGAGTGCAAGAATGCAAGAAAAAATGCAAGAAATTATGCAAGAATGCAAGCATGAATGCAAGAATGCAAGCAAGAATGTAAGAATGTAAGAATGGAAGAATGAAAGCAAAATACAAGATTGTACACAAGAATGCAAGAATGCATGCAAGAATACATGAATGCAAGCAAGCATGCAAGAATGCCTGCAAGAATGGATGAACGCAAGCAAGAATACATTAAAGAATGCAAGCAAGAATGCAAGAACAAATGAATGTATGCAAGAATTCAAGCAAGAATGCAAGCAAGAATGCAAGAACGGAAGAATGCAAGCAAGACTGCAAGAATGCATTGAAGAATGCAGGAATGCATGCAAGAAAGTATGCAAGAATGCAAGCAAGAATGGAAGAATGTATGCGAGAATGCAAGAATGCAAGCAAGAAGTCAGGAATGCAACCAAGAATGCAAACAGGAATGCAAGTATGCATGCAGGAATGCAAGAATGCCAGACAGAATGCAAGAAAGAATGCAAGGACGCATGCAAGAATGCATGCATGAATGCAAACAAGAATGCATGCAAGATTGCAAGAATGCAAGCAAGGCTGCAAGAATGCAAAAAATAATGCAAGGTTGCATGCAAGAATGCAAGAATAAACACAAGATTGCATGCAAAAATGCAAGATTGCATGCAAGACTGCAAGAATGCATGCAAGTCTGCAAGCCAGAATGCAAGCTAGAATGCAAGACTGCAAGTAAGAGTGCAAGAAGGCATGCAGGGCTGCAAGAAAGAAAGAAAGAATGCAAGCAAGAATGCAAGAATGCATGCAAGATTGCAAGAAAGATAGACAGAATGCAAGAAAAAGAGAAAGAATGCAAGCAAGAATTCAAGAATGCAGGAATGCATGCAAGAATGCAAGAAGGTAAGCAAGAATGCAAGCAAGAATGTAAGAATGCAAGAATGCAAGAATGTAAGAATGCATGCAAGAATGCATGCAAGAATGCATGCAAGATAGCAAGAATGAAGCAAGAATGCAAGAATGTATGCGAGAATGCAAGAATGCATGCAGGAATGCAAGAATGCAAGAAATAATGCAAGAATGCAAGCAAGAATCTAAGAATGCAACAATGCAAACAAGAATGCAAGAACAAATGAATGTATGCAAGCATTCAAGCAAAAATGCAAGAATGCAAGCAAGAATGGAAGAATGGAAGAATGCAAGCAAGACTGCAAGAATGCAAGCAAGAATGCATGCAAGAATGCAAACAAGAATGCAAGAATGCAAGCAAGAATGCAAGAATGGAATAATGCAAGCATGAATGCATTCAATAATGTAAGAAGGCATGCAATAATGCATGCAAGAATGCATGAATGCACGCAAGAAAGCAATAACGCAGGCAATAATGCAAGCAAGAATGAAAAATGCAAGAATGCCTGCAAGATTGCTTACAAGCGTGCTAGAATGTAAGCAAGAGTGCAAGAATGCAAGAATGCATGCAAGAATGCATGCAAGATTGCAATAGTGCAAGCAAGAATGCAAGAATGCAAGAAAGATTGCAAGGCTGCATGCAAGAATGCAAGAAAGAATGCAAGATTGCATGCAAGAAAGAATGCAAGCAAGAATGCAAGAATGCATGCAATGATGCCAGAATACATGTAAGAATGCACAGGAATGCAAGAATGCATGCAAGCAAGAATGCACGCAAGAATGCAAGAATGCATGCAATAATGCAAGCAAGAATGCTAGAATGCAAGAGTGCAAGAATGCAAGAAAAAATGCAAGAAATTATGCAAGAATGCAAGCATGAATGCAAGAATGCAAGCAAGAATGTAAGAATGCAAGTATGGAAGAATGAAAGCAAAATACAAGATTGTACACAAGAATGCAAGAATGCAAGCAAGAATACTTGAATGCAAGCAAGAATGCAAGAATGCATGCAAGAATGCAAGAATGGAAGAATGCAAGCAAGAATGCAAGAATGGAAGCCAGAATGCAAGAAAGCTAGAAAGAATGCAAGAATGCAAGCAAGAATGCATAATGCATGCAAGGATGCCAGAATACATGCAGGAATGCATGCAAGAACGCAAGAATGAATGCAAGAATGCAAGCAAGAATGCATGAATGCATGCAAGAATGCAAGCAAGAATGCAAGAACACTCCAAAACACTCACTCCAAAACACTCCAAAACACACACTCCAAAACACTCCATAACACTCACTCCAAAACACTCATTCTAACACACTCCACAACACACACTCCATATCACTCGCTCCAAAACACACACTCCAAAACACTCCAAAACACTCCAGAGCACTTACTCCAAGACATTTAGTCCAAAACAAACACACCAAAACACTCACTCCAAAACACTCAAGCAAGAATGCAAGAATGCAAGCAAGAATGCAATAATGCAAACAAGAATGCAAGAAATAATACAAGAATGCATGCAAGAATGCAAGTAAGAATGGAAGCATGCAAGAAAGGACGAATGCAAGCTAGCATGCAAGAATGCATGCAAGGATGCAAGTAAGAATGGAAGCATGCAAGAATGGACAAATGCAAGCTAGAATGCAAGAATGCATGCAAGAATGCAAGAATGCAAACAAGAATGCAAGAAATAATGCAAGAACGCAAGCAAGAATGAAAGCAAGAATGCAAGAATGGAATAACGCAAGCAATAATGCATGCAAGAATGCATTCAATAATGTAAGAATGCATGCAAGAATGCAAGCAAGAATGCATGCAAGATAGCAAGAATGAAGCAAGAATGCAAGAATGCAAGCAAGAATTCAGGAATGCAACCAATAATTCAATAATCCAAGCAAGAATGCAAGAATGCATGCAGGAATGCAAGAATGCAAGAACTAATGCAAGAATGCAAGCAAGAATCTAAGAATGCAACAATGCAAACGAGAATGCAAGAACAAATGAATGTATGCAAGAATTCAAGCAAAAATGCAAGAATGCAAGCAAGAATGCAAGAATGGAAGAATGGAAGAATGCAAGCAAGACTGCAAGAATGCATGCAAGAATGCAAGAAAGAATGCATGCAAGAATGCAAATAAGAATGCAAGAATGCAAGCAAGAATGCAAGAATGCAAGCAGGAATGCAAGAATGGAATAATGCAAGCAAGATTGCATTCAATAATGCAAGAATGCATGCAATAATGCATGCGAGAATGTATGAATGCATGCAAGAATGCAATAACGCAGGCAAGAATGCAAGCAAGAATGAACAATGCAAGAATGCATGCAAGATTGCTTACAAGAGTGCAAGAATGCATGCATGAATGCAAGAAAGATTGCAAGGCTGCATGCAAGAATGCAAGAAAGAATGCAAGCAAGAATGCAAGAATGCATGCAATGATGCCAGAATACATGTAAGAATGCAAAGGAATGCAAGAATGCATGCAAGCAAGAATGCAGGAATGCACGCAAGAATGCAAGAATGCCTGCAATAATGCAAGCAAGAATGCTAGAATGCAAGAGTGCAAGAATGCAAGAAAAAATGCAAGAAATTATGCAAGAATGCAAGCATGAATGCAAGAATGCAAGCAAGAATGTAAGAATGGAAGAATGGAAGAATGAAAGCAAAATACAAGATTGTACACAAGAATGCAAGAATGCATGCAAGAATACATGAATGCAAGCAAGAATGCAAGAATGGATGAACGCAAGCAAGAATACATTAATGAATGCAAGCAAGAATGCAAGAACAAATGAATGTATGCAAGAATTCAAGCAAGAATGCAAGAATGCAAGCAAGAATGCAAGAATGGAAGAATGCAAGCAAGACTGCAAGAATGCATTGAAGAATGCAGGAATGCATGCAAGAAAGTATGCAAGAATGCAAGAATGCAAGCAAGAATGGAAGAATGTATGCGAGAATGCAAGAATGCAAGCAAGAAGTCAGGAATGCAACCAAGAATGCAAACAGGAATGCAAGTATGCATGCAGGAATGCAAGAATGCCAGACAGAATGCAAGAAAGAATGCATGAATGCAAACAAGAATGCATGCAAGATTGCAAGAATGCAAGCAAGGCTGCAAGAATGCAAAAAATAATGCAAGGTTGCATGCAAGAATGCAAGAATAAACACAAGATTGCATGCAAAAATGTAAGATTGCATGCAAGACTGCAAGAATGCATGCAAGTCTGCAAGCTAGAATGCAAGCAAGAATGCAAGACTGCAAGTAAGAGTGCAAGAAGGCATGCAGGGCTGCAAGAAAGAAAGAAAGAATGCAAGCAAGAATGCAAGAATGCATGCAAGATTGCAAGAAAGATAGACAGAATGCAAGAAAAAGAGAAAGAATGAAAGCAAGAATTCAAGAATGCACGAATGCATGCAAGAATGCAAGAAGGTAAGCAAGAATGCAAGCAAGAATGTAAGAATGCAAGAATGCAAGCAAGAATGCAAGAATGTAAGAATGAATGCAAGAATGCATGCAAGAATGCATGCAAGAATGCAAGCAAGAATGCATGCAAGATAGCAAGAATGAAGCAAGAATGCAAGAATGCATGCAGGAATGCAAGAATGCAAGAAATAATGCAAGAATGCAAGCAAGAATCTAAGAATGCAACAATGCAAACAAGAATGCAAGAACAAATGAATGTATGCAAGCATTCAAGCAAAAATGCAAGAATGCAAGCAAGAATGGAAGAATGGAAGAATGCAAGCAAGACTGCAAGAATGCAAGCAAGAATGCATGCAAGAATGCAAACAAGAATGCAAGAATGCAAGCAAGATTGCAAGAATGGAATAATGCAAGCATGAATGCATTCAATAATGTAAGAAGGCATGCAATAATGCATGCAAGAATGCATGAATGCACGCAAGAATGCAATAACGCAGGCAATAATGCAAGCAAGAATGAAAAATGCAGGAATGCCTGCAAGATTGCTTACAAGAGTGCTAGAATGTAAGCAAGAGTGCAAGAATGCAAGAATGCATGCAAGAATGCATGCAAGATTGCAAGAGTGCAAGCAAGAATGCAAGAATGCAAGAAAGATTGCAGGGCTGCATGCAAGAATGCAAGAAAGAATGCAAGATTGCATGCAAGAATGCAAACAAGAATGCAAGAATGCATGCAATGATGCCAGAATGCATGTAAGAATGCACAGGAATGCAAGAATGCATGCAAGCAAGAATGCAGGAATGCACGCAAGAATGCAAGAATGCATGCAATAATGCAAGCAAGAATGCTAGAATGGAATAATGCAAACAAGAATGCATTCAATAATGTAAGAATGCATGCAATAATGCATGCGAGAATGCATGAATGCACGCAAGAATGCAATAACGCAGGCAAGAATGCAAGCAAGAATGAAAAATGCAAGAATGCATGCAAGATTGCTTACAAAATTGCTAGAATGTATGCAAGAGTGCAAAAATGCAAGGGTGCATGCAAGATTGCAAGAGTGCAAACAAGAATGCAAGAAAGATTGCAAGGCTACATGCAAGAATGCAAGATTGCATGCAAGAATGCAAGCAAGAATGCAAGAAAGAATGCAAGAATGCATGCAATGATGCCAGAATACATGTACGAATGCACAGGAATGCAAGAATGCATGCAAGCAATAATGCAGGAATCCACGCAAGAATGCATGCAATAATGCAAGCAAGAAAGCTAGAATGCAAGAGTGCAAGAATGCAAGAAAAAATGCAAGTAGGTATGCAAGAATGCAAGCATGAATGCAAGAATGCAAGCAAGAATGTAAGAATGGAAGAATGAAAGCAAAATACAAGATGATTGTACACAAGAATGCAAGAATGCATGCAAGAATACATGAATGCAAGCAAGAATGCAAGAATGCATGCAAGAATGCAAGAATGGAAGAATGCAAGCAAGAATGCAAGAATGGAAGCCAGAATGCAAGAAAGCTAGAAAGAATGCAAGAATGCAAGCAAGAATGCATAATGCATGCAAGGATGCCAGAATACATGCAGGAATGCATGCAAGAATGCAAGAATGAATGCAAGAATGCAAGCAAGAATGCATGAATGCATGCAAGAATGCAAGCAAGAATGCAAGAACACTCCAAAACACTCACTCCAAAACACTCACTCCAAAACACTCCAAAACACACACTCCAAAACACTCACTCCAAAACACTCCACAACACACACTCCATATCACTCGCTCCAAAACACACACTCCAAAACACTCCAAAACACTCCAGAGCACTTACTCCAAGACATTTAGTCCAAAACAAACACTCCAAAAAACACCAAAACACGCACTCCAAAACACTCAAGCAAGAATGCAAGAATGCAAGCAAGAATGCAATAATGCAAACAAGAATGCAAGAAATAATACAAGAATGCATGCAAGAATGCAAGTAAGAATGGAAGCATGCAAGAATGGACGAATGCAAGCTAGCATGCAAGAATGCATGCAAGGATGCAAGTAAGAATGGAAGCATGCAAGAATGGACAAATGCCAGCTAGAATGCAAGAATGCATGCAAGAATGCAAGCAAGAATGCAACAATGCAAACAAGAATGCAAGAAATAATGCAAGAACGCAAGCAAGAATGAAAGCAAGAATGCAAGAATGGAATAACGCAAGCAATAATGCATGCAAGAATGCATTCAATAATGTAAGAATGCATGCAATAATGCATGCAAGAATGCAAGCAAGAATGCATGCAAGATAGCAAGAATGCAAGAATGTATGCGAGAATGCAAGAATGCAAGCAAGAATTCAGGAATGCAACCAATAATTCAATAATCCAAGCAAGAATGCATGCAGGAATGCAAGAATGCAAGAAATAATGCAAGAATGCAAGCAAGAATCTAAGAATGCAACAATGCAAACGAGAATGCAAGAACAAATGAATGTATGCAAGAATTCAAGGAAAAATGCAAGAATGCAAGCAAGAATGCAAGAATGGAAGAATGGAAGAATGCAAGCAAGACTGCAAGAATGCATGCAAGAATGCAAGCAAGAATGCATGCAAGAATGCAAATAAGAATGCAAGCAAGAATGCAAGAATGCAAGCAGGAATGCAAGAATGGAATAATGCATGCAATAATGCATGCGAGAATGTATGAATGCATGCAAGAATGCAATAACGCAGGCAAGAATGCAAGCAAGAATGAACAATGCAAGAATGCATGCAAGATTGCTTACAAGAGTGCTAGAATGTAAGCAAGCGTGCAAGAATGCATGCAAGAATGCATGCAAGATTGCAAGAGTGCAAGCAAGAATGCAAGAATGCAAGAAAGATTGCAAGGCTGCATGCAAGAATGCAAGAAAGAATGCAAGAATGCATGCAATGATGCCAGAATACATGTAAGAATGCACAGGAATGCAAGAATGCATGCAAGCAAGAATGCAGGAATGCACGCAAGAATGCAAGAATGCATGCAATAATGCAAGCAAGAATGCTAGAATGCAAGAGTGCAAGAATGCAAGAAAAAATGCAAGAAATTTTGCAAGAATGCAAGCATGAATGCAAGAATGCAAGCAAGAATGTAAGAATGCAAGAATGGAAGAATGAAAGCAAAATACAAGATTGTACATAAGAATGCAAGAATGCATGCAAGAATACATGAATGCAAGAAAGAATGCAAGAATGCATGCAAGAATGGATGAACGCAAGCAAGAATACATTAAAGAATGCAAGCAAGAATGCATGCATGCATTAACTCATCGAATGATGGAGCAGGCGCAAGATCCCGTATGACCTACTCCTGCTCCTATCTTCTATATTTCAAGTTTCTATGCATGCAAGAGTGCAAGAACGCAAGCAAGAATGCAAGAATGCTTGCAAGAATGCTAGCAAGAATGCAAGCAAGAATGCAAGAATGCAAGCAAGAATGCAGGAATGCATGCAAGAATGCAAGCAACAATGAAAGAATGCATGCAAGAATACATGCAAGATTGCATGCAAGATTGCAATAAAGCATGCAAGAATGCACTCAAGAATGCAAGAATGCATGCAAGAATGTAAGAATGCAAGCAAAAATCCAGCAATGCAAGAATGCAATCAAGAATGCAAGAAAGCAAGCAAGAATGGAAGCACAAATTCAAGCAAGAATGCTAACATGCAAGCAAACATGCAGAAATGCAAGAATGCAAACAAGAATGCAAGAAAGAATGCAAGAAAGCAAGCAAGAATGCAAGCAAGAATGCAAGAATGGAATAATGCAAGCAATAATGCATGCAATGATGCATTCAATATTGTAAGAATGCATGCAAGAATGCATGCGAGAATGCAAGAATGAATGCAAGAATGCAAGAACGCAGGCAAGCATGCAAGCAAGCAAGAATGCAAGAATGCATGCAAGATTGCAAAAATATAAGCAAAAATTCAACAATGCAACAATGCAAGCAAGAATGCAAGAAAGCAAGCAAGAATGCAAGCAAAAATGCAAGCAAGAATGCCAGCACGCAAGCAAGAATGCAGGAATGCAAGAATGCAAACAAGAATGCAAGAATGTAAGCAAGAGTGCAAGAATGCAAGAATGCATGCAAGGATGCATGCAAGATTGCAAGAGTGCAAGCAAGAATGCAAGAAGCATTGCAAGGCTGCATGCAAGAATGCAAGAAAGAATGCAAGATTGCATGCAAGAAAGAATGCAAGCAAGAATGCAAGAATGCACGCAATGATGCCAGAATACATGTAAGAATGCACAGGAATGCAATAAATGCATGCAAGCAAGAATGCAGGAATGCACGCAACAATGCATGCAATAATGCAAGCAAGAATGCTAGAATGCAAGAGTGCAAGAATGCAAGAAAAAATGCAAGAAGGTATGCAAGAATGCAAGCATGAATGCAAGAATGCAAGCAAGAATGTAAGAATGCAAGAATGGAAGAATGAAAGCAAAATACAAGATTGTACACAAGAATGCAAGAATGCATGCAAGAATACACGAATGCAAGCAAGAATGCAAGAATGCATGCAAGAATGCAAGAATGGACGAATGCAAGCAAGAATGCAAGAATGGAAGCCAGAATGCAAGAAAGCTAGAAAGAATGCAAGAATGCAAGCAAGAATGCATAATGCATGCAAGGATGCCAGAATACATGCAGGAATGCATGCACGAATGCAAGAATGAATGCAAGAATGCAAGCAAGAATGCAAGAACACTCCAAAACACTCACTCCAAAACACACCAATAATGCAAGCAAGAATGCAGGAATGCAGAAATGCAAACAAGAATGCAAATAGGAACACAAGAATGCATGCAACTTTGCAAGCAACAATGCAAGAATGCAAGCATGAATGCAAGAATGCATGCGAGGATGCAAGAATGCAAGCAAAAATGCAGTAATGCAAGAATGCATGCAAGAATGAAAGAACGGAAGCAAGAATGCCTGCAAGAATGAACGCAAGAGCGCATGCAAGAACGCATGCAAGAATGCATGCAAGAATGCAAGCAAGAATGCAAGAAAGAATGCAAGACTGCGTGCGTGAATGCAAGAATGCAAGCAAGAATTCAGAAATGCAAGGAAAAGAATGCAAGCAAGACAGCAAGAATGCATGCAAGAATGCAAGCAAGAATGCAAGCAAAAAATGCAACTATGCATGCGAGAATGCAACAATGCAAGCAAGAATGCAAGAATGCATGCAGGAATGCAAGCAAGAATCGAACAAAACAAGAATGAAAGCAAGAATGCAAGAATGGAAGCAAAAATGCAAGCAAGAATGCTAGCACGCAAGCAAGAATGCAAAAAAGAATGCAAGATAGAATGGAAGAATGCATGCAAGAATGCAAGCAGGAATGTAAGAATGGATTAATGCAAGCAAGAATGTATGCAAGAATGCATGCAAGATTGCAAGACTGCATGCAAGAATACAAGCAAGAATTCAAGCAAGAATGCAAGAATGCATGCGAGAATGCAACAATGCAAGCAAGAATGCATGCAAGAAATCAATCAAGAATCCAACAAAGCAAGAATGCAAGCAAGAATGCAAGAATGCAAGCTAAAATGCAAGCAAGAATGCTAGCACGCAAGCAAGAATGCAGGAATGCAAAAAAGAATGCAAGAAAGAATGGAAGAATGCATGCAAGAATGCAAGCAGGAAATCAAGAATGGATGAATGCAAGCAAGAATGTATGCAAGAATGCATGCAAGATTGCAAGAATGCAAGAAAAAATGCAAGAGTGTATGCAAGAATGCAAGCAAGCATGCAGGAATGCAAGAATGGATGAAATGGCAGCAAGAATGCAAGATTGTATGCAAGAATGCAGGCAAGAATGCATGAATGCAAGCAAGAATGCAAGCAAGAATGCAAGAATGCATGCAAGAATGCATGCAAGAATGAAAGCAAGAATGCCTGCAAGATAGCAAGAATGAAGCAAGAATGCTAGAATGCAAGCATGAATGCAAGAATGCAAGCAAGAATGTAAGAATGTAAGAATGGAAGAATGAAAGCAAAATACAAGATTGTACACAAGAATGCAAGAATGCATGCAAGAATACATGAATGCAAGCAAGAATGCAAGAATGGATGAACGCAAGCAAGAATACATTAAAGAATGCAAGCAAGAATGCAAGAACAAATGAATGTATGCAAGAATTCAAGCAAGAATGCAAGAATGCAAGCAAGAATGCAAGAATGGAAGAATGCAAGCAAGACTGCAAGAATGCATTGAAGAATGCAGGAATGCATGCAAGAAAGTATGCAAGAATGCAAGAATGCAAGCAAGAATGGAAGAATGTATGCGAGAATGCAAGAATGCAAGCAAGAAGTCAGGAATGCAACCAAGAATGCAAACAGGAATGCAAGTATGCATGCAGGAATGCAAGAATGCCAGACAGAATGCAAGAAAGAATGCAAGGACGCATGCAAGAATGCATGCATGAATGCAAACAAGAATGCATGCAAGATTGCAAGAATGCAAGCAAGGCTGCAAGAATGCAAAAAATAATGCAAGGTTGCATGCAAGAATGCAAGAATAAACACAAGATTGCATGCAAAAATGTAAGATTGCATGCAAGACTGCAAGAATGCATGCAAGTCTGCAAGCTAGAATGCAAGCAAGAATGCAAGACTGCAAGTAAGAGTGCAAGAAGGCATGCAGGGCTGCAAGAAAGAAAGAAAGAATGCAAGCAAGAATGCAAGAATGCATGCAAGATTGCAAGAAAGATAGACAGAATGCAAGAAAAAGAGAAAGAATGAAAGCAAGAATTCAAGAATGCACGAATGCATGCAAGAATGCAAGAAGGTAAGCAAGAATGCAAGCAAGAATGTAAGAATGCAAGAATGCAAGCAAGAATGCAAGAATGTAAGAATGAATGCAAGAATGCATGCAAGAATGCATGCAAGAATGCAAGCAAGAATGCATGCAAGATAGCAAGAATGAAGCAAGAATGCAAGAATGCATGCAGGAATGCAAGAATGCAAGAAATAATGCAAGAATGCAAGCAAGAATCTAAGAATGCAACAATGCAAACAAGAATGCAAGAACAAATGAATGTATGCAAGCATTCAAGCAAAAATGCAAGAATGCAAGCAAGAATGGAAGAATGGAAGAATGCAAGCAAGACTGCAAGAATGCAAGCAAGAATGCATGCAAGAATGCAAACAAGAATGCAAGAATGCAAGCAAGATTGCAAGAATGGAATAATGCAAGCATGAATGCATTCAATAATGTAAGAAGGCATGCAATAATGCATGCAAGAATGCATGAATGCACGCAAGAATGCAATAACGCAGGCAATAATGCAAGCAAGAATGAAAAATGCAGGAATGCCTGCAAGATTGCTTACAAGAGTGCTAGAATGTAAGCAAGAGTGCAAGAATGCAAGAATGCATGCAAGAATGCATGCAAGATTGCAAGAGTGCAAGCAAGAATGCAAGAATGCAAGAAAGATTGCAGGGCTGCATGCAAGAATGCAAGAAAGAATGCAAGATTGCATGCAAGAATGCAAACAAGAATGCAAGAATGCATGCAATGATGCCAGAATGCATGTAAGAATGCACAGGAATGCAAGAATGCATGCAAGCAAGAATGCAGGAATGCACGCAAGAATGCAAGAATGCATGCAATAATGCAAGCAAGAATGCTAGAATGGAATAATGCAAACAAGAATGCATTCAATAATGTAAGAATGCATGCAATAATGCATGCGAGAATGCATGAATGCACGCAAGAATGCAATAACGCAGGCAAGAATGCAAGCAAGAATGAAAAATGCAAGAATGCATGCAAGATTGCTTACAAAATTGCTAGAATGTATGCAAGAGTGCAAAAATGCAAGGGTGCATGCAAGATTGCAAGAGTGCAAACAAGAATGCAAGAAAGATTGCAAGGCTACATGCAAGAATGCAAGATTGCATGCAAGAATGCAAGCAAGAATGCAAGAAAGAATGCAAGAATGCATGCAATGATGCCAGAATACATGTACGAATGCACAGGAATGCAAGAATGCATGCAAGCAATAATGCAGGAATCCACGCAAGAATGCATGCAATAATGCAAGCAAGAAAGCTAGAATGCAAGAGTGCAAGAATGCAAGAAAAAATGCAAGTAGGTATGCAAGAATGCAAGCATGAATGCAAGAATGCAAGCAAGAATGTAAGAATGGAAGAATGAAAGCAAAATACAAGATGATTGTACACAAGAATGCAAGAATGCATGCAAGAATACATGAATGCAAGCAAGAATGCAAGAATGCATGCAAGAATGCAAGAATGGAAGAATGCAAGCAAGAATGCAAGAATGGAAGCCAGAATGCAAGAAAGCTAGAAAGAATGCAAGAATGCAAGCAAGAATGCATAATGCATGCAAGGATGCCAGAATACATGCAGGAATGCATGCAAGAATGCAAGAATGAATGCAAGAATGCAAGCAAGAATGCATGAATGCATGCAAGAATGCAAGCAAGAATGCAAGAACACTCGAAAACACTCACTCCAAAACACTCACTCCAAAACACTCCAAAACACACACTCCAAAACACTCACTCCAAAACACTCCACAACACACACTCCATATCACTCGCTCCAAAACACACACTCCAAAACACTCCAAAACACTCCAGAGCACTTACTCCAAGACATTTAGTCCAAAACAAACACTCCAAAAAACACCAAAACACGCACTCCAAAACACTCAAGCAAGAATGCAAGAATGCAAGCAAGAATGCAATAATGCAAACAAGAATGCAAGAAATAATACAAGAATGCATGCAAGAATGCAAGTAAGAATGGAAGCATGCAAGAATGGACGAATGCAAGCTAGCATGCAAGAATGCATGCAAGGATGCAAGTAAGAATGGAAGCATGCAAGAATGGACAAATGCAAGCTAGAATGCAAGAATGCATGCAAGAATGCAAGCAAGAATGCAACAATGCAAACAAGAATGCAAGAAATAATGCAAGAACGCAAGCAAGAATGAAAGCAAGAATGCAAGAATGGAATAACGCAAGCAATAATGCATGCAAGAATGCATTCAATAATGTACGAATGCATGCAATAATGCATGCAAGAATGCAAGCAAGAATGCATGCAAGATAGCAAGAATGCAAGAATGTATGCGAGAATGCAAGAATGCAAGCAAGAATTCAGGAATGCAACCAATAATTCAATAATCCAAGCAAGAATGCAAGAATGCATGCAGGAATGCAAGAATGCAAGAAATAATGCAAGAATGCAAGCAAGAATCTAAGAATGCAACAATGCAAACGAGAATGCAAGAACAAATGAATGTATGCAAGAATTCAAGGAAAAATGCAAGTATGCAAGCAAGAATGCAAGAATGGAAGAATGGAAGAATGCAAGCAAGACTGCAAGAATGCATGCAAGAATGCAAGCAAGAATGCATGCAAGAATGCAAATAAGAATGCAAGCAAGAATGCAAGAATGCAAGCAGGAATGCAAGAATGGAATAATGCATGCAATAATGCATGCGAGAATGTATGAATGCATGCAAGAATGCAATAACGCAGGCAAGAATGCAAGCAAGAATGAACAATGCAAGAATGCATGCAAGATTGCTTACAAGAGTGCTAGAATGTAAGCAAGCGTGCAAGAATGCATGCAAGAATGCATGCAAGATTGCACGAGTGCAAGCAAGAATGCAAGAATGCAAGAAAGATTGCAAGGCTGCATGCAAAAATGCAAGAAAGAATGCAAGAATGCAAGCAATGATGCCAGAATACATGTAAGAATGCACAGGAATGCAAGAATGCATGCAAGCAAGAATGCAGGAATGCACGCAAGAATGCAAGAATGCATGCAATAATGCAAGCTAGAATGCAAGAGTGCAAGAATGCAAGAAAAAATGCAAGAAATTTTGCAAGAATGCAAGCATGAATGCAAGAATGCAAGCAAGAATGTAAGAATGCAAGAATGGAAGAATGAAAGCAAAATACAAGATTGTACATAAGAATGCAAGAATGCATGCAAGAATACATGAATGCAAGAAAGAATGCAAGAATGCATGCAAGAATGGATGAACGCAAGCAAGAATACATTAAAGAATGCAAGCAAGAATGCATGCATGCATGAACTCATCGAATGATGGAGCAGGCGCAAGACCCCGTATGACCTACTCCTGCTCCTATCTTCTATATTTCAAGTTTCTATGCATGCAAGAGTGCAAGAACGCAAGCAAGAATGCAAGAATGCTTGCAAGAATGCTAGCAAGAATGCAAGCAAGAATGCAAGAATGCAAGCAAGAATGCAGGAATGCATGCAAGAATGCAAGCAACAATGAAAGAATGCATGCAAGAATACATGCAAGATTGCATGCAAGATTGCAATAAAGCATGCAAGAATGCACTCAAGAATGCAAGAATGCATGCAAGAATGTAAGAATGCAAGCAAAAATCCAGCAATGCAAGAATGCAATCAAGAATGCAAGAAAGCAAGCAAGAATGCAAGCACAAATTCAAGCAAGAATGCTAACATGCAAGCAAACATGCAGAAATGCAAGAATGCAAACAAGAATGCAAGAAAGAATGCAAGAATGCAAGCAAGAATGCAAGAATGGAATAATGCAAGCAATAATGCATGCAATGATGCATTCAATATTGTAAGAATGCATGCAAGAATGCATGCGAGAATGCAAGAATGAATGCAAGAATGCAAGAACGCAGGCAAGCATGCAAGCAAGCAAGAATGCAAGAAAGCAAGCAAGAATGCAAGCAAAAATGCAAGCAAGAATGCCAGCACGCAAGCAAGAATGCAGGAATGCAAGAATGCAAACAAGAATGCAAGAATGTAAGCAAGAGTGCAAGAATGCAAGAATGCATGCAAGGATGCATGCAAGATTGCAAGAGTGCAAGCAAGAATGCAAGAAACATTGCAAGGCTGCATGCAAGAATGCAAGAAAGAATGCAAGATTGCATGCAAGAAAGAATGCAAGCAAGAATGCAAGAATGCACGCAATGATGCCAGAATACATGTAAGAATGCACAGGAATGCAATAAATGCATGCAAGCAAGAATGCAGGAATGCACGCAACAATGCATGCAATAATGCAAGCAAGAATGCTAGAATGCAAGAGTGCAAGAATGCAAGAAAAAATGCAAGAAGGTATGCAAGAATGCAAGCATGAATGCAAGAATGCAAGCAAGAATGTAAGAATGCAAGAATGGAAGAATGAAAGCAAAATACAAGATTGTACACAAGAATGCAAGAATGCATGCAAGAATACACGAATGCAAGCAAGAATGCAAGAATGCATGCAAGAATGCAAGAATGGACGAATGCAAGCAAGAATGCAAGAATGGAAGCCAGAATGCAAGAAAGCTAGAAAGAATGCAAGAATGCAAGCAAGAATGCATAATGCATGCAAGGATGCCAGAATACATGCAGGAATGCATGCACGAATGCAAGAATGAATGCAAGAATGCAAGCAAGAATGCAAGAACACTCCAAAACACTCACTCCAAAACACACCAATAATGCAAGCAAGAATGCAGGACTGCAGAAATGCAAACAAGAATGCAAATAGGAACACAAGAATGCATGCAACTTTGCAAGCAACAATGCAAGAATGCAAGCATGAATGCAAGAATGCATGCGAGGATGCAAGAATGCAAGCAAAAATGCAGTAATGCAAGAATGCATGCAAGAATGAAAGAACGGAAGCAAGAATGCCTGCAAGAATGAACGCAAGAGCGCACGCAAGAACGCATGCAAGAATGCATGCAAGAATGCAAGCAAGAATGCAAGAAAGAATGCAAGACTGCGTGCGTGAATGCAAGAATGCAAGCAAGAATTCAGAAATGCAAGGAAAAGAATGCAAGCAAGACAGCAAGAATGCATGCAAGAATGCAATCAAGAATGCAAGCAAAAAATGCAACTATGCATGCGAGAATGCAACAATGCAAGCAAGAATGCAAGAATGCATGCAGGAATGCAAGCAAGAATCGAACAAAACAAGAATGAAAGCAAGAATGCAAGAATGGAAGCAAAAATGCAAGCAAGAATGCTAGCACGCAAGCAAGAATGCAAAAAAGAATGCAAGATAGAATGGAAGAATGCATGCAAGAATGCAAGCAGGAATGTAAGAATGGATTAATGCAAGCAAGAATGTATGCAAGAATGCATGCAAGATTGCATGAATGCATGCAAGAATGCAAGCAAGAATGCAAGAACACTCCAAAACACTCACTCCAAAACACTCCAAAACACACACTCCAAAACACTCCATAACACTCACTCCAAAACACTCACTCCAAAACACTCCACAACACACACTCCATATCACTCGCTCCAAAACATACACTCCAAAACACTCCAGAGCACTTACTCCAAGACATTTAGTCCAAAACAAACACTCCAAAAAACACCAAAACACTCCAGAGCACTTACTCCAAGACATTTAGTCCAAAACAAACACACCAAAACACTCACTCCAAAACACTCAAGCAAGAATGCAAGAATGCAAGCAAGAATGCAATAATGCAAACAAGAATGCAAGAAATAATACAAGAATGCATGCAAGAATGCAAGTAAGAATGGAAGCATGCAAGAAAGGACGAATGCAAGCTAGCATGCAAGAATGCATGCAAGGATGCAAGTAAGAATGGAAGCATGCAAGAATGGACAAATGCAAGCTAGAATGCAAGAATGCATGCAAGAATGCAAGCAAGAATGCATGAATGCAAACAAGAATGCAAGAAATAATGCAAGAACGCAAGCAAGAATGAAAGCAAGAATGCAAGAATGGAATAACGCAAGCAATAATGCATGCAAGAATGCATTCAATAATGTAAGAATGCATGCAAGAATGCATGCAAGAATGCAAGCAAGAATGCATGCAAGATAGCAAGAATGAAGCAAGAATGCAAGAATGCAAGCAAGAATTCAGGAATGCAACCAATAATTCAATAATCCAAGCAAGAATGCAAGAATGCATGCAGGAATGCAAGAATGCAAGAACTAATGCAAGAATGCAAGCAAGAATCTAAGAATGCAACAATGCAAACGAGAATGCAAGAACAAATGAATGTATGCAAGAATTCAAGCAAAAATGCAAGAATGCAAGAATGGAAGAATGGAAGAATGCAAGCAAGACTGCAAGAATGCATGCAAGAATGCAAGCAAGAATGCATGCAAGAATGCAAATAAGAATGCAAGAATGCAAGCAAGAATGCAAGAATGCAAGCAGGAATGCAAGAATGGAATAATGCAAGCAAGATTGCATTCAATAATGCAAGAATGCATGCAATAATGCATGCGAGAATGTATGAATGCATGCAAGAATGCAATAACGCAGGCAAGAATGCAAGCAAGAATGAACAATGCAAGAATGCATGCAAGATTGCTTACAAGAGTGCTAGAATGTAAGCAAGAGTGCAAGAATGCATGCATGAATGCAAGAAAGATTGCAAGGCTGCATGCAAGAATGCAAGAAAGAATGCAAGCAAGAATGCAAGAATGCATGCAATGATGCCAGAATACATGTAAGAATGCAAAGGAATGCAAGAATGCATGCAAGCAAGAATGCAGGAATGCACGCAAGAATGCAAGAATGCCTGCAATAATGCAAGCAAGAATGCTAGAATGCAAGAGTGCAAGAATGCAAGAAAAAATGCAAGAAATTATGCAAGAATGCAAGCATGAATGCAAGAATGCAAGCAAGAATGTAAGAATGGAAGAATGGAAGAATGAAAGCAAAATACAAGATTGTACACAAGAATGCAAGAATGCATGCAAGAATACATGAATGCAAGCAAGAATGCAAGAATGGATGAACGCAAGCAAGAATACATTAATGAATGCAAGCAAGAATGCAAGAACAAATGAATGTATGCAAGAATTCAAGCAAGAATGCAAGAATGCAAGCAAGAATGCAAGAATGGAAGAATGCAAGCAAGACTGCAAGAATGCATTGAAGAATGCAGGAATGCATGCAAGAAAGTATGCAAGAATGCAAGAATGCAAGCAAGAATGGAAGAATGTATGCGAGAATGCAAGAATGCAAGCAAGAAGTCAGGAATGCAACCAAGAATGCAAACAGGAATGCAAGTATGCATGCAGGAATGCAAGAATGCCAGACAGAATGCAAGAAAGAATGCAAGGACGCATGCAAGAATGCATGCATGAATGCAAACAAGAATGCATGCAAGATTGCAAGAATGCAAGCAAGGCTGCAAGAATGCAAAAAATAATGCAAGGTTGCATGCAAGAATGCAAGAATAAACACAAGATTGCATGCAAAAATGTAAGATTGCATGCAAGACTGCAAGAATGCATGCAAGTCTGCAAGCTAGAATGCAAGCAAGAATGCAAGACTGCAAGTAAGAGTGCAAGAAGGCATGCAGGGCTGCAAGAAAGAAAGAAAGAATGCAAGCAAGAATGCAAGAATGCATGCAAGATTGCAAGAAAGATAGACAGAATGCAAGAAAAAGAGAAAGAATGAAAGCAAGAATTCAAGAATGCACGAATGCATGCAAGAATGCAAGAAGGTAAGCAAGAATGCAAGCAAGAATGTAAGAATGCAAGAATGCAAGCAAGAATGCAAGAATGTAAGAATGAATGCAAGAATGCATGCAAGAATGCATGCAAGAATGCAAGCAAGAATGCATGCAAGATAGCAAGAATGAAGCAAGAATGCAAGAATGCATGCAGGAATGCAAGAATGCAAGAAATAATGCAAGAATGCAAGCAAGAATCTAAGAATGCAACAATGCATACAAGAATGCAAGAACAAATGAATGTATGCAAGCATTCAAGCAAAAATGCAAGAATGCAAGCAAGAATGGAAGAATGGAAGAATGCAAGCAAGACTGCAAGAATGCAAGCAAGAATGCATGCAAGAATGCAAACAAGAATGCAAGAATGCAAGCAAGATTGCAAGAATGGAATAATGCAAGCATGAATGCATTCAATAATGTAAGAAGGCATGCAATAATGCATGCAAGAATGCATGAATGCACGCAAGAATGCAATAACGCAGGCAATAATGCAAGCAAGAATGAAAAATGCAGGAATGCCTGCAAGATTGCTTACAAGAGTGCTAGAATGTAAGCAAGAGTGCAAGAATGCAAGAATGCATGCAAGAATGCATGCAAGATTGCAAGAGTGCAAGCAAGAATGCAAGAATGCAAGAAAGATTGCAGGGCTGCATGCAAGAATGCAAGAAAGAATGCAAGATTGCATGCAAGAATGCAAACAAGAATGCAAGAATGCATGCAATGATGCCAGAATGCATGTAAGAATGCACAGGAATGCAAGAATGCATGCAAGCAAGAATGCAGGAATGCACGCAAGAATGCAAGAATGCATGCAATAATGCAAGCAAGAATGCTAGAATGGAATAATGCAAACAAGAATGCATTCAATAATGTAAGAATGCATGCAATAATGCATGCGAGAATGCATGAATGCACGCAAGAATGCAATAACGCAGGCAAGAATGCAAGCAAGAATGAAAAATGCAAGAATGCATGCAAGATTGCTTACAAAATTGCTAGAATGTATGCAAGAGTGCAAAAATGCAAGGGTGCATGCAAGATTGCAAGAGTGCAAACAAGAATGCAAGAAAGATTGCAAGGCTACATGCAAGAATGCAAGATTGCATGCAAGAATGCAAGCAAGAATGCAAGAAAGAATGCACGAATGCATGCAATGATGCCAGAATACATGTACGAATGCACAGGAATGCAAGAATGCATGCAAGCAATAATGCAGGAATCCACGCAAGAATGCATGCAATAATGCAAGCAAGAAAGCTAGAATGCAAGAGTGCAAGAATGCAAGAAAAAATGCAAGTAGGTATGCAAGAATGCAAGCATGAATGCAAGAATGCAAGCAAGAATGTAAGAATGGAAGAATGAAAGCAAAATACAAGATGATTGTACACAAGAATGCAAGAATGCATGCAAGAATACATGAATGCAAGCAAGAATGCAAGAATGCATGCAAGAATGCAAGAATGGAAGAATGCAAGCAAGAATGCAAGAATGGAAGCCAGAATGCAAGAAAGCTAGAAAGAATGCAAGAATGCAAGCAAGAATGCATAATGCATGCAAGGATGCCAGAATACATGCAGGAATGCATGCAAGAATGCAAGAATGAATGCAAGAATGCAAGCAAGAATGCATGAATGCATGCAAGAATGCAAGCAAGAATGCAAGAACACTCCAAAACACTCACTCCAAAACACTCACTCCAAAACACTCCAAAACACACACTCCAAAACACTCACTCCAAAACACTCCACAACACACACTCCATATCACTCGCTCCAAAACACACACTCCAAAACACTCCAAAACACTCCAGAGCACTTACTCCAAGACATTTAGTCCAAAACAAACACTCCAAAAAACACCAAAACACGCACTCCAAAACACTCAAGCAAGAATGCAAGAATGCAAGCAAGAATGCAATAATGCAAACAAGAATGCAAGAAATAATACAAGAATGCATGCAAGAATGCAAGTAAGAATGGAAGCATGCAAGAATGGACGAATGCAAGCTAGCATGCAAGAATGCATGCAAGGATGCAAGTAAGAATGGAAGCATGCAAGAATGGACAAATGCAAGCTAGAATGCAAGAATGCATGCAAGAATGCAAGCAAGAATGCAACAATGCAAACAAGAATGCAAGAAATAATGCAAGAACGCAAGCAAGAATGAAAGCAAGAATGCAAGAATGGAATAACGCAAGCAATAATGCATGCAAGAATGCATTCAATAATGTACGAATGCATGCAATAATGCATGCAAGAATGCAAGCAAGAATGCATGCAAGATAGCAAGAATGCAAGAATGTATGCGAGAATGCAAGAATGCAAGCAAGAATTCAGGAATGCAACCAATAATTCAATAATCCAAGCAAGAATGCAAGAATGCATGCAGGAATGCAAGAATGCAAGAAATAATGCAGGAATGCAAGCAAGAATCTAAGAATGCAACAATGCAAACGAGAATGCAAGAACAAATGAATGTATGCAAGAATTCAAGGAAAAATGCAAGTATGCAAGCAAGAATGCAAGAATGGAAGAATGGAAGAATGCAAGCAAGACTGCAAGAATGCATGCAAGAATGCAAGCAAGAATGCATGCAAGAATGCAAATAAGAATGCAAGCAAGAATGCAAGAATGCAAGCAGGAATGCAAGAATGGAATAATGCATGCAATAATGCATGCGAGAATGTATGAATGCATGCAAGAATGCAATAACGCAGGCAAGAATGCAAGCAAGAATGAACAATGCAAGAATGCATGCAAGATTGCTTACAAGAGTGCTAGAATGTAAGCAAGCGTGCAAGAATGCATGCAAGAATGCATGCAAGATTGCACGAGTGCAAGCAAGAATGCAAGAATGCAAGAAAGATTGCAAGGCTGCATGCAAAAATGCAAGAAAGAATGCAAGAATGCAAGCAATGATGCCAGAATACATGTAAGAATGCACAGGAATGCAAGAATGCATGCAAGCAAGAATGCAGGAATGCACGCAAGAATGCAAGAATGCATGCAATAATGCAAGCTAGAATGCAAGAGTGCAAGAATGCAAGAAAAAATGCAAGAAATTTTGCAAGAATGCAAGCATGAATGCAAGAATGCAAGCAAGAATGTAAGAATGCAAGAATGGAAGAATGAAAGCAAAATACAAGATTGTACATAAGAATGCAAGAATGCATGCAAGAATACATGAATGCAAGAAAGAATGCAAGAATGCATGCAAGAATGGATGAACGCAAGCAAGAATACATTAAAGAATGCAAGCAAGAATGCATGCATGCATGAACTCATCGAATGATGGAGCAGGCGCAAGACCCCGTATGACCTACTCCTGCTCCTATCTTCTATATTTCAAGTTTCTATGCATGCAAGAGTGCAAGAACGCAAGCAAGAATGCAAGAATGCTTGCAAGAATGCTAGCAAGAATGCAAGCAAGAATGCAAGAATGCAAGCAAGAATGCAGGAATGCATGCAAGAATGCAAGCAACAATGAAAGAATGCATGCAAGAATACATGCAAGATTGCATGCAAGATTGCAATAAAGCATGCAAGAATGCACTCAAGAATGCAAGAATGCATGCAAGAATGTAAGAATGCAAGCAAAAATCCAGCAATGCAAGAATGCAATCAAGAATGCAAGAAAGCAAGCAAGAATGCAAGCACAAATTCAAGCAAGAATGCTAACATGCAAGCAAACATGCAGAAATGCAAGAATGCAAACAAGAATGCAAGAAAGAATGCAAGAATGCAAGCAAGAATGCAAGAATGGAATAATGCAAGCAATAATGCATGCAATGATGCATTCAATATTGTAAGAATGCATGCAAGAATGCATGCGAGAATGCAAGAATGAATGCAAGAATGCAAGAACGCAGGCAAGCATGCAAGCAAGCAAGAATGCAAGAAAGCAAGCAAGAATGCAAGCAAAAATGCAAGCAAGAATGCCAGCACGCAAGCAAGAATGCAGGAATGCAAGAATGCAAACAAGAATGCAAGAATGTAAGCAAGAGTGCAAGAATGCAAGAATGCATGCAAGGATGCATGCAAGATTGCAAGAGTGCAAGCAAGAATGCAAGAAACATTGCAAGGCTGCATGCAAGAATGCAAGAAAGAATGCAAGATTGCATGCAAGAAAGAATGCAAGCAAGAATGCAAGAATGCACGCAATGATGCCAGAATACATGTAAGAATGCACAGGAATGCAATAAATGCATGCAAGCAAGAATGCAGGAATGCACGCAACAATGCATGCAATAATGCAAGCAAGAATGCTAGAATGCAAGAGTGCAAGAATGCAAGAAAAAATGCAAGAAGGTATGCAAGAATGCAAGCATGAATGCAAGAATGCAAGCAAGAATGTAAGAATGCAAGAATGGAAGAATGAAAGCAAAATACAAGATTGTACACAAGAATGCAAGAATGCATGCAAGAATACACGAATGCAAGCAAGAATGCAAGAATGCATGCAAGAATGCAAGAATGGACGAATGCAAGCAAGAATGCAAGGATGGAAGCCAGAATGCAAGAAAGCTAGAAAGAATGCAAGAATGCAAGCAAGAATGCATAATGCATGCAAGGATGCCAGAATACATGCAGGAATGCATGCACGAATGCAAGAATGAATGCAAGAATGCAAGCAAGAATGCAAGAACACTCCAAAACACTCACTCCAAAACACACCAATAATGCAAGCAAGAATGCAGGACTGCAGAAATGCAAACAAGAATGCAAATAGGAACACAAGAATGCATGCAACTTTGCAAGCAACAATGCAAGAATGCAAGCATGAATGCAAGAATGCATGCGAGGATGCAAGAATGCAAGCAAAAATGCAGTAATGCAAGAATGCATGCAAGAATGAAAGAACGGAAGCAAGAATGCCTGCAAGAATGAACGCAAGAGCGCACGCAAGAACGCATGCAAGAATGCATGCAAGAATGCAAGCAAGAATGCAAGAAAGAATGCAAGACTGCGTGCGTGAATGCAAGAATGCAAGCAAGAATTCAGAAATGCAAGGAAAAGAATGCAAGCAAGACAGCAAGAATGCATGCAAGAATGCAATCAAGAATGCAAGCAAAAAATGCAACTATGCATGCGAGAATGCAACAATGCAAGCAAGAATGCAAGAATGCATGCAGGAATGCAAGCAAGAATCGAACAAAACAAGAATGAAAGCAAGAATGCAAGAATGGAAGCAAAAATGCAAGCAAGAATGCTAGCACGCAAGCAAGAATGCAAAAAAGAATGCAAGATAGAATGGAAGAATGCATGCAAGAATGCAAGCAGGAATGTAAGAATGGATTAATGCAAGCAAGAATGTATGCAAGAATGCATGCAAGATTGCATGAATGCATGCAAGAATACAAGCAAGAATTCAAGCAAGAATGCAAGAATGCATGCGAGAATGCAACAATGCAAGCAAGAATGCATGCAAGAAATCAATCAAGAATCCAACAAAGCAAGAATGCAAGCAAGAATGCAAGAATGCAATCTAAAATGCAAGCAAGAATGCTAGCACGCAAGCAAGAATGCAGGAATGCAAAAAAGAATGCAAGAAAGAATGGAAGAATGCATGCAAGAATGCAAGCAGGAAATCAAGAATGGATGAATGCAAGCAAGAATGTATGCAAGAATGCATGCAAGATTGCAAGAATGCAAGAAAAAATGAAAGAGTGTATGCAAGAATGCAAGCAAGCATGCAGGAATGCAAGAATGGATGAAATGGCAGCAAGAATGCAAGATTGTATGCAAGAATGCAGGCAAGAATGCATGAATGCAAGCAAGAATGCAAGCAAGAATGCAAGAATGCATGCAAGAATTAAAGAATGCAAGAAAGCATGCGAGAATGCAAGAATGCAAGCAAGAATGCGAGAAAGAATCCAACAAAGCAAGAATGCATGCAAGATTGCATGCAAGAATGCAAGAACGCATGCGTGAATGCAGGAATGCAAGAATGCAGGCAAGAATGCATGCAAGAATGCAAGAATGCATGCAAGATTGCAAGAATGTAAGAAAGAATGCAACAACGCAAGCATTAATCTAAGAATGCAACAATGCAAACAAGACTGCAAGAA
The DNA here is from genome assembly GCF_052327205.1 of Somniosus microcephalus. Classification (NCBI taxonomy): domain Eukaryota; kingdom Metazoa; phylum Chordata; class Chondrichthyes; order Squaliformes; family Somniosidae; genus Somniosus; species Somniosus microcephalus. The sequence continues at coordinate 2,655,658 of NC_141008.1, forward strand.
CAAATGAATGTATGGAAGAATTCAAGCAAATTGCAGGAATGCAAGCAAGAATGCAAGAATGCAAGAATGCAAGCAAGACAGCAAGAGTGCATGCAAGAATGGAATCAAGAATGCAAGAAAGCAAGCAGGAATGCAAGAATGCAGGCACGGATGCAGGAATGCATGCAAGAATGGAAGCAAGAATGCAAGAATGCATGAGAGATTGCAACAATGCAAGCAAGCATGCAAGAATGCATGCAAGAAAGTATGCAAGAATGCAAGAATGCAAGCAAGAATGGAAGAATGTATGTGAGAATGCAAGAATGCAAGCAAGAAGTCAGGAATGCAACCAAGAATGCAAACAGGAATGCAAGTATGCATGCAGGAATGCAAGAATGCCAGACAGAATGCAAGAAAGAATGCAAGGGCGCATGCAAGAATGCATGTATGAATGCAAACAAGAATGCATGCAAGATTGCAAGAATGCAAGCAAGGCTGGAAGAATGCAAGGTTGCATGCAAGAATGCAAGAATAAACACAAGATTGCATGCAAGAATGCAAGATTGCATGCAAGACTGCAAGAATGCATGCAAGTCTGCAAGCTAGAATGCAAGCAAGAATGCAAGACTGCAAGTAAGAGTGCAAGAAGGCATGCAGGGCTGCAAGAAAGAAAGAAAGAATGCAAGCAAGAATGCAAGAATGCATGCAAGATTGCAAGAAAGATAGACAGAGTGCAAGAAAAAGAGAAAGAATGCAAGCAAGAATTCAAGAATGCACGAATGCATGCAAGAATGCAAGAAGGTAAGCAAGAATGCAAGCAAGAATGTAAGAATGCAAGCAAGAATGCAAGAATGTAAGAATGCATGCAAGAATGCATGCAAGAATGAATGCAAGAATGCAAGCAAGAATGCATGCAAGATAGCAAGAATGAAGCAAGAATGCAAGAATGTATGCGAGAATGCAAGAATGCAAGCAAGAATTCAGGAATGCAACCAATAATTCAATAATCCAAGCAAGAATGCAAGAATACATGCAGGAATGCAAGAATGCAAGAAATAATGCAAGAATGCAAGCAAGAATCTAAGAATGCAACAATGCAAACAAGAATGCAAGAACAAATGAATGTATGCAAGAATTCAAGCAAAAATGCAAGAATGCAAGCAAGAATGCAAGAATGTAAGAATGGAAGAATGCAAGCAAGACTGCAAGAATGCATGCAAGAATGCAAGCAAGAATGCATGCAAGAATGCAAATAAGAATGCAAGAATGCAAGCAAGAATGCAAGAATGCAAGCAAGAATGCAAGAATGGAATAATGCAAGCAAGAAAGCATTCAATAATGTAAGAATGCATGCAATAATGCATGCGAGAATGCATGAATGCACGCAAGAATGCAATAACGCAGGCAATAATGCAAGCAAGAATGAAAAATGCAAGAATGCATGCAAGATTGCTTACAAGATTGCTAGAATGAAAGCAAGAGTGCAAGAATGCATGCAAGATTGCAAGAGTGCAAGCAAGAATGCAAGAATGCAAGAAAGATTGCAAGGCTGCATGCAAGAATGCAAGAAAGAATGCAAGATTGCATGCAAGAATGCAAGCAAGAATGCAAGAATGGAATAATGCAAGCAAGAATGCATTCAATAATGTAAGAATGCATGCAATAATGCATGCGAGAATGCATGAATGCACGCAAGAATGCAATAACGCAGGCAAGAATGCAAGCAAGAATGAAAAATGCAAGAATGCATGCAAGATTGCTTACAAGAGTGCTAGAATGTAAGCAAGAGTGCAAGAATGCAAGAATGCATGCAAGAATGCATGCAAGATTGCAAGAGTGCAAGCAAGAATGCAAGAATGCAAGAAAGATTGCAAGGCTGCATGCAAGAATGCAAGAAAGAATGCAAGATTGCATGCAAGAATGCAAGCAAGAATGCAAGAATGCATGCAATGATGCCAGAATACATGTAAGAATGCACATTAATGCAAGAATGCATGCAAGCAAGAATGCAATAATGCACGCAGGAATGCATGCAATAATGCAAGAATGCAAGAGAGCAAGAATGCAAGAAAAAATGCAAGAAGTTATGCAAGAATGCAAGCATGAATGCAAGAATGCAAGCAAGAATGTAAGAATGCAAGAATGGAAGAATGAAAGCAAAATACAAGATTGTACACAAGAATGCAAGAATGCATGCAAGAATACATGAATGCAAGCAAGAATGCAAGAATGCATGCAAGAATGGATGAACGCAAGCAAGAATACATTAAAGAATGCAAGCAAAAATGCATGCATGCATGAACTCATCGAATGATGGAGCAGGCGCAAGACTCCGTATGACCTACTCCTGCTCCTATCTTCTATATTTCAAGTTTCTATGCATGCAAGAGTGCAAGAACGCAAGCAAGAATGCAAGAATGCTTGCAAGAATGCTAGCAAGAATGCAAGCAAGAATGCAAGCGAGAATGCAGGAATGCATGCAAGAATGCAAGAATGCATGCAAGAATACATGCAAGATTGCATTCAAGGTTGCAATAAAGCATGCAAGAATGCACTCAAGAATGCAAAAATGCATGCAAGAATGTAAGAATGCAAGCAAAAATCCAGCAATGCAAGAATGCAATCAAGAATGCAAGAAAGCAAGCAAGAATGCAAGCACAAATTCAAGCAAGAATGGAATAATGCAAGCAATACTGCATGCAATGATGCATTCAATATTGTAAGAATGCATGCAAGAATGCATGCGAGAATGCAAGAATGAATGCAAGAATGCAAGAACGCAGGCAAGCATGCAAGCAAGCAAGAATGCAAGAATGCATGCAAGATTGCTAAAGTATAAGCAAAAATTCAACAATGCAAGAATGCAAGCAAGAATGCAAGAAAGCAAGCAAGAATGCAAGCAAAAATGCAAGCAAGAATGTCAGCACGCAAGCAAGAATGCAGGAATGCAAGAATGCAAACAAGAATGCAAGAATGCAAGCAAGAATGCAAGAATGGAATAATGCAAGCAAGAATGCATTCAATAATGTAAGAATGCATGCAATAATGCATGCGAGAATGCATGAATGCACGCAATAATGCAATAACGCAGACAAGAATGCAAGCAAGAATGAAACAATGCAAGAATGCATGCAAGGTTGCTTACAAGATTGCTAGAATGTAAGCAAGAGTGCAAGAATGCAAGAATGCATGCAAGGACGCATGCAAGATTGCAAGAGTGCAAGCAAGAATGCAAGAAAGATTGCAAGGCTGCATGCAAGAATGCAAGAAAGAATGCAAGATTGCATGCAAGAAAGAATGCAAGCAAGAATGCAAGAATGCACGCAATGATGCCAGAATACATGTAAGAGTGCACAGGAATGCAAAAAATGCATGCAAGCAAGAATGCAGGAATGCACGCAACAATGCATGCAATAATGCCAGCAATAATGCTAGAATGCAAGAGTGCAAGAATGCAAGAAAAAATGCAAGAAGGTATGCAAGAATGCAAGCATGAATGCAAGAATGCAAGCAAGAATGTAAGAATGCAAGAATGGAAGAATGAAAGCAAAATACAAGATTGTACACAAGAATGCAAGAATGCATGCAAGAATACATGAATGCAAGCAAGAATGCAAGAATGCATGCAAGAATGCAAGAATGGACGAATGCAAGCAAGAATGCAAGAATGGAAGCCAGAATGCAAGAAAGCTAGAAAGAATGCAAGAATGCAAGCAAGAATGCAAGAACACTCCTAAACACTCACTCCAAAACACACCAATAATGCAAGCAAGAATGCAGGAATGCAAACAAGAATGCAAATAGGAACACAAGAATGCATGCAACTTTGCAAGCAACAATGCAAGAATGCAAGCATGAATGCAAGAATGCATGCGAGGATGCAAGAATGCAAGCAAAAATGCAGCAATGCAAGAATGCATGCAAGAATGAAAGAACGGAAGCAAGAATGCATGCAAGAATGAACGCAAGAGCGCACGCAAGAACGCATGCAAGAATGCATGCAAGAATGCAAGCAAGAATGCAAGAAAGAATGCAAGACTGCGTGCGTAAATGCAAGAATGCAAGCAAGAATTCAGAAATGCAAGGAAAAGAATGCAAGCAATACAGCAAGAATGCATGCAAGAATGCAATCAAGAATGCAAGCAAAAAATGCAACTATGCATGCGAGAATGCAACAATGCAAGCAAGAATGCAAGAATGCATGCAGGAATGCAAGCAAGAATCGAACAAAACAAGAATGAAAGCAAGAATGCAAGAATGGAAGCAAAAATGCAAGCAAGAATGCTAGCACTCAAGCAAGAATGCAAAAAAGAATGCAAGATAGAATGGAAGAATGCATGCAAGAATGCAAGCAGGAATGTAAGAATGGATTAATGCAAGCAAGAATGTATGCAAGAATGCATGCAAGATTGCAAGACTGCATGCAAGAATACAAGCAAGACTTCAATCAAGAATGCATGCGAGAATGCAACAATGCAAGCAAGAATGCATGCAAGAAATCAATCAAGAATCCAACAAAGCAAGAATGCAAGCAAGAATGCAAGAATGCAAGCTAAAATGCAAGCAAGAATGCTAGCACGCAAGCAAGAATGCAGGAATGCAAAAAAGAATGCAAGAAAGAATGGAAGAATGCATGCAAGAATGTAAGCAGGAAATCAAGAATGGATGAATGCAAGCAAGAATGTATGCAAGAATGCATGCAAGATTGCAAGAATGCGAGAAAAATGCAAGAGTGTATGCTAGAATGCAATCAAGCATGCAGGAATGCAAGAATGGATGAAATGGCAGCAAGAATGCAAGAGTGTATGCAAGAATGCAGGCAAGAATGCATGAATGCAAGCAAGAATGCAAACAAGAATGCAAGAATGCATGCAAGAATTAAAGAATGCAAGAAAGCATGCGAGAATGCAAGAATACAAGCAAGAATGCAAGAAAGAATCCAACAAAGCAAGAATGCATGCAAGATTGCATGCAAGAATGCAAGAACGCATGCGTGAATGCAGGAATGCAAGAACGCAGGAATGCAAGAACGCAGGCAAGAATGCATGCAAGAATGCAAGAATGCATGCAAGATTGCAAGAATGTAAGAAAGAATGCAATAACGCAAGCATTAATCTAAGAATGCAACAATGCAAACAAGACTGCAAGAACAAATGAATGTATGGAAGAATTCAAGCAAAATGCAGGAATGCAAGCAAGAATGCAAGAATGGAAGAATGCAAGCAAGACAGCAAGAGTGCATGCAAGAATGGAATCAAGAATGCAAGAAAGCAAGCAGGAATGCAAGAATGCAGGCACGGATGCCAGAATACATGCAGGAATGCATGCAAGAATGGAAGCAAGAATGCAAGAATGCATGAGAGATTGCAACAATGCAAGCAAGAATGCAAGAATGCATGCAAGAAAGTATGCAAGAATGCAAGAATGCAAGCAAGAATGGAAGAATGTATGCGAGAATGCAAGAATGCAAGCAAGAAGTCAGGAATGCAACCAAGAATGCAAACAGGAATGCAAGTATGCATGCAGGAATGCAAGAATGCCAGACAGAATGCAAGAAAGAATGCAAGGACGCATGCAAGAATGCATGCATGAATGCAAACAACAATGCATGCAAGATTGCAAGAATGCAAGCAATGCTGAAAGAATGCAAGGTTGCATGCAAGAATGCAAGAATAAACACAAGATTGAATGCAAGATTGCATGCAAGACTGCAATAATGCATGCAAGTCTGCAAGCTAGAATGCAAGCAAGAATGCAAGACTGCAAGTAAGAGTGCAAGAAGGCATGCAGGGCTGCAAGAAAGAAAGAAAGAATGCAAGCAAGAATGCAAGAATGCATGCAAGATTGCAAGAAAGATAGACAGAATGCAAGAAACAGAGAAAGAATGCAAGCAAGAATTCAAGAATGCACGAATGCATGCAAGAATGCAAGAAGGTAAGCAAGAATGCAAGCAAGAATGTAAGAATGCAAGAATGCAAGAATGTAAGAATGCATGCAAGAATGCATGCAAGAATGCAAGCAAGAATGCATGCAAGATAGCAAGAATGAAGCAAGAATGCAAGAATGTATGCGAGAATGCAAGAATGCAAGCAAGAATTCAGGATTGCAACCAATAATTCAATAATCCAAGCAAGAATGCAAGAATGCATGCAGGAATGCAAGAATGCAAGAAATAATGCAAGAATGCAAGCAAGAATCTAAGAATGCAACAATGCAAACAAGAATGCAAGAACAAATGAATGTATGCAAGAATTCAAGCAAAAATGCAAGAATGCAAGCAAGAATGCAAGAATGGAAGAATGGAAGAATGCAAGCAAGACTGCAAGACTGCATGCAAGAATGCAAGCAAGAATGCATGCAAGAATGCAAACAAGAATGCAAGAATGCAAGCAAGAATGCAAGAATGCAAGCAAGAATGCAAGAATGGAATAATGCAAGCAAGAATGCATTCAGTAATGTAAGAATGCATGCAATAATGCATGCGAGAATGCATGAATGCACGCAAGAATGCAATAACGCAGGCAATAATGCAAGCAAGAATGAAAAAATGCAAGAATGCATGCAAGGTTGCTTACAAGATTGCTACAATGAAAGCAAGAGTGCAAGAATGCAAGAATGCATGCAAGAATGCATGCAAGATTGCAAGAGTGCAAGCAAGAATGCAAGAATGCAAGAAAGATTGCAAGGCTGCATGTAAGAATGCAAGAAAGAATGCAAGATTGCATGCAAGAATGCAAGCAAGAATGCAAGAATGGAATAATGCAAGCAAGAATGCATTCAATAATGTAAGAATGCATGCAATAATGCATGCGAGAATGCATGAATGCACGCAAGTATGTAATAACGCAGGCAAGAATGCAAGCAAGAATGAAAAATGCAAGAATGCATGCAAGTTTGTTTACAAGAGTGCTAGAATGTAAGCAAGAGTGCAAGAATGCATGCAAGAATGCAAGAATGCAAGAAAGATTGCAAGGCTGCATGCAAGAATGCAAGAAAGAATGCAAGATTGCATGCAAGAATGCAAGCAAGAATGCAAGAATGCATGCAATGGTGGCAGAATACATGTAAGAATGCACAGGAATGCAAGAATGCATGCAAGCAAGAATGCAGGAATGCACGCAAGAATGCATGCAATAATGCAAGCAAGAATGCTAGAATGCAAGAGTGCAAGAATGCAATAAAAAATGCAAGAAGTTATGCAAGAATGCAAGCATGAATGCAAGAATGCAAGCAAGAATGTAAGAATGCAAGAATGGAAGAATGAAAGCAAAATACAAGATTGTACACAAGAATGCAAGAATGCATGCAAGAATACATGAATGCAAGCAAGAATGCATGCAAGAATGGATGAACGCAAGCAAGAATACATTAAAGAATGCAAGCAAGAATGCAAGAACAAATGAATGTATGCAAGAATTCAAGCAAGAATGCAAGAATGCAAGCAAGAATGCAAGAATGGAAGAATGCAAGCAAGACTGCAAGAATGCATTGAAGAATGCAGGAATGCATGCAAGAAAGTATGCAAGAATGCAAGCAACAATGGAAGAATGTATGCGAGAATGCAAGAATGCAAGCAAGAAGTCAGGAATGCAACCAAGAATGCAAACGGGAATGCAAGTATGCATGCAGGAATGCAAGAATGCCAGACAGAATGCAAGAAAGAATGCAAGGACGCATGCAAGAATGCATGCATGAATGCAAACAAGAATGCATGCAAGATTGCAAGAATGCAAGCAAGGCTGAAAGAATGCAAGAAAGAATGCAAGGTTGCATGCAAGAATGCAAGAATAAACACAAGATTGCATGCAAGAATGCAAGATTGCATGCAAGACTGCAAGAATGCATGCAAGTCTGCAAGCTAGAATGCAAGCAAGAATGCAAGACTGCAAGTAAGAGTGCAAGAAGGCATGCAGGGCTGCAAGAAAGAAAGAAAAAATGCAAGCAAGAATGCATGCAAGATTGCAAGAAAGATAGACAGAATGCAAGAAAAAGAGAAAGAATGCAAGCAAGAATTCAAGAATGCACGAATGCATGCAAGAATGCAAGAAGGTAAGCAAGAATGCAGGCAAGCATGTAAGAATGCAAGAATGCAAGCAAGAATGTAAGAATGCATGCAAGAATGCATGCAAGAATGCAAGCAAGAATGCATGCAAGATAGCAAGAATGAAGCAAGAATGCAAGAATGTATGCGAGAATGCAAGAATGCAAGCAAGAATTCAGGAATGCAACCAATAATTCAATAATCCAAGCAAGAATGCAAGAATGCATGCAGGAATGCAAGAATGCAAGAAATAATGCAAGCATGCAAGCAAGAATCTAAGAATGCAACAATCCAAACAAGAATGCAAGAACAAATGAATGTATGCAAGAATTCAAGCAAAAATGCAAGAATGCAAGCAAGAATGTAAGAATGGAAGAATGCAAGCAAGACTGCAAGAATGCATGCAAGAATGCAAGCAAGAATGCATGCAAGAATGCAAACAAGAATGCAAGAATGCAAGCAAGAATGCAAGAATGCAAGCAAGAATGCAAGAATGGAATAATGCAAGCAAGAATGCATTCAATAATGTAAGAATGCATGCAATAATGCATGCGAGAATGCATGAATGCACGCAAGAATGCAATAACGCAGGCAATAATGCAAGCAAGAATGAAAAATGCAAGAATGCATGCAAGATTGCTTACAAGATTGCTAGAATGAAAGCAAGAGTGCAAGAATGCAAGAATGCATGCAAGAATGCATGCAAGATTGCAAGAGTGCAAGCAAGAATGCAAGAATGCAAGAAAGATGGCAAGGCTGCATGCAAGAATGCAAGAAAGAATGCAAGATTGCATGCAAGAATGCAAGCAAGAATGCAAGAATGCATGCAATGATGCCAGAATACATGTAAGAATGCACAGGAATGCAAGAATGCGTGCAAGCAAGAATGCAGGAATGCACGCAAGAATGCATGCAATAATGCAAGCAAGAATGCTAGAATGCAAGAGTGCAAGAATGCAAGAAAAAATGCAAGAAGTTATGCAAGAATGCAAGCATGAATGCAAGAATGCAAGCAAGAATGTAAGAATGCAAGAATGGAAGAATGAAAGCAAAATACAAGATTGTACACAAGAATGCAAGAATGCATGCAAGAATACAAGAATGCAAGCAAGAATGCAAGAATGCATGCAAGAATGGATGAACGCAAGCAAGAATACATTAAAGAATGCAAGCAAGAATGCATGCATGCATGAACTCATCCAATGATAGAGCAGGCGCAAGACCCCGTATGACCTACTCCTGCTCCTATCTTCTATATTTCAAGTTTCTATGCATGCAAGAGTGCAAGAACGCAAGCAAGAATGCAAGAATGCTTGCAAGAATGCTAGCAAGAATGCAAGCAAGAATGCAAGAATGCAAGCAAGAATGCAGGAATGCATGCAAGAATGCAAGCAACAATGAAAGAATGCATGCAAGAATACATGCAAGATTGCATGCAAGATTGCAATAAAGCATGCAAGAATGCACTCAAGAATGCAAGAATGCATGCAAGAATGTAAGAATGCAAGCAAAAATCCAGCAATGCAAGAATGCAATCAAGAATGCAAGAAAGCAAGCAAGAATGTAAGCACAAATTCAAGCAAGAATGCTAACATGCAAGCAATCATGCAGAAATGCAAGAATGCAAACAAGAATGCAAGAAAGAATGCAAGAAAGCAAGCAAGAATGCAAGAATGGAATAATGCAAGCAATAATGCATGCAATGATGCATTCAATATTGTAAGAATGCATGCAAGAATGCATGCGAGAATGCAAGAATGAATGCAAGAATGCAAGAACGCAGGCAATCATGCAAGAATGCAAGAATGCATGCAAGATTGCTAAAATATAAGCAAAAATTCAACAATGCAAGAATGCAAGCAAGAATGCAAGAAAGCAAGCAAGAATGCAAGCAAGAATGCCAGCACGCAAGCAAGAATGCAGGAATGCAAGATTTCAAACAAGAATGCAAGAATGCAAGCAAGAATGCAAGAATGGAATAATGCAAGCAAGAATGCATTCAATAATGTAAGAATGCATGCAATAATGCATGCGAGAATGCATGAATGCACGCAAGAATGCAATAACGCAGACAAGAATGCAAGCAAGAATGAAACAATGCAAGCATGCATGCAAGATTGCTTACAAGATTGCTAGAATGTAAGCAAGAGTGCAAGAATGCAAGAATGCATGCAAGGATGCATGCAAGATTGCAAGAGTGCAAGCAAGAATGCAAGAAAGATTGCAAGGCTGCATGCAAGAATGCAAGAAAGAATGCAAGATTGCATGCAAGAAAGAATGCCAGCAAGAATGCAAGAATGCACGCAATGATGCCAGAATACATGTAAGAATGCACAGGAATGCAAAAAAATGCATGCAAGCAAGAATGCAGGAATGCACGCAACAATGCATGCAATAATGCAAGCTAGAATGCAAGAGTGCAAGAATGCAAGAAAAAATGCAAGAAGGTATGCAAGAATGCAAGCATGAATGCAAGAATGCAAGCAAGAATGTAAGAATGCAAGAATGGAAGAATGAAAGCAAAATACAAGATTGTACACAAGAATGCAAGAATGCATGCAAGAATACATGAATGCAAGCAAGAATGCAAGAATGCATGCAAGAATGGACGAATGCAAGCAAGAATGCAAGAATGGAAGCCAGAATGCAAGAAAGCTAGAAAGAATGCAAGAATGCAAGCAAGAATGCAAGAACACTCCTAAACACTCACTCCAAAACACACCAATAATGCAAGCAAGAATGCAGGAATGCAGGAATGCAAACAAGAATGTAAATAGGAACACAAGAATGCATGCAACTTTGCAAGCAACAATGCAAGAATGCAAGCATGAATGCAAGAATGCATGCGAGGATGCAAGAATGCAAGCAAAAATGCAGTAATGCAAGAATGCATGCAAGAATGAAAGAACGGAAGCAAGAATGCATGCAAGAATGAACGCAAGAGCGCACGCAAGAACGCATGCAAGAATGCAAGCAAGAATGCAAGAAAGAATGCAAGACTGCGTGCGTGAATGCAAGAATGCAAGCAAGAATTCAGAAATGCAAGGAAAAGAATGCAAGCAAGACAGCAAGAATGCATGCAAGAGTGCAATCAAGAATGCAAGCAAAAAATGCAACTATGCATGCGAGAATGCAACAATGCAAGCAAGAATGCAAGAATGCATGCAGGAATGCAAGCAAGAATTGAACAAAACAAGAATGAAAGCAAGAATGCAAGAATGGAAGCAAAAATGCAAGCAAGAATGCTAGCACGCAAGCAAGAATGCAAAAAAGAATGCAAGATAGAATGGAAGAATGCATGCAAGAATGCAAGCAGGAATGTAAGAATGGATTAATGCAAGCAAGAATGTATGCAAGAATGCATGCAAGATTGCAAGACTGCATGCAAGAATACAAGCAAGAATTCAAGCAAGAATGCAAGAATGCATGCGAGAATGCAACAATGCAAGCAAGAATGCATGCAAGAAATCAATCAATAATCCAACAAAGCAAGAATGCAAGCAAGAATGCAAGAATGCAAGCTAAAATTCAAGCAAGAATGCTAGCACGCAAGCAAGAATGCAGGAATGCAATAAAGAATGCAAGAAAGAATGGAAGAATGCATGCAAGAATGCAAGCAGGAAATCAAGAATGGATGAATGCAAGCAAGAATGTATGCAAGAATGCATGCAAGATTGCAAGAATGCAAGAAAAAATGCAAGAATGCAAGCAAGCATGCAGGAATGCAAGAATGGATGAAATGGCAGCAAGAATGCAAGATTGTATGCAAGAATGCAGGCAAGAATGCATGAATGCAAGCAAGAATGCAAACAAGAATGCAAGAATGCATGCAAGAATTAAAGAATGCAAGAAAGCATGCGAGAATGCAAGAATGCAAGCAAGAATGCAAGAAAGAATCCAACAAAGCAAGAATGCATGCAAGATTGCATGCAAGAATGCAAGAACGCATGCGTGAATGCAGGAATGCAAGAACGCAGGAATGCAAGAATGCAGGCAAGAATGCATGCAAGAATGCAAGAATGCATGCAAGATTGCAAGAATGTAAGAAAGAATGCAATAACGCAAGCATTAATCTAAGAATGCAACAATGCAAACAAGACTGCAAGAACAAATGAATGTATGGAGGAATTCAAGCAAAATGCAGGAATGCAAGCAAGAATGCAAGAATGGAAGAATGCAAGCAAGACAGCAAGAGTGCATGCAAGAATGGAATCAAGAATGCAAGAAAGCAAGCAGGAATGCAAGAATGCAGGCACGGATGCCAGAATACATGCAGGAATGCATGCAAGAATGGAAGCAAGAATGCAAGAATGCATGAGAGATTGCAACAATGCAAGCAAGAATGCAAGAATGCATGCAAGAAAGTATGCAAGAATGCAAGAATGCAAGCAAGAATGGAAGAATGTATGCGAGAATGCAAGAATGCAAGCAAGAAATCAGGAATGCAACCAAGAATGCAAACAGGAATGCAAGTATGCATGCAGGAATGCAAGAATGCCAGACAGAATGCAAGAAAGAATGCAAGGACGCATGCAAGAATGCATGCATGAATGCAAACAAGAATGCATGCAAGATTGCAAGAATACAAGCAAGGCTGAAAGAATGCAAGGTTGCATGCAAGAATAAACACAAGATTGCATGCAAGAATGCAAGATTGCATGCAAGACTGCAAGAATGCATGCAAGTCTGCAAGCTAGAATGCAAGCAAGAATGCAAGACTGCAAGTAAGAGTGCAAAAAGGCATGCAGGGCTGCAAGAAAGAAAGAAAGAATGCAAGCAAGAATGCAAGAATGCATGCAAGATAGCAAGGAAGATAGACAGAATGCAAGAAAAAGAGAAAGAATGCAAGCAAGAATTCAAGAATGCACGAATGCATGCAAGAATGCAAGAAGGTAAGCAAGAATGCAAGATAGAATGGAAGAATGCATGCAAGAATGCAAGCAGGAATGTAAGAATGGATTAATGCAAGCAAGAATGTATGCAAGAATGCATGCAAGATTGCATGCAAGAATGCAAGAACGCATGCGTGAATGCAGGAATGCAAGAACGCAGGAATGCAAGAATGCATGCAAGATTGCAAGAATGTAAGAAAGAATGCAATAACGCAAGCATTAATCTAAGAATGCAACAATGCAAACAAGACTGCAAGAACAAATGAATGTATGGAAGAATTCAAGCAAAATGCAGGAATGCAAGCAAGAATGCAAGAATGGAAGAATGCAAGCAAGACAGCAAGAGTGCATGCAAGAATGGAATCAAGAATGCAAGAAAGAATGCAAGAAAGCAAGCAGGAATGCAAGAATGCAGGCACGGATGCCAGAATACATGCAGGAATGCATGCAAGAATGGAAGCAAGAATGCAAGAATGCATGAGAGTTTGCAACAATGCAAGCAAGAATGCAAGAATGCATGCAAGCATGCAAGCAAGAATGCAAGCAAAAATGCAAGCAAGAATGCTAGCACGTAAGCAAGAATGCAGGAATGCAAGAAAGAATGCAAGAATGCATGCAAGAATGCAAGCAGGAATGTCAGAATGGATTAATGCAAGCAAGAAAGCATGCAAGAATGCATGCAAGATAGCAAGACTGCATGCAAGAATGCAAGAAGGCATGCGGGAATGTAAGAACGCAGGCAAGATTGCATGCAAGCAAGAAAGAATGCAAGAACGCAAGCAAGAATCTAAGAATGAAACAATGCAAACAAGAATGCAAGAACAAATGAATGTATGCAAGAATTCAAGCAAGAATGCAAGCAAGAATGCAAGAATGGAAGAATGCAAGCAAGACTGCAAGAATGCATTGAAGAATGCAGGAATGCATGCAAGAATGCATGAAAGCATGCAAGAATGCAAGCAAGAATGCAAGAATGTATGCAAGAATGCAAGCAAGAATTCAGGAATGCAACCAAGAATGCAGGCAGGAATGCAAGTATGCATGCAGGAATGCAAGCATGCCAGTCAGAATGCAAGAAAGAATGCAAGAATGCACGCAAGAATACATGCATGAATGCGAACAAGAATGCAAGAATGCATGCAAGATTGCAAAATTGCAAGCAAGACTGCAAGGATGCAAGAATGCAAGGTTGCATGCAAGAATGCAAGGAAAAACACAAGATTGCATGCAAGAATGCAAGTCTGCAAGCTAGAATGCAAGCAAGAATGCAAGAATGCATGCAAGATTGCAAGAAAGTTAGACAGAATGCAAGAAAAAAGAAAGAATGCAAGCAAGAATTCAAGAATGCATGCAAGAATGCACGAATGCATGCAAGAATGCAAGAAGGTAAGCAAGAATGTAAGAATGCAAGAATGCAAGCTAGAATGCAAGAATGCAAGCAAGAATGCAAGAATGCATGCAAGAATGCAAGCAAGAATGCATTAAAAATAGCAAGAATGAAGCAAGAATGCAAGAATGTATGCGCGAATGCAAGCAAGAATGCATGCAAGATAGCAAGAATGAAGCAAGAATGCAAGAATGTATGCGAGAATGCAAGAATGCAAGCAAGAATTCAGGAATGCAACCAATAATTCAATAATCCAAGCAAGAATGCAAGAATGCATGCAGGAATGCAAGAATGCAAGAAATAATGCAAGAATGCAAGCAAGCATCTAAGAATGCAACAATGCAAACGAGAATGCAAGAACAAATGAATGTATGCAAGAATTCAAGCAAAAATGCAAGAATGCAAGCAAGAATGCAAGAATGGAAGAATGGAAGAATGCAAGCAAGACTGCAAGAATGCATGCAAGAATGCAAGCAAGAATGCATGCAAGAATGCAAACAAGAATGAAAGAATGCAAGCAAGAATGCAAGAATGCAAGCAAGAATGCAAGAATGGAATAATGCAAGCAAGAATGCATTCAATAATGTAAGAATGCATGCAATAATGCATGCGAGAATGCATGAATGCACGCAAGAATGCAATAACGCAGGCAATAATGCAAGCAAGAATGAAAAAATGCAAGAATGCATGCAAGATTGCTTACAAGATTGCTAGAATGAAAGCAAGAGTGCAAGAATGCAAGAATGCATGCAAGAATGCATGCAAGATTGAAGAGTGCAAGCAAGAATGCAAGAATGCAAGAAAGATTGCAAGGCTGCATGCAAGAATGCAAGAAAGAATGCAAGATTGGAATAATGGAAGCAAGAATGCATTCAATAATGTAAGAATGCATGCAATAATGCATGAATGCACGCAAGAATGCAATAACGCAGGCAAGAATGCAAGCAAGAATGAAAAATGCAAGAATGCATGTAAGATTGCTTACAAGAGTGCTAGAATGTAAGCAAGAGTGCAAGAATGCAAGAATGCATGCAAGAATGCATGCAAGGTTGCAAGAGTGCAAGCAAGAATGCAAGAATGCAAGAAAGATTGCAAGGCTGCATGCAAGAATGCAAGAAAGAATGCAAGATTGCATGCAAGAATGCAAGCAAGAATGCAAGAATGCATGCAATGATGCCAGAATACATGTAAGATTGCACAGGAATGCAAGAATGCATGCAAGCAAGAATGCAGGAATGCACGCAAGAATGCATGCAATAATGCAAGCAAGAATGCTAGAATGCAAGAGTGCAAGAATGCAAGAAAAATGCAAGAAGTTATGCAATAATGCAAGCATGAATGCAAGAATGCAAGCAAGAATGTAAGAATGCAAGAATGGAAGAATGAAAGCAAAATACAAGACTGTACACAAGAATGCAAGAATGCATGCAAGAATACATGAATGCAAGCAAGAATGCAAGAATGCATGCAAGAATGGATGAACGCAAGCAAGAATACATTAAAGAATGCAAGCAAGAATGCATGCATGCATGAACTCATCGAATGATGGAGCAGGCGCAAGACCCCGTATGACCTACTCCTGCTCCTATCTTCTATATTTCAAGTTTCTATGCATGCAAGAGTGCAAGAACGCAAGCAAGAATGCAAGAATGCTTGCAAGAATGCTAGCAAGAATGCAAGCAAGAATGCAAGCAAGAATGCAGGAATGCATGCAAGAATGCAAGCAACAATGAAAGAATGCATGCAAGAATACATGAATGCAAGCAAGAATGCAAGAATGCATGCAAGAATGCAAGAATGGAAGAATGCAAGCAAGAATGCAAGAATGGAAGCCAGAATGCAAGAAAGCTAGAAAGAATGCAAGAATGCAAGCAAGAATGCATAATGCATGCAAGGATGCCAGAATACATGCAGGAATGCATGCAAGAATGCAAGAATGAATGCAAGAATGCAAGCAAGAATGCATGAATGCATGCAAGAATGCAAGCAAGAATGCAAGAACACTCCAAAACACTCACTCCAAAACACTCCAAAACACACACTCCAAAACACTCCATAACACTCACTCCAAAACACTCACTCCAAAACACTCCACAACACACACTCCATATCACTCGCTCCAAAACACACACTCCAAAACACTCCAGAGCACTTACTCCAAGGCATTTAGTCCAAAACAAACACTCCAAAAAACACCAAAACACTCACTCCAAAACACTCAAGCAAGAATGCAAGAATGCAAGCAAGAATGCAATAATGCAAACAAGAATGCAAGAAATAATACAAGAATGCATGCAAGAATGCAAGTAAGAATGGAAGCATGCAAGAATGGACGAATGCAAGCTAGCATGCAAGAATGCATGCAAGGATGCAAGTAAGACTGGAAGCATGCAAGAATGGACAAATGCAAGCTAGAATGCAAGAATGCATGCAAGAATGCAAGCAAGAATGCAACAATGCAAACAAGAATGCAAGAAATAATGCAAGAACGCAAGCAAGAATGAAAGCAAGAATGCAAGAATGGAATAACGCAAGCAATAATGCATGCAAGAATGCATTCAATAATGTAAGAATGCATGCAAGAATGCATGCAAGAATGCGAGCAAGAATGCATGCAAGATAGCAAGAATGCAAGAATGTATGCGAGAATGCAAGAATGCAAGCAAGAATTCAGGAATGCAACCAATAATTCAATAATCCAAGCAAGAATGCAAGAATGCATGCAGGAATGCAAGAATGCAATAAATAATGCAAGAATGCAAGCAAGAATCTAAGAATGCAACAATGCAAACGAGAATGCAAGAACAAATGAATGTATGCAAGAATTCAAGCAAAAATGCAAGAATGCAAGCAAGAATGCAAGAATGGAAGAATGGAAGAATGCAAGCAAGACTGCAAGAATGCATGCAAGAATGCAAGAAAGAATGCATGCAAGAATGCAAATAAGAATGCAAGAATGCAAGCAAGAATGCAAGAATGCAAGCAGGAATGCGAGAATGTATGAATGCATGCAAGAATGCAATAACGCAGGCAAGAATGCAAGCAAGAATGAACAATGCAAGAATGCATGCAAGATTGCTTACAAGAGTGCTAGAATGTAAGCAAGAATGCAAGAATGCATGCAAGATTGCAAGAGTGCAAGCAAGAATGCAAGAATGCAAGAAAGATTGCAAGGCTGCATGCAAGAATGCAAGCAAGAATGCAAGAATGCATGCAAGAATGCATGCAATGATGCCAGAATACATGTAAGAATGCACAGGAATGCAAGAATGCATGCAAGCAAGAATGCAGGAATGCACGCAAGAATGCAAGAATGCATGCAATAATGCAAGCAAGAATGCTAGAATGCAAGAGTGCAAGAATGCAAGAAAAATGCAAGAAATTATGCAAGAATGCAAGCATGAATGCAAGAATGCAAGCAAGAATGTAAGAATGCAAGAATGGAAGAATGAAAGCAAAATACAAGATTGTACACAAGAATGCAAGAATGCATGCAAGAATACATGAATGCAAGCAAGAATGCAAGAATGCATGCAAGAATGGATGAATGCAAGCAAGAATACATTAAAGAATGCAAGCAAGAATGCATGCATGCATGAACTCATCGAATGATGGAGCAGGCGCAAGACCCCGTATGACCTACTCCTGCTCCTATCTTCTATATTTCAAGTTTATATGCATGCAAGAGTGCAAGAACGCAAGCAAGAATGCAAGAATGCTTGCAAGAATGCTAGCAAGAATGCAAGCAAGAATGCAAGAATGCAAGCAAGAATGCAGGAATGCATGCAAGAATGCAAGCAACAATGAAAGAATGCATGCAAGAATACATGCAAGATTGCATGCAAGATTGCAATAAAGCATGCAAGAATGCACTCAAGAATGCAAGAATGCATGCAAGAATGTAAGAATGCAAGCAAAAATCCAGCAATGCAAGAATGCAATCAAGAATGCAAGAAAGCAAGCAAGAATGCAAGCACAAATTCAAGCAAGAATGCTAACATGCAAGCAATCATGCAGAAATGCAAGAATGCAAGAAAGAATGCAAGAAAGCAAGCAAGAATGCAAGCAAGAATGCAAGAATGGAATAATGCAAGCAAGAATGCATGCAAGAATGCATATTGTAAGAATGCATGCAAGAATGCATGCGAGAATGCAAGAATGAATGCAAGAATGCAAGAACGCAGGCAAGCATGCAAGCAAGCAAGAATGCAAGAATGCATGCAAGATTGCTAAAATATAAGCAAAAATTCAACAATGCAAGAATGCAAGCAAGAATGCAAGAAAGCAAGCAAGAATGCAAGCAAAAATGCAAGCAAGAATGCCAGCACGCAAGCAAGAATGCAGGAATGCAAGAATGCAAACAAGAATGCAAGAATGCAAGCAAGAATGCAAGAATGGAATAATGCAAGCAAGAATGCATTCAATAATGTAAGAATGCATGCAATAATGCATGCGAGAATGCATGAATGCACGCAAGAATGCAATAACGCAGACAAGAATGCAAGCAAGAATGAAACAATGCAAGAATGCATGCAAGATTGCTTACAAGATTGCTAGAATGTAAGCAAGAGTGCAAGAATGCAAGAATGCATGCAAGGATGCATGCAAGATTGCAAGAGTGCAAGCAAGAATGCAAGAAAGATTGCAAGGCTGCATGCAAGAATGCAAGATAGAATGCAAGATTGCATGCAAGAAAGAATGCCAGCAAGAATGCAAGAATGCACGCAATGATGCCAGAATACATGTAAGAATGCACAGGAATGCAAAAAATGCATGCAAGCAAGAATGCAGGAATGCACGCAACAATGCATGCAATAATGCAAGCAAGAATGCTAGAATGCAAGAGTGCAAGAATGCAAGAAAAAATGCAAGAAGGTATGCAAGAATGCAAGCATGAATGCAAGAATGCAAGCAAGAATGTAAGAATGCAAGAATGGAAGAATGAAAGCAAAATACAAGATTGTACACAAGAATGCAAGAATGCATGCAAGAATACATGAATGCAAGCAAGAATGCAAGAATGCATGCAAGAATGCAAGAATGGACGAATGCAAGCAAGAATGCAAGAATGGAAGCCAGAATGCAAGAAAGCTAGAAAGAATGCAAGAATGCAAGCAAGAATGCAAGAACACTCCTAAACACTCACTCCAAAACACACCAATAATGCAAGCAAGAATGCAGGAATGCAGGAATGCAAACAAGAATGCAAATAGGAACACAAGAATGCATGCAACTTTGCAAGCAACAATGCAAGAATGCAAGCATGAATTCAAGAATGCATGCGAGGATGCAAGAATGCAAGCAAAAATGCAGTAATGCAAGAATGCATGCAAGAATGAAAGAACGGAAGCAAGAATGCATGCAGGAATGAACGCAAGAGCGCACGCAAGAGCGCATGCAAGAATGCATGCAAGAATGCAAGCAAGAATGCAAGAAAGAATTCAAGACTGCGTGCGTGAATGCAAGAATGCAAGCAAGAATTCAGAAATGCAAGGAAAAGAATGCAAGCAAGACAGCAAGAATGCATGCAAGAATGCAATCAAGAATGCAAGCAAAAAATGCAACTATGCATGCGAGAATGCAACAATGCAAGCAAGAATGCAAGAATGCATGCAGGAATGCAAGCAAGAATCGAACAAAACAAGAATGAAAGCAAGAATGCAAGAATGGAAGCAAAAATGCAAGCAAGAATGCTAGCACGCAAGCAAGAATGCAAAAAACAATGCAAGATAGAATGGAAGAATGCATGCAAGAATGCAAGCAGGAATGTAATAATGGATTAATGCAAGCAAGAATGTATGCAAGAATGCATGCAAGATTGCAAGACTGCATGCAAGAATACAAGCAAGAATTCAAGCAAGAATGCACGAATGCATGCGAGAATGCAACAATGCAAGCAAGAATGCATGCAAGAAATCAATCAAGAATCCAACAAAGCAAAAATGCAAGCAAGAATGCAAGAATGCAAGCTAAAATGCAAGCAAGACTGCTAGCACGCAAGCAAGAACGCAGGAATGCAAAAAAGAATGCAAGAAAGAATGGAAGAATGCATGCAAGAATGTAAGCAGGAAATCAAGAATGGATGAATGCAAGCAAGAATGTATGCAAGAATGCATGCAAGATTGCAAGAATGCAAGAAAAAATGCAAGAGTGTATGCAAGAATGCAAGCAAGCATGCAGGAATGCAAGAATGGATGAAATGGCAGCAAGAATGCAAGAGTGTATGCAAGAATGCAGGCAAGAATGCATGAATGCAAGCAAGAATGCAAACAAGAATGCAAGAATGCATGCAAGAATTAAAGAATGCAAGAAAGCATGCGAGAATGCAAGAATGCAAGCAAGAATGCAAGAAAGAATCCAACAAAGCAAGAATGCATGCAAGATTGCATGCAAGAATGCAAGAACGCATGCGTGAATGCAGGAATGCAAGAACGCAGGAATGCAAGAATGCATGCAAGAATGCAAGAATGCATGCAAGATTGCAAGAATGTAAGAAAGAATGCAATAACGCAAGCATTAATCTAAGAATGCAACAATGCAAACAAGACTGCAAGAACAAATGAATGTATGGAAGAATTCAAGCAAAATGCAGGAATGCAAGCAAGAATGCAAGAATGGAAAAATGCAAGCAAGACAGCAAGAGTGCATGCAAGAATGCAAGAAAGAATGCAAGAAAGCAAGCAGGAATGCAAGAATGCAGGCACGGATGCCAGAATACATGCAGGAATGCATGCAAGAATGGAAGCAAGAATGCAAGAATGCATGAGAGATTGCAACAATGCAAGCAAGAATGCAAGAATGCATGCAAGAAAGTATGCAAGAATGCAAGCAAGAATGGAAGAATGTATGCGAGAATGCAAGAAAGCAAGCAAGAAGTCAGGAATGCAACCAAGAATGCAAACAGGAATGCAAGTATGCATGCAGGAATGCAAGAATGCCAGACAGAATGCAAGAAAGAATGCAAGGACGCATGCAAGAATGCATGCATGAATGCAAACAAGAATGCATGCAAGATTGCAAGAATGCAAGCAAGGCTGAAAGAATGCAAGGTTGCATGCAAGAATGCAAGAATAAACACAAGATTGAATGCAAGATTGCATGCAAGACTGCAAGAATGCATGCAAGTCTGCAAGCTAGAATGCAAGCAAGAATGCAAGACTGCAAGTAAGAGTGCAAGAAGGCATGCAGGGCTGCAAGAAAGAAAGAAAGAATGCAAGCAAGAATGCAAGAATGCATGCAAGATTGCAAGAAAGATAGACAGATAGCAAGAAAAAGAGAAAGAATGCAAGCAAGAATGCACGAATGCATGCAAGAATGCAAGAAGGTAAGCAAGAATGCAAGCAAGAATGTAAGAATGCAAGAATGCAAGCAAGAATGCAAGAATGTACGAATGCATGCAAGAATGCATGCAAGAATGCATGCAAGAATGCAAGCAAGAATGCATGCAAGATAGCAAGAATGAAGCAAGAATGCAAGAATGTATGCGAGAATGCAAGAATGCAAGCAAGAATTCAGGAATGCAACCAATAATTCAATAATCCAAGCAAGAATGCAAGAATGCATGCAGGAATGCAAGAATGCAAGAAATAATGCAAGAATGCAAGCAAGAATCTAAGAATGCAACAATGCAAACAAGAATGCAAGAACAAATGAATGTATGCAAGAATTCAAGCAAAAATGCAAGAATGCAAGCAAGAATGCAAGAATGGAAGAATGGAAGAATGCAAGCAAGACTGCAAGAATGCATGCAAGAATGCAAGCAAGAATGCATGCAAGAATGCAAACAAGAATGCAAGAATGCAAGCAAGAATGCAAGAATGGAATAATGCAAGCAAGAATGCATTCAATAATGTAAGAATGCATGCAATAATGCATGCGAGAATGCATGAATGCACGCAAGAATGCAATAACGCAGGCAATAATGCAAGCAAGAATGAAAAAATGCAAGAATGCATGCAAGATTGCTTACAAGATTGCTAGAATGAAAGCAAGAGTGCAAGAATGCAAGAATGCATGCAAGAATGCATGCAAGATTGCAAGAGTGCAAGCAAGAATGCAAGAATGCAAGAAAGATTGCAAGGCTGCATGTAAGAATGCAAGAAAGAATGCAAGATTGCATGCAAGAATGCAAGCAAGAATGCAAGAATGGAATAATGCAAGCAAGAATGCATTCAATAATGTAAGAATGCATGCAATAATGCATGCGAGAATGCATGAATGCACGCAAGTATGTAATAACGCAGGCAAGAATGCAAGCAAGAATGAAAAATGCAAGAATGCATGCAAGATTGCTTACAAGAGTGCAAGAATGCATGCAAGAATGCATGCAAGATTGCAAGAGTGCAAGCAAGAATGCAAGAAAGATTGCAAGGCTGCATGCAAGAATGCAAGAAAGAATGCAAGATTGCATGCAAGAATGCAAGCAAGAATGCAAGAATGCATGCAATGATGCCAGAATACATGTAAGAATGCACAGGAATGCAAGAATGCGTGCAAGCAAGAATGCAGGAATGCACGCAAGACTGCATGCAATAATGCAAGCAAGAATGCTAGAATGCAATAGTGCAAGAATGCAATAAAAAATGCAAGAAGTTATGCAAGAATGCAAGCATGAATGCAAGAATGCAAGCAAGAATGTAAGAATGCAAGAATGGAAGAATGAAAGCAAAATACAAGATTGTACACAAGAATGCAAGAATGCATGCAAGAATACATGAATGCAAGCAAGAATGCATGCAAGAATGGATGAACGCAAGCAAGAATACATTAAAGAATGCAAGCAAGAATGCAAGAACAAATGAATGTATGCAAGAATTCAAGCAAGAATGCAAGAATGCAAGCAAGAATGCAAGAATGGAAGAATGCAAGCAAGACTGCAAGAATGCATTGAAGAATGCAAGAAAGTATGCAAGAATGCAAGAATGCAAGAAAGAATGCAAGAATGCATGCAATGATGCCAGAATACATGTAAGAATGCACAGGAATGCAAGAATGCATGCAAGCAAGAATGCAGGAATGCACGCAAGAATGCAAGAATGCATGCAATAATGCAAGCAAGAATGCTAGAATGCAAGAGTGCAAGAATGCAAGAAAAAATGCAAGAAATTATGCAAGAATGCAAGCATGAATGCAAGAATGCAAGCAAGAATGTAAGAATGTAAGAATGGAAGAATGAAAGCAAAATACAAGATTGTACACAAGAATGCAAGAATGCATGCAAGAATACATGAATGCAAGCAAGAATGCAAGAATGCATGCAAGAATGCAAGAATGCATGCAATGATGCCAGAATACATGTAAGAATGCACAGGAATGCAAGAATGCATGCAAGCAAGAATGCACGCAAGAATGCAAGAATGCATGCAATAATGCAAGCAAGAATGCTAGAATGCAAGAGTGCAAGAATGCAAGAAAAAATGCAAGAAATTATGCAAGAATGCAAGCATGAATGCAAGAATGCAAGCAAGAATGTAAGAATGGAAGAATGGAAGAATGAAAGCAAAATACAAGATTGTACACAAGAATGCAAGAATGCATGCAAGAATACATGAATGCAAGCAAGCATGCAAGAATGCCTGCAAGAATGGATGAACGCAAGCAAGAATACATTAAAGAATGCAAGCAAGAATGCAAGAACAAATGAATGTATGCAAGAATTCAAGCAAGAATGCAAGAATGCAAGCAAGAATGCAAGAATGGAAGAATGCAAGCAAGACTGCAAGAATGCATTGAAGAATGCAAGAAAGTATGCAAGAATGCAAGAATGCAAGCAAGAATGGAAGAATGTATGCGAGAATGCAAGAATGCAAGCAAGAAGTCAGGAATGCAACCAAGAATGCAAACAGGAATGCAAGTATGCATGCAGGAATGCAAGAATGCCAGACAGAATGCAAGAAAGAATGCAAGGACGCATGCAAGAATGCATGCATGAAAGCAAACAAGAATGCATGCAAGATTGCAAGAATGCAAGCAAGGCTGAAAGAATGCAAGAAAGAATGCAAGGTTGCATGCAAGAATGCAAGAATAAACACAAGATTGCATGCAAGAATGCAAGATTGCATGCAAGACTGCAAGAATGCATGCAAGTCTGCAAGCTAGAATGCAAGCAAGAATGCAAGACTGCAAGTAAGAGTGCAAGAAGGCATGCAGGGCTGCAAGAAAGAAAGAAAAAATGCAAGCAAGAATGCATGCAAGATTGCAAGAAAGTTAGACAGAATGCAAGAAAAAGAGAAAGAATGCAAGCAAGAATTCAAGAATGCACGAATGCATGCAAGAATGCAAGAAGGTAAGCAAGAATGCAAGCAAGCATGTAAGAATGCAAGAATGCAAGCAAGAATGCAAGAATGTAAGAATGCATGCAAGAATGCATGCAAGAATGCAAGCAAGAATGCATGCAAGATAGCAAGAATGAAGCAAGAATGCAAGAATGTATGCGAGAATGCAAGAATGCAAGCAAGAATTCAGGAATGCAACCAATAATTCAATAATCCAAGCAAGAATGCAAGAATGCATGCAGGAATGCAAGAATGCAAGAAATAATGCTAGCATGCAAGCAAGAATCTAAGAATGCAACAATGCAAACAAGAATGCAAGAACAAATGAATGTATGCAAGAATTCAAGCAAAAATGCAAGAATGCAAGCAAGAATGCAAGAATGTAAGAATGGAAGAATGCAAGCAAGACTGCAAGAATGCATGCAAGAATACATGCAAGAATGCAAGCAAGAATGCATGCAAGAATGCAAACAAGAATGCAAGAATGCAAGCAAGAATGCAAGAATGCAAGCAAGAATGCAAGAATGGAATAATGCAAGCAAGAATGCATTCAATAATGTAAGAATGCATGCAATAATGCATGCGAGAATGCATGAATGCACGCAAGAATGCAATAACGCAGGCAATAATGCAAGCAAGAATGAAAAATGCAAGAATGCATGCAAGATTGCTTACAAGATTGCTAGAATGAAAGCAAGAGTGCAAGAATGCAAGAATGCATGCAAGAATGCATGCAAGATTGCAAGAGTGCAAGCAAGAATGCAAGAATGCAAGAAAGATTGCAAGGCTGCATGCAAGAATGCAAGAAAGAATGCAAGATTGCATGCAAGAATGCAAGCAAGAATGCAAGAATGCATGCAATGATGCCAGAATACATGTAAGAATGCACAGGAATGCAAGAATGCATGCAAGCAAGAATGCAGGAATGCACGCAAGAATGCATGCAATAATGCAAGCAAGAATGCTAGAATGCAAGAGTGCAAGAATGCAAGAAAAAATGCAAGAAGATATGCAAGAATGCAAGCATGAATGCAAGAATGCAAGCAAGAATGTAAGAATGCAAGAATGGAAGAATGGAAGCAAAATACAAGATTGTACACAAGAATGCAAGAATGCATGCAAGAATACAAGAATGCAAGCAAGAATGCAAGAATGCATGCAAGAATGGATGAACGCAAGCAAGAATACATTAAAGAATGCAAGCAAGAATGCATGCATGCATGAACTCATCCAATGATGGAGCAGGCGCAAGACCCCGTATGACCTACTCCTGCTCCTATCTTCTATATTTCAAGTTTCTATGCATGCAAGAGTGCAAGAACGCAAGCAAGAATGCAAGAATGCTTGCAAGAATGCTAGCAAGAATGCAAGCAAGAATGCAAGAATGCAAGCAAGAATGCAGGAATGCATGCAAGAATGCAAGCAACAATGAAAGAATGCATGCAAGAATACATGCAAGATTGCATGCAAGATTGCAATAAAGCATGCAAGAATGCACTCAAGAATGCAAGAATGCATGCAAGAATGTAAGAATGCAAGCAAAAATCCAGCAATGCAAGAATGCAATCAAGAATGCAAGAAAGCAAGCAAGAATGCAAGCACAAATTCAAGCAAGAATGCTAACATGCAAGCAATCATGCAGAAATGCAACAATGCAAACAAGAATGCAAGAAAGCAAGCAAGAATGCAAGCAAGAATGCAAGAATGGAATAATGCAAGCAATAATGCATGCAATGATGCATTCAATATTGTAAGAATGCATGCAAGAATGCATGCGAGAATGCAAGAATGAATGCAAGAATGCAAGAACGCAGGCAAGCATGCAAGCAAGCAAGAATGCAAGAATGCATGCAAGATTGCTAAAATATAAGCAAAAATTCAACAATGCAAGAATGCAAGAATGGAATAATGCAAGCAAGAATGCATTCAATAATGTAAGAATGCATGCAATAATGCATGCGAGAATGCATGAATGCACGCAAGAATGCAATAACGCAGACAAGAATGCAAGCAAGAATGAAACAATGCAAGCATGCATGCAAGATTGCTTACAAGATTGCTAGAATGTAAGCAAGAGTGCAAGAATGCAAGAATGCATGCAAGGATGCATGCAAGATTGCAAGAGTGCAAGCAAGAATGCAAGAAAGATTGCAAGGCTGCATGCAAGAATGCAAGAAAGAATGCAAGATTGCATGCAAGAAAGAATGCAAGCAAGAATGCAAGAATGCACGCAATGATGCCAGAATACATGTAAGAATGCACAGGAATGCAAAAAATGCATGCAAGCAAGAATGCAGGAATGCACGCAACAATGCATGCGATAATGCAAGCAAGAATGCTAGAATGCAAGAGTGCAAGAATGCAAGAAAAAATGCAAGAAGGTATGCAAGAATGCAAGCATGAATGCAAGAATGCAAGCAAGAATGTAAGAATGCTAGAATGGAAGAATGAAAGCAACATACAAGATTGTACACAAGAATGCAAGAATGCATGCAAGAATACATGAATGCAAGCAAGAATGCAAGAATGCATGCAAGAATGCAAGAATGGACGAATGCAAGCAAGAATGCAAGAATGGAAGCCAGAATGCAAGAAAGCTAGAAAGAATGCAAGAATGCAAGCAAGAATGCAAGAACACTCCTAAACACTCACTCCAAAACACACCAATAATGCAAGCAAGAATGCAGGAATGCAGGAATGCAAACAAGAATGTAAATAGGAACACAAGAATGCATGCAACTTTGCAAGCAACAATGCAAGAATGCAAGCATGAATGCAAGAATGCATGCGAGGATGCAAGAATGCAAGCAAAAATGCAGTAATGCAAGAATGCATGCAAGAATGAAAGAACAGAAGCAAGAATGCATGCAAGAATGAACGCAAGAGCGCACGCAAGAACGCATGCAAGAATGCAAGCAAGAATGCAAGAAAGAATGCAAGACTGCGTGCGTGAATGCAAGAATGCAAGCTAGAACTCAGAAATGCAAGGAAAAGAATGCAAGCAAGACAGCAAGAATGCATGCAAGAGTGCAATCAAGAATGCAAGCAAAAAATGCAACTATGCATGCGAGAATGCAACAATGCAAGCAAGAATGCAAGAATGCATGTAGGAATGCAAGCAAGAATCGAACAAAACAAGAATGAAAGCAAGAATGCAAGAATGGAAGCAAAAATGCAAGCAAGAATGCTAGCACGCAAGCAAGAATGCAAAAACGAATGCAAGATAGAATGGAAGAATGCATACAAGAATGCAAGCAGGAATGTAAGAATGGATTAATGCAAGCAAGAATGTATGCAATAATGCATGCAAGATTGCAAGACTGCATGCAAGAATACAAGCAAGAATTCAAGCAAGAATGCAAGAATGCATGCGAGAATGCAACCATGCAAGCAAGAATGCATGCAAGAAATCAATCAAGAATCCAACAAAGCAAGAATGCAAGCAAGAATGCAAGAATGCAAGCTAAAATGCAAGCAAGAATGCTAGCATGCAAGCAAGAATGCAGGAATGCAAAAAAGAATGCAAGAAAGAATGGAAGAATGCATGCAAGAATGCAAGCAGGAAATCAAGAATGGATGAATGCAAGCAAGAATGTATGCAAGAATGCATGCAAGATTGCAAGAATGCAAGAAAAAATGCAAGAGTGTATGCAAGAATGCAAGCAAGCATGCAGGAATGCAAGAATGGATGAAATGGCAGCAAGAATGCAAGATTGTATGCAAGAATGCAGGCAAGAATGCATGAATGCAAGCAAGAATGCAAACAAGAATGCAAGAATGCATGCAAGAATTAAAGAATGCAAGAAAGCATGCGAGAATGCAAGAATGCTAGCAAGAATGCAAGAAAGAATCCAACAAAGCAAGAATGCATGCAAGATTGCATGCAAGAATGCAAGAACGCATGCGTGAATGCAGGAATGCAAGAACGCAGGAATGCAAGAATGCAAGAATGCATGCAAGATTGCAAGAATGTAAGAACGAATGCAATAACGCAAGCATTAATCTAAGAATGCAACAATGCAAACAAGACTGCAAGAACAAATGAATGTATGGAAGAATTCAAGCAAAATGCAGGAATGCAAGCAAGAATGCAAGAATGGAAGAATGCAAGCAAGACAGCAAGAGTGCATGCAAGAATGGAATCAAGAATGCAAGAAAGCAAGCAGGAATGCAAGAATGCAGGCACGGATGCCAGAATACATGCAGGAATGCATGCAAGAATGGAAGCAAGAATGCAAGAATGCATGAGAGATTGCAACAATGCAAGCAAGAATGCAAGAATGCAACCAAGAATGCAAACAGGAATGCAAGTATGCATGCAGGAATGCAAGAATGTCAGACAGAATGCAAGAAAGAATGCAAGGACGCATGCAAGAATGCATGCATGAATGCAAACAAGAATGCATGCAAGATTGCAAGAATACAAGCAAGGCTGAAGGAATGCAAGGTTGCGTGCAAGAATGCAAGAATAAACACAAGATTGCAAGCAAGAATGCAAGATTGCATGCAAGACTGCAAGAATGCATGCAAGTCTGCAAGCTAGAATGCAAGCAAGAATGCAAGACTGCAAGTAAGAGTGCAAGAAGGCATGCAGGGCTGCAAGAAAGAAAGAAAGAATGCAAGCAAGAATGCATGCAAGATTGCAAGAAAGATAGACAGAATGCAAGAAAAAGAGAAAGAATGCAAGCAAGAATTCAAGAATGCACGAATGCATGCAAGAATGCAAGAAGGTAAGCAAGAATGCAAGCAAGAATGTAAGAATGCAAGAATGCAAGCAAGAATGCAAGAATGTAAGAATGCATGCAAGAATGCATGCAAGAATGCATGCAAGAATGCAAGCAAGAATGCAAAAAAGAATGCAAGATAGAATGGAAGAATGCATGCAAGAATGCAAGCAGGAATGTAAGAATGGATTAATGCAAGCAAGAATGTATGCAAGAATGCATGCGTGAATGCAGGAATGCAAGAACGCAGGAATGCAAGAATGCAGGCAAGAATGCATGCAAGAATGCAAGAATGCATGCAAGATTGCAAGAATGTAAGAAAGAATGCAATAACGCAAGCATTAATCTAAGAATGCAACAATGCAAACAAGACTGCAAGAACAAATGAATGTATGGAAGAATTCAAGCAAAATGCAGGAATGCAAGCAAGAATGCAAGAATGGAAGAATGCAAGCAAGACAGCAAGATTGCATGCAAGAATGGAATCAAGAATGCAAGAAAGAATGCAAGAAAGCAAGCAGGAATGCAAGAATGCAGGCACGGATGCCAGAATACATGCAGGAATGCATGCAAGAATGGAAGCAAGAATGCAAGAATGCATGAGAGATTGCAACAATGCAAGCAAGAATGCAAGAATGCATGCAAGCATGCAAGCAAGAATGCTAGCACGTAAGCAAGAATGCAGGAATGCAAGAAAGAATGCACGAATGCATGCAAGAATGCAAGCAGGAATGTCAGAATGGATTAATGCAAGCAAGAAAGCATGCAAGAATGCATGCAAGATTGCAAGACTGCATGCAAGAATGCAAGAACGCATGCGAGAATGTAAGAACGCAGGCAAGAATGCATGCAAGCAAGAAAGAATGCAAGAACGCAAGCAAGAATCTAAGAATGAAACAATGCAAACAAGAATGCAAGAACAAATGAATGTATGCAAGAATTCAAGCAAGAATGCAAGCAAGAATGCAAGAATGGAAGAATGCAAGCAAGACTGCAAGAATGCATTGAAGAATGCAGGAATGCATGCAAGAATGCATGAAAGCATGCAAGAATGCAAGCAAGAATGCAAGAATGTATGCAAGAATGCAAGCAAGAATTCAGGAATGCAACCAAGAATGCAAGCAGGAATGCAAGTATGCATGCAGGAATGCAAGCATGCCAGACAGAATGCAAGAAAGAATGCAAGAACGCACGCAAGAATACATGCATGAATGCGAACAAGAATGCAAGAATGCATGCAAGATTGCAAAATTGCAAGCAAGACTGCAAGGATGCAAGAATGCAAGGTTGCATGCAAGAATGCAAGAAAAAACACAAGATTGCATGCAAGAATGCAAGTCTGCAAGCTAGAATGCAAGCAAGAATGCAAGAATGCATGCAAGATTGCAAGAAAGTTAGACAGAATGCAAGAAAAAAGAAAGAATGCAATCAAGAATTCAAGAATGCATGCAAGAATGCACGAATGCATGCAAGAATGCAAGAAGGTAAGCAAGAAAGTAAGAATGCAAGAATGCAAGCTAGAATGCAAGAATGCAAGAATGCATGCAAGAATGCAAGCAAGAATGCATGAAAGATAGCAAGAATGAAGCAAGAATGCAAGAATATATGCGCGAATGCAAGCAAGAATGCATGCAAGATAGCAAGAATGAAGCAAGAATGCAAGAATGTATGCGAGAATGCAAGAATGCAAGCAAGAATTCAGGAATGCAACCAATAATTCAATAATCCAAGCAAGAATGCAAGAATGCATGCAGGAATGCAAGAATGCAAGAAATAATGCAAGAATGCAAGCAAGAATCTAAGAATGCAACAATGCATACAAGAATGCAAGAACAAATGAATGTATGCAAGAATTCAAGCAAAAATGCAAGAATGCAAGCAAGAATGCAAGAATGGAAGAATGGAAGAATGCAAGCAAGACTGCAAGAATGCATGCAAGAATGCAAGCAAGAATGCATGCAAGAATGCAAACAAGAATGCAAGCAAGAATGCAAGAATGCAAGCAAGAATGCAAGAATGGAATAATGCAAGCAAGAATGCATTCAATAATGTAAGAATTCATGCAATAATGCATGCGAGAATGCATGAATGCACGCAAGAATGCAATAACGCAGGCAATAATGCAAGCAAGAATGAAAAAATGCAAGAATGCATGCAAGATTGCTTACAAGATTGCTAGAATGAAAGCAAGAGTGCAAGAATGCAAGAATGCATGCAAGAATGCATGCAAGATTGCAAGAGTGCAAGCAAGAATGCAAGAATGCAAGAAAGATTGCAAGGCTGCATGCAAGAATGCAAGAAAGAATGCAAGATTGCATGCAAGAATGCAAGCAAGAATGCAAGAATGGAATAATGCAAGCAAGAATGCATTCAATAATGTAAGAATGCATGCAATAATGCATGCGAGAATGCATGAATGCACGCAAGAATGCAATAACGCAGGCAAGAATGCAAGCAAGAATGAAAATTGCAAGAATGCATGCAAGATTGCTTACAAGCGTGCTAGAATGTAAGCAAGAGTGCAAGAATGCAAGAATGCATGCAAGAATGCATGCAAGATTGCAAGAGTGCAAGCAAGAATGCAAGAAAGATTGCAAGGCTGCATGCAAGAATGCAAGATTGCATGCAAGAATGCAAGAATGCATGCAATGATGCCAGAATACATGTAAGATTGCACAGGAATGCAAGAATGCATGCAAGCAAGAATGCAGGAATGCACGCAAGAATGCATGCAATAATGCAAGCAAGAATGCTAGAATGCAAGAGTGCAAGAATGCAAGAAAAATGCAAGAAGTTATGCAAGAATACAAGCATGAATGCAAGAATGCAAGCAAGAATGTAAGAATGCAAGAATGGAAGAATGAAAGCAAAATACAAGATTGTACACAAGAATGCAAGAATGCATGCAAGAATGGATGAACGCAAGCAAGAATACATTAAAGAATGCAAGCAAGAATGCATGCATGCATGAACTCATCGAATGATGGAGCAGGCGCAAGACCCCGTATGACCTACTCCTGCTCCTATCTTCTATATTTCACGTTTCTATGCATGCAAGAGTGCAAGAACGCAAGCAAGAATGCAAGAATGCTTGCAAGAATGCTAGCAAGAATGCAAGCAAGAATGCAAGAATGCAAGCAAGAATGCAGGAATGCATGCAAGAATGCAAGCAACAATGAAAGAATGCATGCAAGAATACATGAATGCAAGCAAGAATGCAAGAATGCATGCAAGAATGCAAGAATGGAAGAATGCAAGCAAGAATGCAAGAATGGAAGCCAGAATGCAAGAAAGCTAGAAAGAATGCAAGAATGCAAGCAAGAATGCATAATGCATGCAAGGATGCCAGAATACATGCAGGAATGCATGCAAGAATGCAAGAATGAATGCAAGAATGCAAGCAAGAATGCATGAATGCATGCAAGAATGCAAGCAAGAATGCAAGAACACTCCAAAACACTCACTCCAAAACACTCCAAAACACACACTCCAAAACACTCCATAACACTCACTCCAAAACACTCACTCCAAAACACTCCACAACACACACTCCATATCACTCGCTCCAAAACACACACTCCAAAACACTCCAGAGCACTTACTCCAAGACATTTAGTCCAAAACAAACACTCCAAAAAACACCAAAACACTCACTCCAAAACACTCAAGCAAGAATGCAAGAATGCAAGCAAGAATGCAATAATGCAAACAAGAATGCAAGAAATAATACAAGAATGCATGCAAGAATGCAAGTAAGAATGGAAGCATGCAAGAATGGACGAATGCAAGCTAGCATGCAAGAATGCATGCAAGGATGCAAGTAAGAATGGAAGCATGCAAGAATGGACAAATGCAAGCTAGAATGCAAGAATGCATGCAAGAATGCAAGCAAGAATGCAACAATGCAAACAAGAATGCAAGAAATAATGCAAGAACGCAAGCAAGAATGAAAGCAAGAATGCAAGAATGGAATAACGCAAGCAATAATGCATGCAAGTATGCATTCAATAATGTAAGAATGCATGCAAGAATGCATGCAAGAATGCGAGCAAGAATGCATGCAAGATAGCAAGAATGAAGCAAGAATGCAAGAATATATGCGAGAATGCAAGAATGCAAGCAAGAATTCAGGAATGCAACCAATAATTCAATAATCCAAGCAAGAATGCAAGAATGCATGCAGGAATGCAAGAATGCAAGAAATAATGCAAGAATGCAAGCAAGAATCTAAGAATGCAACAATGCAAACGAGAATGCAAGAACAAATGAATGTATGCAAGAATTCAAGCAAAATTGCAAGAATGCAAGCAAGAATGCAAGAATGGAAGAATGGAAGAATGCAAGCAAGACTGCAAGAATGCATGCAAGAATGCATGCAAGAATGCAAATAAGAATGCAAGAATGCAAGCAGGAATGCAAGAATGGAATAATGCAAGCAAGAATGCATTCAATAATGTAAGAATGCATGCAATAATGCATGCGAGAATGTATGAATGCATGCAAGAATGCAATAACGCAGGCAAGAATGCAAGCAAGAATGAAAAATGCAAGAATGCATGCAAGATTGCTTACAAGAGTGCTAGAATGTAAGCAAGAGTGCAAGAATGCATGCAAGAATGCATGCAAGATTGCAAGAGTGCAAGCAAGAATGCAAGAATGCAAGAAAGATTGCAAGGCTGCATGCAAGAATGCAAGAAAGAATGCAAGCAAGAATGCATGCAATGATGCCAGAATACATGTAAGAATGCACAGGAATGCAAGAATGCAGGAATGCACGCAAGAATGCAAGAATGCATGCAATAATGCAAGCAAGAATGCTAGAATGCAAGAGTGCAAGAATGCAAGAAAAAATGCAAGAAATTATGCAAGAATGCAAGCATGAATGCAAGAATGCAAGCAAGAATGTAAGAATGCAAGAATGGAAGAATGAAAGCAAAATACAAGATTGTACACAAGAATGCAAGAATGCATGCAAGAATACATGAATGCAAGCAAGAATGCAAGAATGCATGCAAGAATGGATGAACGCAAGCAAGAATACATTAAAGAATGCAAGCAAGAATGCAAGAACAAATGAATGTATGCAAGAATTCAAGCAAGAATGCAAGAATGCAAGCAAGAATGCAAGAATGGAAGAATGCAAGCAAGACTGCAAGAATGCATTGAAGAATGCAGGAATGCATGCAAGAAAGTATGCAAGAATGCAAGAATGCAAGCAAGAATGGAAGAATGTATGCGAGAATGCAAGAATGCAAGCAAGAAGTCAGGAATGCAACCAAGAATGCAAACAGGAATGCAAGTATGCATGCAGGAATGCAAGAATGCCAGACAGAATGCAAGAAAGAATGCAAGGACGCATGCAAGAATGCATGCATGAATGCAAACAAGAATGCATGCAAGATTGCAAGAATGCAAGCAAGGCTGAAAGAATGCAAGAAAGAATGCAAGGTTGCATGCAAGAATGCAAGAATAAACACAAGATTGCATGCAAGAATGCAAGATTGCATGCAAGACTGCAAGAATGCATGCAAGTCTGCAAGCTAGAATGCAAGCAAGAATGCAAGACTGCAAGTAAGAGTGCAAGAAGGCATGCAGGGCTGCAAGAAAGAAAGAAAGAATGCAAGCAAGAATGCAAGAATGCAGGCAAGATTGCAAGAAAGATAGACAGAATGCAAGAAAAAGAGAAAGAATGCAAGCAAGAATTCAAGAATGCACGAATGCATGCAAGAATGCAAGAAGGTAAGCAAGAATGCAAGCAAGAATGTAAGAATGCAAGAAAGAATGTAAGAATGCATGCAAGAATGCATGCAAGAATGCATGCAGGAATGCAAGCAAGAATGCATGCAAGATAGCAAGAATGAAGCAAGAATGCAAGAATATATGCGAGAATGCAAGAATGCAAGCAAGAATTCAGGAATGCAACCAATAATTCAATAATCCAAGCAAGAATGCAAGAATGCATGCAGGAATGCAAGAATGCAAGAAATAATGCAAGAATGCAAGCAAGAATCTAAGAATGCAACAATGCAAACAAGAATGCAAGAACAAATGAATGTATGCAAGAATTCAAGCAAAAATGCAAGAATGCAAGCAAGAATGCAAGAATGTAAGAATGAAAGAATGCAAGCAAGACTGCAAGAATGCATGCAAGAATGCAAGCAAGAATGCATGCAAGAATGCAAACAAGAATGCAAGAATGCAAGCAAGAATGCAAGAATGCAAGCAAGAATGCAAGAATGGAATAATGCAAGCAAGAATGCATTCAATAATGTAAGAATGCATTCAATAATGCATGCGAGAATGCATGAATGCACGCAAGAATGCAATAACGCAGGCAATAATGCAAGCAAGAATGAAAAATGCAAGAATGCATGCAAGATTGATTACAAGATTGCTAGAATGAAAGCAAGAGTGCAAGAATGCAAGAATGCATGCAAGAATGCATGAAAGGTTGCAAGAGTGCAAGCAAGAATGCAAGAATGCAAGAAAGATTGCAAGGCTGCATGCAAGAATGCAAGAAAGAATGCAAGATTGCATGCAAGAATGCAAGCAAGTATGCAAGAATGGAATAATGCAAGCAAGAATGCATTCAATAATGTAAGAATGCATGCAATAATGCATGCGAGAATGCATGAATGCACGCAAGAATGCAATAACGCAGGCAAGAATGCAAGCAAGAATGAAAAATGCAAGAATGCATGCAAGATTGCTTACAAGAGTGCTAGAATGTAAGCAAGAGTGCAAGAATGCAAGAATGCATGCAAGAATGCATGCAAGATTGCAAGAGTGCAAGCAAGAATGCAAGAATGCAAGACAGATTGCAAGGCTGCATGCAACAATGCAAGAAAGAATGCAAGATTGCATGCAAGAATGAAAGCAAGAATGCAAGAATGCATGCAATGATGCCAGAATACATGTAAGAATGCACAGGAATGCAAGAATGCATGCAAGCAAGATTGCAGGAATGCACGCAAGAATGCATGCAATAATGCAAGAATGCAAGCAAGAATGTAAGAATGCAAGAATGGAAGAATGAAAGCAAAATACAAGATTGTACACAAGAATGCAAGAATGCATGCAAGAATACATGAATGCAAGCAAGAATGCAAGAATGCATGCAAGAATGGATGAACGCAAGCAAGAATACATTAAAGAATGCAAGCAAGAATGCATGCATGCATGAACTCATCCAATGATGGAGCTGGCGCAAGACCCCGTATGACCTACTCCTGCTCCTATCTGCTATATTTCAAGTTTATATGCATGCAAGAGTGCAAGAACGCAAGCAAGAATGCAAGAATGCTTGCAAGAATGCTAGCAAGAATGCAAGCAAGAATGCAAGGATGCAAGCAAGAATGCAGGAATGCATGCAAGAATGCAAGCAACAATGAAAGAATGCATGCAAGAATACATGCAAGATTGCATGCAAGATTGCAATAAAGCATGCAAGAATGCACTCAAGAATGCAAGAATGCATGCAAGAATGTAAGAATGCAAGCAAAAATCCAGCAATGCAATAATGCAATCAAGAATGCAAGAAAGCAAGCAAGAATGCAAGCACAAATTCAAGCAAGAATGCTAACATGCAAGCAATCATGCAGAAATGCAAGAATGCAAACAAGAATGCAAGAAAGAATGCAAGAAAGCAAGCAAGAATGCAAGCAAGAATGCAAGAATGGAATAATGCAAGCAATAATGCATGCAATGATGCATTCAATATTGTAAGAATGCATGCAAGAATGCATGCGAGAATGCAAGAATGAATGCAAGAATGCAAGAACGCAGGCAAGCATGCAAGCAAGCAAGAATGCAAGAATGCATGCAAGATTGCTAAAATATAAGCAAAAATTCAACAATGCAAGAATGCAAGCAAGAATGCAAGAAAGCAAGCAAGAATGCAAGCAAAAATGCAAGCAAGAATGCCAGCACGCAAGCAAGAATGCAGGAATGCAAGAATGCAAACAAGAATGCAAGAATGCAAGCAAGAATGCAAGAATGGAATAATGCAAGCAAGAATGCATTCAATAATGTAAGAATGCATGCAATAATGCATGCGAGAATGCATGAATGCACGCAAGAATGCAATAACGCAGACAAGAATGCAAGCAAGAATGAAACAATGCAAGAATGCATGCAAGCTTGCTTACAAGATTGCTAGAATGTAAGCAAGAGTGCAAGAATGCAAGAATGCATGCAAGGATGCATGCAAGATTGCAAGAGTGCAAGCAAGAATGCAAGAAAAATTGCAAGGCTGCATGCAAGAATGCAAGATTGCATGCAAGAAAGAATGCAAGCAAGAATGCAAGAATGCACGCAATGATGCCAGAATACATGTAAGAATGCACAGGAATGCAAAAAATGCATGCAAGCAAGAATGCAGGAATGCACACAACAATGCATGCAATAATGCAAGCAAGAATGCTAGAATGCAAGAGTGAAAGTATGCAAGAAAAAATGCAAGAAGGTATGCAAGAATGCAAGCATGAATGCAAGAATGCAAGCAAGAATGTAAGAATGCAAGAATGGAAGAATGAAAGCAAAATACAAGATTGTACACAAGAATGCAAGAATGCATGCAAGAATACATGAATGCAAGCAAGAATGCAAGAATGCATGCAAGAATGCAAGAATGGACGAATGCAAGCAAGAATGCAAGAATGGAAGCCAGAATGCAAGAAAGCTAGAAAGAATGCAAGCAAGAATGCAAGAACACTCCTAAACACTCACTCCAAAACACACCAATAATGCAAGCAAGAATGCAGGAATGCAGGAATGCAAACAAGAATGCAAATAGGAACACAAGAATGCATGCAACTTTGCAAGCAACAATGCAAGAATGCAAGCATGAATGCAAGAATGCATGCGAGGATGCAAGAATGCAAGCAAAAATGCAGTAATGCAAGAATGCATGCAAGAATGAACGAACGGAAGCAAGAATGCATGCAAGAATGAACGCAAGAGCGCACGCAAGAGCGCATGCAAGAATGCAAGCAAGAATGCAAGAAAGAATGCAAGACTGCATGCGTGAATGCAAGAATGCAAGCAAGAATTCAGAATTGCAAGGAAAAGAATGCAAGCAAGACAGCAAGAATGCATGCAAGAATGCAAGCAAAAATGCAACTATGCATGCGAGAATGCAACAATGCAAGCAAGAATGCATGCAGGAATGCAAGCAAGAATCGAACAAAACAAGAATGAAAGCAAGAATGCAAGAATGGAAGCAAAAATGCAAGCAAGAATGCTAGCACGCAAGCAAGAATGCAAAAAAGAATGCAAGATAGAATGGAAGAATGCATGCAAGAATGCAAGCAGGAATGTAAGAATGGATTAATGCAAGTAAGAATGTATGCACGAATGCATGCAAGATTGCAAGACTGCATGCAAGAATACAACCAAGAATTCAAGCAAGAATGCAAGAATGCATGCGAGAATGCAACAATGCAAGCAAGAATGCATGCAAGAAATCAATCAAGAATCCAACAAAGCAAGAATGCAAGCAAGAATGCAAGAATGCAAGCTAAAATGCAAGCAAGAATGCTAGCACGCAAGCAAGAATGCAGGAATGCAAAAAAGAATGCAAGAAAGAATGGAAGAATGCATGCAAGAATGTAAGCAGGAAATCAAGAATGGATGAATGCAAGCAAGAATGTATGCAAGAATGCATGCAAGATTGCAAGAATGCAAGAAAAAATGCAAGAGTGTATGCAAGAATGCAAGCAAGCATGCAGGAATGCAAGAATGGATGAAATGGCAGCAAGAATGCAAGAGTGTATGCAAGAATGCAGGCAAGAATGCATGAATGCAAGCAAGAATGCAAACAAGAATGCAAGAATGCATGCAAGAATTAAAGAATGCAAGAAAGCATGCGAGAATGCAAGAAAGAATCCAACAAAGCAAGAATGCATGCAAGATTGCATGCAAGAATTCAAGAACGCATGCGTGAATGCAGGAATGCAAGAACGCAGGAATGCAAGAATGCAGGCAAGAATGCATGCAAGAATGCAAGAATGCATGCAAGATTGCAAGAATGTAAGAAAGAATGCAATAACGCAAGCATTAATCTAAGAATGCAACAAAGCAAACAAGACTGCAAGAACAAATGAATGTATGGAAGAATTCAAGCAAAATGCAGGAATGCAAGCAAGAATGCAAGAATGGAAAAATGCAAGCAAGACAGCAAGAGTGCATGCAAGAATGGAATCAAGAATGCAAGAATGCAAGCAAGAATGCAAGAATGCACGCAATGATGCCAGAATACATGTAAGAATGCACAGGAATGCAAAAAATGCATGCAAGCAAGAATGCAGGAATGCACGCAACAATGCATGCAATAATGCAAGCAAGAATGCTAGAATGCAAGAGTGCAAGAAAAAATGCAAGAAGGTATGCAAGAATGCAAGCATGAATGCAAGAATGCAAGCAAGAATGTAAGAATGCAAGAATGGAAGAATGAAAGCAAAATACAAGATTGTACACAAGAATGCAAGAATGCATGCAAGAATACATGAATGCAAGCAAGAATGCAAGAATGCATGCAAGAATGCAAGAATGGACGAATGCAAGCAAGAATGCAAGAATGGAAGCCAGAATGCAAGAAAGCTAGAAAGAATGCAAGCAAGAATGCAAGAACACTCCTAAACACTCACTCCAAAACACACCAATAATGCAAGCAAGAATGCAGGAATGCAGGAATGCAAACAAGAATGCAAATAGGAACACAAGAATGCATGCAACTTTGCAAGCAACAATGCAAGAATGCAAGCATGAATGCAAGAATGCATGCGAGGATGCAAGAATGCAAGCAAAAATGCAGTAATGCAAGAATGCATGCAAGAATGAAAGAACGGAAGCAAGAATGCATGCAAGAATGAACGCAAGAGCGCATGCAAGAATGCATGCAAGAATGCAAGCAAGAATGCAAGAAAGAATGCAAGACTGCATGCGTGAATGCAAGAATGCAAGCAAGAATTCAGAAATGCAAGGAAAAGAATGCAAGCAAGACAGCAAGAATGCATGCAAGAATGCAATCAAGAATGCAAGCAAAAATGCAACTATGCATGCGAGAATGCAACAATGCAAGCAAGAATGCATGCAGGAATGCAAGCAAGAATCGAACAAAACAAGAATGAAAGCAAGAATGCAAGAATGGAAGCAAAAATGCAAGCAAGAATGCTAGCACGCAAGCAAGAATGCAAAAAAGAATGCAAGATAGAATGGAAGAATGCATGCAAGAATGCAAGCAGGAATGTAAGAATGGATTAATGCAAGTAAGAATGTATGCACGAATGCATGCAAGATTGCAAGACTGCATGCAAGAATACAAGCAAGAATGCAAGCAAGAATGCAAGAATGCATGCGAGAATGCAACAATGCAAGC
Organism: Somniosus microcephalus; assembly: GCF_052327205.1. Taxonomy (NCBI): domain Eukaryota; kingdom Metazoa; phylum Chordata; class Chondrichthyes; order Squaliformes; family Somniosidae; genus Somniosus; species Somniosus microcephalus. The sequence continues at coordinate 2,696,332 of NC_141008.1, forward strand.
AAGAATGCATGCAAGAAATCAATCAAGAATCCAACAAAGCAAGAATGCAAGCAAGAATGCAAGAATGCAAGCTAAAATGCAAGCAAGAATGCTAGCACGCAAGCAAGAATGCAGGAATGCAAAAAAGAATGCAAGAAAGAATGGAAGAATGCATGCAAGAATGTAAGCAGGAAATCAAGAATGGATGAATGCAAGCAAGAATGTATGCAAGAATGCATGCAAGATTGCAAGAATGCAAGAAAGAATGCAATAACGGAAGCATTAATCTAAGAATGCAACAATGCAAACAACACTGCAAGAACAAATGAATGTATGGAAGAATTCAAGCAAAATGCAGGAATGCAAGCAAGAATGCAAGAATGGAAAAATGCAAGCAAGACAGCAAGAGTGCATGCAAGAATGGAATCAAGAATGCAAGAAAGCAAGCAGGAATGCAAGAATGCAGGCACGGATGCCAGAATACATGCAGGAATGCATGCAAGAATGGAAGCAAGAATGCAAGAATGCATGAGAGATTGCAACAATGCAAGCAAGAATGCAAGAATGCATGCAAGAAAGTATGCAAGAATGCAAGAATGCAAGCAAGAATGGAAGAATGTATGCGAGAATGCAAGAATGCAAGCAAGAAGTCAGGAATGCAACCAAGAATGCAAACAGGAATGCAAGTATGCATGCAGGAATGCAAGAATGCCAGACAGAATGCAAGAAAGAATGCAAGGACGCATGCAAGAATGCATGCATGAATGCAAACAACAATGCATGCAAGATTGCAAGAATGCAAGCAAGGCTGAAAGAATGCAAGGTTGCATGCAAGAATGCAAGAATAAACACAAGATTGAATGCAAGATTGCATGCAAGACTGCAAGAATGCATGCAAGTCTGCAAGTTAGAATGCAAGCAAGAATGCAAGACTGCAAGTAAGAGTGCAAGAAGGCATGCAGGGCTGCAAGAAAGAAAGAAAGAATGCAAGCAAGAATGCAAGAATGCATGCAAGATTGCAAGAAAGATAGACAGAATGCAAGAAAAAGAGAAAGAATGCAAGCAAGAATTCAAGAATGCACGAATGCATGCAAGAATGCAAGAAGGTAAGCAAGAATGCAAGCAAGAATGTAAGAATGCAAGAAAGAATGCAAGAATGTAAGAATGCATGCAAAAATGCATGCAAGACTGCATGCAAGAATGCAAGCAAGAATGCATGCAAGATAGCAAGAATGAAGCAAGAATGCAAGAATGTATGCGAGAATGTAAGAATGCAAGCAAGAATTCAGGAATGCAACCAATAATTCAATAATCCAAGCAAGAATGCAAGAATGCATGCAGGAATGCAAGAATGCAAGAAATAATGCAAGCAAGAATCTAAGAATGCAACAATGCAAACAAGAATGCAAGAACAAATGAATGTATGCAAGAATTCAAGCAAAAATGCAAGAATGCAAGCAAGAATGCAAGAATGGAAGAATGGAAGAATGCAAGCAAGACTGCAAGAATGCATGCAAGAATGCAAGCAAGAATGCATGCAAGAATGCAAACAAGAATGCAAGAATGCAAGCAAGAATGCAAGAATGCAAGCAAGAATGCAAGAACGGAATAATGCAAGCAAGAATGCATTCAATAATGTAAGAATGCATGCAATAATGCATGCGAGAATGCATGAATGCACGCAAGAATGCAATAACGCAGGCAATAATGCAAGCAAGAATGAAAAAATGCAAGAATGCATGCAAGATTGCTTACAAGATTGCTAGAATGAAAGCAAGAGTGCAAGAATGCATGCAAGAATGCATGCAAGATTGCAAGAGTGCAAGCAAGAATGCAAGAATGCAAGAAAGATTGCTAGGCTGCATGTAAGAATGCAAGAAAGAATGCAAGATTGCATGCAAGAATGCAAGCAAGAATGCAAGAATGGAATAATGCAAGCAAGAATGCATTCAATAATGTAAGAATGCATGCAATAATGCATGCGAGAATGCATGAATGCACGCAAGTATGTAATAATGCAGGCAAGAATGCAAGCAAGAATGAAAAATGCAAGAATGCATGCAAGATTGCTTACAAGAGTGCTAGAATGTAAGCAAGAGTGCAAGAATGCAAGAATGCATGCAAGAATGCATGCAAGATTGCAAGAGTGCAAGCAAGAATGCAAGAATGCAAGACAGATTGCAAGGCTGCATGCAACAATGCAAGAAAGAATGCAAGATTGCATGCAAGAATGAAAGCAAGAATGCAAGAATGCATGCAATGATGCCAGAATACATGTAAGAATGCACAGGAATGCAAGAATGCAAGCAAGCAAGATTGCAGGAATGCACGCAAGAATGCATGCAATAATGCAAGAATGCAAGCAAGAATGTAAGAATGCAAGAATGGAAGAATGAAAGCAAAATACAAGATTGTACACAAGAATGCAAGAATGCATGCAAGAATACATGAATGCAAGCAAGAATGCAAGAATGCATGCAAGAATGGATGAACGCAAGCAAGAATACATTAAAGAATGCAAGCAAGAATGCATGCATGCATGAACTCATCCAATGATGGAGCTGGCGCAAGACCCCGTATGACCTACTCCTGCTCCTATCTGCTATATTTCAAGTTTATATGCATGCAAGAGTGCAAGAACGCAAGCAAGAATGCAAGCAAGAATGCAAGGATGCAAGCAAGAATGCAGGAATGCATGCAAGAATGCAAGCAACAATGAAAGAATGCATGCAAGAATACATGCAAGATTGCATGCAAGATTGCAATAAAGCATGCAAGAATGCACTCAAGAATGCAAGAATGCATGCAAGAATGTAAGAATGCAAGCAAAAATCCAGCAATGCAATAATGCAATCAAGAATGCAAGAAAGCAAGCAAGAATGCAAGCACAAATTCAAGCAAGAATGCTAACATGCAAGCAATCATGCAGAAATGCAAGAATGCAAACAAGAATGCAAGAAAGAATGCAAGAAAGCAAGCAAGAATGCAAGCAAGAATGCAAGAATGGAATAATGCAAGCAATAATGCATGCAATGATGCATTCAATATTGTAAGAATGCATGCAAGAATGCATGCGAGAATGCAAGAATGAATGCAAGAATGCAAGAACGCAGGCAAGCATGCAAGCAAGCAAGAATGCAAGAATGCATGCAAGATTGCTAAAATATAAGCAAAAATTCAACAATGCAAGAATGCAAGCAAGAATGCAAGAAAGCAAGCAAAAATGCAAGCAAGAATGCCAGCACGCAAGCAAGAATGCAGGAATGCAAGAATGCAAACAAGAATGCAAGAATGCAAGCAAGAATGCAAGAATGGAATAATGCAAGCAAGAATGCATTCAATAATGTAAGAATGCATGCAATAATGCATGCGAGAATGCATGAATGCACGCAAGAATGCAATAACGCAGACAAGAATGCAAGCAAGAATGAAACAATGCAAGAATGCATGCAAGCTTGCTTACAAGATTGCTAGAATGTAAGCAAGAGTGCAAGAATGCAAGAATGCATGCAAGGATGCATGCAAGATTGCAAGAGTGCAAGCAAGAATGCAAGAAAAATTGCAAGGCTGCATGCAAGAATGCAAGATTGCATGCAAGAAAGAATGCAAGCAAGAATGCAAGAATGCACGCAATGATGCCAGAATACATGTAAGAATGCACAGGAATGCAAAAAATGCATGCAAGCAAGAATGCAGGAATGCACACAACAATGCATGCAATAATGCAAGCAAGAATGCTAGAATGCAAGAGTGAAAGTATGCAAGAAAAAATGCAAGAAGGTATGCAAGAATGCAAGCATGAATGCAAGAATGCAAGCAAGAATGTAAGAATGCAAGAATGGAAGAATGAAAGCAAAATACAAGATTGTACACAAGAATGCAAGAATGCATGCAAGAATACATGAATGCAAGCAAGAATGCAAGAATGCATGCAAGAATGCAAGAATGGACGAATGCAAGCAAGAATGCAAGAATGGAAGCCAGAATGCAAGAAAGCTAGAAAGAATGCAAGCAAGAATGCAAGAACACTCCTAAACACTCACTCCAAAACACACCAATAATGCAAGCAAGAATGCAGGAATGCAGGAATGCAAACAAGAATGCAAATAGGAACACAAGAATGCATGCAACTTTGCAAGCAACAATGCAAGAATGCAAGCATGAATGCAAGAATGCATGCGAGGATGCAAGAATGCAAGCAAAAATGCAGTAATGCAAGAATGCATGCAAGAATGAACGAACGGAAGCAAGAATGCATGCAAGAATGAACGCAAGAGCGCACGCAAGAGCGCATGCAAGAATGCATGCAAGAATGCAAGCAAGAATGCAAGAAAGAATGCAAGACTGCATGCGTGAATGCAAGAATGCAAGCAAGAATTCAGAAATGCAAGGAAAAGAATGCAAGCAAGACAGCAAGAATGCATGCAAGAATGCAAGCAAAAATGCAACTATGCATGCGAGAATGCAACAATGCAAGCAAGAATGCATGCAGGAATGCAAGCAAGAATCGAACAAAACAAGAATGAAAGCAAGAATGCAAGAATGGAAGCAAAAATGCAAGCAAGAATGCTAGCACGCAAGCAAGAATGCAAAAAAGAATGCAAGATAGAATGGAAGAATGCATGCAAGAATGCAAGCAGGAATGTAAGAATGGATTAATGCAAGTAAGAATGTATGCACGAATGCATGCAAGATTGCAAGACTGCATGCAAGAATACAACCAAGAATTCAAGCAAGAATGCAAGAATGCATGCGAGAATGCAACAATGCAAGCAAGAATGCATGCAAGAAATCAATCAAGAATCCAACAAAGCAAGAATGCAAGCAAGAATGCAAGAATGCAAGCTAAAATGCAAGCAAGAATGCTAGCACGCAAGCAAGAATGCAGGAATGCAAAAAAGAATGCAAGAAAGAATGGAAGAATGCATGCAAGAATGTAAGCAGGAAATCAAGAATGGATGAATGCAAGCAAGAATGTATGCAAGAATGCATGCAAGATTGCAAGAATGCAAGAAAAAATGCAAGAGTGTATGCAAGAATGCAAGCAAGCATGCAGGAATGCAAGAATGGATGAAATGGCAGCAAGAATGCAAGAGTGTATGCAAGAATGCAGGCAAGAATGCATGAATGCAAGCAAGAATGCAAACAAGAATGCAAGAATGCATGCAAGAATTAAAGAATGCAAGAAAGCATGCGAGAATGCAAGAAAGAATCCAACAAAGCAAGAATGCATGCAAGATTGCATGCAAGAATTCAAGAACGCATGCGTGAATGCAGGAATGCAAGAACGCAGGAATGCAAGAATGCAGGCAAGAATGCATGCAAGAATGCAAGAATGCATGCAAGATTGCAAGAATGTAAGAAAGAATGCAATAACGCAAGCATTAATCTAAGAATGCAACAAAGCAAACAAGACTGCAAGAACAAATGAATGTATGGAAGAATTCAAGCAAAATGCAGGAATGCAAGCAAGAATGCAAGAATGGAAAAATGCAAGCAAGACAGCAAGAGTGCATGCAAGAATGGAATCAAGAATGCAAGAATGCAAGCAAGAATGCAAGAATGCACGCAATGATGCCAGAATACATGTAAGAATGCACAGGAATGCAAAAAATGCATGCAAGCAAGAATGCAGGAATGCACGCAACAATGCATGCAATAATGCAAGCAAGAATGCTAGAATGCAAGAGTGCAAGAAAAAATGCAAGAAGGTATGCAAGAATGCAAGCATGAATGCAAGAATGCAAGCAAGAATGTAAGAATGCAAGAATGGAAGAATGAAAGCAAAATACAAGATTGTACACAAGAATGCAAGAATGCATGCAAGAATACATGAATGCAAGCAAGAATGCAAGAATGCATGCAAGAATGCAAGAATGGACGAATGCAAGCAAGAATGCAAGAATGGAAGCCAGAATGCAAGAAAGCTAGAAAGAATGCAAGCAAGAATGCAAGAACACTCCTAAACACTCACTCCAAAACACACCAATAATGCAAGCAAGAATGCAGGAATGCAGGAATGCAAACAAGAATGCAAATAGGAACACAAGAATGCATGCAACTTTGCAAGCAACAATGCAAGAATGCAAGCATGAATGCAAGAATGCATGCGAGGATGCAAGAATGCAAGCAAAAATGCAGTAATGCAAGAATGCATGCAAGAATGAAAGAACGGAAGCAAGAATGCATGCAAGAATGAACGCAAGAGCGCATGCAAGAATGCATGCAAGAATGCAAGCAAGAATGCAAGAAAGAATGCAAGACTGCATGCGTGAATGCAAGAATGCAAGCAAGAATTCAGAAATGCAAGGAAAAGAATGCAAGCAAGACAGCAAGAATGCATGCAAGAATGCAATCAAGAATGCAAGCAAAAATGCAACTATGCATGCGAGAATGCAACAATGCAAGCAAGAATGCATGCAGGAATGCAAGCAAGAATCGAACAAAACAAGAATGAAAGCAAGAATGCAAGAATGGAAGCAAAAATGCAAGCAAGAATGCTAGCACGCAAGCAAGAATGCAAAAAAGAATGCAAGATAGAATGGAAGAATGCATGCAAGAATGCAAGCAGGAATGTAAGAATGGATTAATGCAAGTAAGAATGTATGCACGAATGCATGCAAGATTGCAAGACTGCATGCAAGAATACAAGCAAGAATGCAAGCAAGAATGCAAGAATGCATGCGAGAATGCAACAATGCAAGCAAGAATGCATGCAAGAAATCAATCAAGAATCCAACAAAGCAAGAATGCAAGCAAGAATGCAAGAATGCAAGCTAAAATGCAAGCAAGAATGCTAGCACGCAAGCAAGAATGCAGGAATGCAAAAAAGAATGCAAGAAAGAATGGAAGAATGCATGCAAGAATGTAAGCAGGAAATCAAGAATGGATGAATGCAAGCAAGAATGTATGCAAGAATGCATGCAAGATTGCAAGAATGCAAGAAAGAATGCAATAACGCAAGCATTAATCTAAGAATGCAACAATGCAAACAAGACTGCAAGAACAAATGAATGTATGGAAGAATTCAAGCAAAATGCAGGAATGCAAGCAAGAATGCAAGAATGGAAAAATGCAAGCAAGACAGCAAGAGTGCATGCAAGAATGGAATCAAGAATGCAAGAAAGCAAGCAGGAATGCAAGAATGCAGGCACGGATGCCAGAATACATGCAGGAATGCATGCAAGAATGGAAGCAAGAATGCAAGAATGCATGAGAGATTGCAACAATGCAAGCAAGAATGCAAGAATGCATGCAAGAAAGTATGCAAGAATGCAAGAATGCAAGCAAGAATGGAAGAATGTATGCGAGAATGCAAGAATGCAAGCAAGAAGTCAGGAATGCAACCAAGAATGCAAACAGGAATGCAAGTATGCATGCAGGAATGCAAGAATGCCAGACAGAATGCAAGAAAGAATGCAAGGACGCATGCAAGAATGCATGCATGAATGCAAACAACAATGCATGCAAGATTGCAAGAATGCAAGCAAGGCTGAAAGAATGCAAGGTTGCATGCAAGAATGCAAGAATAAACACAAGATTGAATGCAAGATTGCATGCAAGACTGCAAGAATGCATGCAAGTCTGCAAGTTAGAATGCAAGCAAGAATGCAAGACTGCAAGTAAGAGTGCAAGAAGGCATGCAGGGCTGCAAGAAAGAAAGAAAGAATGCAAGCAAGAATGCAAGAATGCATGCAAGATTGCAAGAAAGATAGACAGAATGCAAGAAAAAGAGAAAGAATGCAAGCAAGAATTCAAGAATGCACGAATGCATGCAAGAATGCAAGAAGGTAAGCAAGAATGCAAGCAAGAATGTAAGAATGCAAGAAAGAATGCAAGAATGTAAGAATGCATGCAAAAATGCATGCAAGACTGCATGCAAGAATGCAAGCAAGAATGCATGCAAGATAGCAAGAATGAAGCAAGAATGCAAGAATGTATGCGAGAATGCAAGAATGCAAGCAAGAATTCAGGAATGCAACCAATAATTCAATAATCCAAGCAAGAATGCAAGAATGCATGCAGGAATGCAAGAATGCAAGAAATAATGCAAGCAAGAATCTAAGAATGCAACAATGCAAACAAGAATGCAAGAACAAATGAATGTATGCAAGAATTCAAGCAAAAATGCAAGAATGCAAGCAAGAATGCAAGAATGGAAGAATGGAAGAATGCAAGCAAGACTGCAAGAATGCATGCAAGAATGCAAGCAAGAATGCATGCAAGAATGCAAACAAGAATGCAAGAATGCAAGCAAGAATGCAAGAATGCAAGCAAGAATGCAAGAACGGAATAATGCAAGCAAGAATGCATTCAATAATGTAAGAATGCATGCAATAATGCATGCGAGAATGCATGAATGCACGCAAGAATGCAATAACGCAGGCAATAATGCAAGCAAGAATGAAAAAATGCAAGAATGCATGCAAGATTGCTTACAAGATTGCTAGAATGAAAGCAAGAGTGCAAGAATGCATGCAAGAATGCATGCAAGATTGCAAGAGTGCAAGCAAGAATGCAAGGCTGCATGTAAGAATGCAAGAAAGAATGCAAGATTGCATGCAAGAATGCAAGCAAGAATGCAAGAATGGAATAATGCAAGCAAGAATGCATTCAATAATGTAAGAATGCATGCAATAATGCATGCGAGAATGCATGAATGCACGCAAGTATGTAATAATGCAGGCAAGAATGCAAGCAAGAATGAAAAATGCAAGAATGCATGCAAGATTGCTTACAAGAGTGCTAGAATGTAAGCAAGAGTGCAAGAATGCATGCAAGAATGCATGCAAGATTGCAAGAGTGCAAGCAAGAATGCAAGAAAGATTGCAAGGCTGCATGCAAGAATGCAAGAAAGAAGGCAAGATTGCATGCAAGAATGCAAGCAAGAATGCAAGAATGCATGCAATGATGCCAGAATACATGTAATAATGCACAGGAAGGCAAGAATGCATGCAAGCAAGAATGCAGGAATGCACGCAAGAATGCATGCAATGATGCAAGCAAGAATGCTAGAATGCAAGAGAGCAAGAATGCAATAAAAAATGCAAGAAGTTATGCAGGAATGCAAGCATGAATGCAAGAATGCAAGCAAGAATGTAAGAATGCAAGAATGGAAGAATGAAAGCAAAATACAAGATTGTACACAAGAATGCAAGAATGCATGCAAGAATACATGAATGCAAGCAAGAATGCATGCAACAATGGATGAACGCAAGCAAGAATACATTAAAGAATGCAAGCAAGAATGCAAGAACAAATGAATGTATGCAAGAATTCAAGCAAGAATGCAAGAATGCAAGCAAGAATGCAAGAATGGAAGAATGCAAGCAAGACTGCAAGAATGCATTGAAGAATGCAGGAATGCATGCAAGAAAGTATGCAAGAATGCAAGAATGCAAGCAAGAATGGAAGAATGTATGCGAGAATGCAAGAATGCAAGCAAGAAGTCAGGAATGCAACCAAGAATGCAAACGGGAATGCAAGTATGCATGCAGGAATGCAAGAATGCCAGACAGAATGCAAGAAAGAATGCAAGGACGCATGCATGAATGCAAACAAGAATGCATGCAAGATTGCAAGAATGCAAGCAAGGCTGAAAGAATGCAAGAAAGAATGCAAGGTTGCATGCAAGAATGCAAGAATAAACACAAGATTGCATGCAAGAATGCAAGATTGCATGCAAGACTGCAAGAATGCATGCAGGTCTGCAAGCTAGAATGCAAGCAAGAATGCAAGACTGCAAGTAAGAGTGCAAGAAGGCATGCAGGGCTGCAAGAAAGAAAGAAAAAATGCAAGCAAGAATGCATGCAAGATTGCAAGAAAGATAGACAGAATGCAAGAAAAAGAGAAAGAATGCAAGCAAGAATTCAAGAATGCACGAATGCATGCAAGAATGCAAGAAGGTAAGCAAGAATGCAAGCAAGAATGTAAGAATGCAAGAATGCAAGCAAGAATGCAAGAATGTAAGAATGCAAGCAAGAATTCAGGAATGCAACCAATAATTCAATAATCCAAGCAAGAATGCAAGAATGCATGCAGGAATGCAAGAATGCAAGAAATAATGCAAGCATGCAAGCAAGAATCTAAGAATGCAACAATGCAAACAAGAATGCAAGAACAAATGAATGTATGCAAGAATTCAAGCAAAAATGCAAGAATGCAAGCAAGAATGCAAGAATGTAAGAATGGAAGAATGCAAGCAAGACTGCAAGAATGCATGCAAGAATGCATGCAAGAATGCAAGCAAGAATGCATGCAAGAATGCAAACAAGAATGCATGCAATATAGCAAGAATGAAGCAAGAATGCAAGAATGTATGCGAGAATGCAAGAATGCAAGCAAGAATTCAGGAATGCAACCAATAATTCAATAATCCAAGCAAGAATGCAAGAATGCATGCAGGAATGCAAGAATGCAAGAAATAATGCAAGCATGCAATCAAGAATCTAAGAATGCAACAATGCAAACAAGAATGCAAGAACAAATGAATGTATGCAAGAATTCAAGCAAAAATGCAAGAATGCAAGCAAGAATGCAAGAATGTAAGAATGGAAGAATGCAAGCAAGACTGCAAGAATGCATGCAAGAATGCATGCAAGAATGCAAGCAAGAATGCATGCAAGAATGCAAACAAGAATGCAAGAATGCAAGCAAGAATGCAAGAATGCAAGCAAGAATGCAAGAATGGAATAATGCAAGCAAGAATGCATTCAATAATGTAAGAATGCATGCAATAATGCATGCGAGAATGCATGAATGCACGCAAGAATGCAATAATGCAAGCAAGAATGAAAAATGCAGGAATGCATGCAAGATTGCTTACAAGATTGCTAGAATGAAAGCAAGAGTGCAAGAATGCAAGAATGCATGCAAGAATGCATGCAAGATTGCAAGAGTGCAAGCAAGAATGCAAGAAAGATTGCAAGGCTGCATGCAAGAATGCAAGAAAGAATGCAAGATTGCATGCAAGAATGCAAGCAAGAATGCAAGAATGCATGCAATGATGCCAGAATACATGTAAGAATGCACAGGAATGCAAGAATGCATGCAAGCAAGAATGCAGGAATGCACGCAAGAATGCATGCAATAATGCAAGCAAGAATGCTAGAATGCAAGAGTGCAAGAATGCAAGAAAAAATGCAAGAAGTTATGCAAGAATGCAAGCATGAATGCAAGAATGCAAGCAAGAATGTAAGAATGCAAGAATGGAAGAATGAAAGCAAAATACAAGATTGTACACAAGAATGCAAGAATGCATGCAAGAATACAAGAATGCAAGCAAGAATGCATGCAAGAATGGATGAACGCAAGCAAGAATACATTAAAGAATGCAAGCAAGAATGCATGCATGCATGAACTCATCCAATGATGGAGCAGGCGCAAGACCCCGTATGACCTACTCCTGCTCCTATCTTCTATATTTCAAGTTTCTATGCATGCAAGAGTGCAAGAACGCAAGCAAGAATGCAAGAATGCTTGCAAGAATGCTAGCAAGAATGCAAGCAAGAATGCAAGAATGCAAGCAAGAATGCAGGAATGCATGCAAGAATGCAAGCAACAATGAAAGAATGCATGCAAGAATACATGCAAGATTGCAATAAAGCATGCAAGAATGCACTCAAGAATGCAAGAATGCATGCAAGAATGCAAGCACAAATTCAAGCAAGAATGCTAACATGCATGCAATCATGCAGAAATGCAAGAATGCAAACAAGAATGCAAGAAAGAATGCAAGAAAGCAAGCAAGAATGCAAGCAAGAATGCAAGAATGGAATAATGCAAGCAATAATGCATGCAATGATGCATTCAATATTGTAAGAATGCATGCGAGAATGCAAGAATGAATGCAAGAATGCAAGAACGCAGGCAAGCATGCAAGCAAGCAAGAATGCAAGAATGCATGCAAGATTGCTAAAATATAAGCAAAAATTCAACAATGCAAGAATGCAAGCAAGAATGCAAGAAAGCAAGCAAGAATGCAAGCAAAAATGCAAGCAAGAATGCCAGCACGCAAGCAAGAATGCAGGAATGCAAGATTTCAAACAAGAATGCAAGAATGCAAGCAAGAATGCAAGAATGGAATAATGCAAGCAAGAATGCATTCAATAATGTAAGAATGCATGCAATAATGCATGCGAGAATGCATGAATGCACGCAAGAATGCAATAACGCAGACAAGAATGCAAGCAAGAATGAAACAATGCAAGCATGCATGCAAGATTGCTTACAAGATTGCTAGAATGTAAGCAAGAGTGCAAGAATGCAAGAATGCATGCAAGGATGCATGCAAGATTGCAAGAGTGCAAGCAAGAATGCAAGAAAGATTGCAAGGCTGCATGCAAGAATGCAAGAAAGAATGCAAGATTGCATGCAAGAAAGAATGCAAGCAAGAATGCAAGAATGCACGCAATGATGCCAGAATACATGTAAGAATGCACAGGAATGCAAAAAATGCATGCAAGCAAGAATGCAGGAATGCACGCAACAATGCATGCAATAATGCAAGCAAGAATGCTAGAATGCAAGAGTGCAAGAATGCAAGAAAAAATGCAAGAAGGTATGCAAGCAAGAATGTAAGAATGCAAGAATGGAAGAATGAAAGCAAAATACAAGATTGTACACAAGAATGCAAGAATGCATGCAAGAATACATGAATGCAAGCAAGAATGCAAGAATGCATGCAAGAATGCAAGAATGGACGAATGCAAGCAAGAATGCAAGAATGGAAGCCAGAATGCAAGAAAGCTAGAAAGAATGCAAGAATGCAAGCAAGAATGCAAGAACACTCCTAAACACTCACTCCAAAACACACCAATAATGCAAGCAAGAATGCAGGAATGCAGGAATGCAAACAAGAATGTAAATAGGAACACAAGAATGCATGCAACTTTGCAAGCAACAATGCAAGAATGCAAGCATGAATGCAAGAATGCATGCGAGGATGCAAGAATGCAAGCAAAAATGCAGTAATGCAAGAATGCATGCAAGAATGAAAGAACGGAAGCAAGAATGCATGCAAGAATGAACGCAAGAGCGCACGCAAGAACGCATGCAAGAATGCAAGCAAGAATGCAAGAAAGAATGCAAGACTGCGTGCGTGAATGCAAGAATGCAAGCAAGAATTCAGAAATGCAAGGAAAAGAATGCAAGCAAGACAGCAAGAATGCATGCAAGAGTGCAATCAAGAATGCAAGCAAAAAATGCAACTATGCATGCGAGAATGCAACAATGCAAGCAAGAATGCAAGAATGCATGCAGGAATGCAAGCAAGAATCGAACAAAACAAGAATGAAAGCAAGAATGCAAGAATGGAAGCAAAAATGCAAGCAAGAATGCTAGCACGCAAGCAAGAATGCAAAAAAGAATGCAAGATAGAATGGAAGAATGCATGCAAGAATGCAGGAATGTAAAAATGGATTAATGCAAGCAAGAATGTATGCAATAATGCATGCAAGATTGCAAGACTGCATGCAAGAATACAAGCAAGAACTCAAGCAAGAATGCAAGAATGCATGCGAGAATGCAACCATGCAAGCAAGAATGCATGCAAGAAATCAATCAAGAATCCAACAAAGCAAGAATGCAAGAAAGAATGCAAGAATGCAAGCTAAAATGCAAGCAAGAATGCTAGCACGCAAGCAAGAATGCAGGAATGCAAAAAAGAATGCAAGAAAGAATGGAAGAATGCATGCAAGAATGCAAGCAGGAAATCAAGAATGGATGAATGCAAGCAAGAATGTATGCAAGAATGCATGCAAGATTGCAAGAATGCAAGAAAAAATGCAAGAGTGTATGCAAGAATGCAAGCAAGCATGCAGGAATGCAAGAATGGATGAAATGGCAGCAAGAATGCAAGATTGTATGCAAGAATGCAGGCAAGAATGCATGAATGCAAGCAAGAATGCAAACAAGAATGCAAGAATGCATGCAAGAATTAAAGAATGCAAGAAAGCATGCGAGAATGCAAGAATGCTAGCAAGAATGCAAGAAAGAATCCAACAAAGCAAGAATGCATGCAAGATTGCATGCAAGAATGCAAGAACGCATGCGTGAATGCAGGAATGCAAGAACGCAGGAATGCAAGAATGCAAGAATGCATGCAAGATTGCAAGAATGTAAGAAAGAATGCAATAACGCAAGCATTAATCTAAGAATGCAACAATGCAAACAAGACTGCAAGAACAAATGAATGTATGGAAGAATTCAAGCAAAATGCAGGAATGCAAGCAAGAATGCAAGAATGGAAGAATGCAAGCAAGACAGCAAGAGTGCATGCAAGAATGGAATCAAGAATGCAAGAAAGCAAGCAGGAATGCAAGAATGCAGGCACGGATGCCAGAATACATGCAGGAATGCATGCAAGAATGGAAGCACGAACGCAAGAATGCATGCAAGAATACATGAATGCAAGCAAGAATGCATGCAACAATGGATGAACGCAAGCAAGAATACATTAAAGAATGCAAGCAAGAATGCAAGAACAAATGAATGTATGCAAGAATTCAAGCAAGAATGCAAGAATGCAAGCAAGAATGCAAGAATGGAAGAATGCAAGCAAGACTGCAAGAATGCATTGAAGAATGCAGGAATGCATGCAAGAAAGTATGCAAGAATGCAAGAATGCAAGCAAGAATGGAAGAATGTATGCGAGAATGCAAGAATGCAAGCAAGAAGTCAGGAATGCAACCAAGAATGCAAACGGGAATGCAAGTATGCATGCAGGAATGCAAGAATGCCAGACAGAATGCAAGAAAGAATGCAAGGACGCATGCATGAATGCAAACAAGAATGCATGCAAGATTGCAAGAATGCAAGCAAGGCTGAAAGAATGCAAGAAAGAATGCAAGGTTGCATGCAAGAATGCAAGAATAAACACAAGATTGCATGCAAGAATGCAAGATTGCATGCAAGACTGCAAGAATGCATGCAGGTCTGCAAGCTAGAATGCAAGCAAGAATGCAAGACTGCAAGTAAGAGTGCAAGAAGGCATGCAGGGCTGCAAGAAAGAAAGAAAAAATGCAAGCAAGAATGCATGCAAGATTGCAAGAAAGATAGACAGAATGCAAGAAAAAGAGAAAGAATGCAAGCAAGAATTCAAGAATGCACGAATGCATGCAAGAATGCAAGAAGGTAAGCAAGAATGCAAGCAAGAATGTAAGAATGCAAGAATGCAAGCAAGAATGCAAGAATGTAAGAATGCAAGCAAGAATTCAGGAATGCAACCAATAATTCAATAATCCAAGCAAGAATGCAAGAATGCATGCAGGAATGCAAGAATGCAAGAAATAATGCAAGCATGCAAGCAAGAATCTAAGAATGCAACAATGCAAACAAGAATGCAAGAACAAATGAATGTATGCAAGAATTCAAGCAAAAATGCAAGAATGCAAGCAAGAATGCAAGAATGTAAGAATGGAAGAATGCAAGCAAGACTGCAAGAATGCATGCAAGAATGCATGCAAGAATGCAAGCAAGAATGCATGCAAGAATGCAAACAAGAATGCATGCAAGATAGCAAGAATGAAGCAAGAATGCAAGAATGTATGCGAGAATGCAAGAATGCAAGCAAGAATTCAGGAATGCAACCAATAATTCAATAATCCAAGCAAGAATGCAAGAATGCATGCAGGAATGCAAGAATGCAAGAAATAATGCAAGCATGCAAGCAAGAATCTAAGAATGCAACAATGCAAACAAGAATGCAAGAACAAATGAATGTATGCAAGAATTCAAGCAAAAATGCAAGAATGCAAGCAAGAATGCAAGAATGTAAGAATGGAAGAATGCAAGCAAGACTGCAAGAATGCATGCAAGAATACATGCAAGAATGCAAGCAAGAATGCATGCAAGAATGCAAACAAGAATGCAAGAATGCAAGCAAGAATGCAAGAATGCAAGCAAGAATGCAAGAATGGAATAATGCAAGCAAGAATGCATTCAATAATGTAAGAATGCATGCAATAATGCATGCGAGAATGCATGAATGCACGCAAGAATGCAATAACGCAGGCAATAATGCAAGCAAGAATGAAAAATGCAAGAATGCATGCAAGATTGCTTACAAGATTGCTAGAATGAAAGCAAGAGTGCAAGAATGCAAGAATGCATGCAAGAATGCATGCAAGATTGCAAGAGTGCAAGCAAGAATGCAAGAATGCAAGAAAGATTGCAAGGCTGCATGCAAGAATGCAAGAAAGAATGCAAGATTGCATGCAAGAATGCAAGCAAGAATGCAAGAATGCATGCAATGATGCCAGAATACATGTAAGAATGCACAGGAATGCAAGAATGCATGCAAGCAAGAATGCAGGAATGCACGCAAGAATGCATGCAATAATGCAAGCAAGAATGCTAGAATGCAAGAGTGCAAGAATGCAAGAAAAAATGCAAGAAGATATGCAAGAATGCAAGCATGAATGCAAGAATGCAAGCAAGAATGTAAGAATGCAAGAATGGAAGAATGGAAGCAAAATACAAGATTGTACACAAGAATGCAAGAATGCATGCAAGAATACAAGAATGCAAGCAAGAATGCAAGAATGCATGCAAGAATGGATGAACGCAAGCAAGAATACATTAAAGAATGCAAGCAAGAATGCATGCATGCATGAACTCATCCAATGATGGAGCAGGCGCAAGACCCCGTATGACCTACTCCTGCTCCTATCTTCTATATTTCAAGTTTCTATGCATGCAAGAGTGCAAGAACGCAAGCAAGAATGCAAGAATGCTTGCAAGAATGCTAGCAAGAATGCAAGCAAGAATGCAAGAATGCAAGCAAGAATGCAGGAATGCATGCAAGAATGCAAGCAACAATGAAAGAATGCATGCAAGAATACATGCAAGATTGCATGCAAGATTGCAATAAAGCATGCAAGAATGCACTCAAGAATGCAAGAATGCATGCAAGAATGTAAGAATGCAAGCAAAAATCCAGCAATGCAAGAATGCAATCAAGAATGCAAGAAAGCAAGCAAGAATGCAAGCACAAATTCAAGCAAGAATGCTAACATGCAAGCAATCATGCAGAAATGCAACAATGCAAACAAGAATGCAAGAAAGCAAGCAAGAATGCAAGCAAGAATGCAAGAATGGAATAATGCAAGCAATAATGCATGCAATGATGCATTCAATATTGTAAGAATGCATGCAAGAATGCATGCGAGAATGCAAGAATGAATGCAAGAATGCAAGAACGCAGGCAAGCATGCAAGCAAGCAAGAATGCAAGAATGCATGCAAGATTGCTAAAATATAAGCAAAAATTCAACAATGCAAGAATGCAAGAATGGAATAATGCAAGCAAGAATGCATTCAATAATGTAAGAATGCATGCAATAATGCATGCGAGAATGCATGAATGCACGCAAGAATGCAATAACGCAGACAAGAATGCAAGCAAGAATGAAACAATGCAAGCATGCATGCAAGATTGCTTACAAGATTGCTAGAATGTAAGCAAGAGTGCAAGAATGCAAGAATGCATGCAAGGATGCATGCAAGAGTGCAAGCAAGAATGCAAGAAAGATTGCAAGGCTGCATGCAAGAATGCAAGAAAGAATGCAAGATTGCATGCAAGAAAGAATGCAAGCAAGAATGCAAGAATGCACGCAATGATGCCAGAATACATGTAAGAATGCACAGGAATGCAAAAAATGCATGCAAGCAAGAATGCAGGAATGCACGCAACAATGCATGCGATAATGCAAGCAAGAATGCTAGAATGCAAGAGTGCAAGAATGCAAGAAAAAATGCAAGAAGGTATGCAAGAATGCAAGCATGAATGCAAGAATGCAAGCAAGAATGTAAGAATGCTAGAATGGAAGAATGAAAGCAACATACAAGATTGTACACAAGAATGCAAGAATGCATGCAAGAATACATGAATGCAAGCAAGAATGCAAGAATGCATGCAAGAATGCAAGAATGGACGAATGCAAGCAAGAATGCAAGAATGGAAGCCAGAATGCAAGAAAGCTAGAAAGAATGCAAGAATGCAAGCAAGAATGCAAGAACACTCCTAAACACTCACTCCAAAACACACCAATAATGCAAGCAAGAATGCAGGAATGCAGGAATGCAAACAAGAATGTAAATAGGAACACAAGAATGCATGCAACTTTGCAAGCAACAATGCAAGAATGCAAGCATGAATGCAAGAATGCATGCGAGGATGCAAGAATGCAAGCAAAAATGCAGTAATGCAAGAATGCATGCAAGAATGAAAGAACAGAAGCAAGAATGCATGCAAGAATGAACGCAAGAGCGCACGCAAGAACGCATGCAAGAATGCAAGCAAGAATGCAAGAAAGAATGCAAGACTGCGTGCGTGAATGCAAGAATGCAAGCTAGAACTCAGAAATGCAAGGAAAAGAATGCAAGCAAGACAGCAAGAATGCATGCAAGAGTGCAATCAAGAATGCAAGCAAAAAATGCAACTATGCATGCGAGAATGCAACAATGCAAGCAAGAATGCAAGAATGCATGTAGGAATGCAAGCAAGAATCGAACAAAACAAGAATGAAAGCAAGAATGCAAGAATGGAAGCAAAAATGCAAGCAAGAATGCTAGCACGCAAGCAAGCATGCAAAAAAGAATGCAAGATAGAATGGAAGAATGCATACAAGAATGCAAGCAGGAATGTAAGAATGGATTAATGCAAGCAAGAATGTATGCAATAATGCATGCAAGATTGCAAGACTGCATGCAAGAATACAAGCAAGAATTCAAGCAAGAATGCAAGAATGCATGCGAGAATGCAACCATGCAAGCAAGAATGCATGCAAGAAATCAATCAAGAATCCAACAAAGCAAGAATGCAAGCAAGAATGCAAGAATGCAAGCTAAAATGCAAGCAAGAATGCTAGCATGCAAGCAAGAATGCAGGAATGCAAAAAAGAATGCAAGAAAGAATGGAAGAATGCATGCAAGAATGCAAGCAGGAAATCAAGAATGGATGAATGCAAGCAAGAATGTATGCAAGAATGCATGCAAGATTGCAAGAATGCAAGAAAAAATGCAAGAGTGTATGCAAGAATGCAAGCAAGCATGCAGGAATGCAAGAATGGATGAAATGGCAGCAAGAATGCAAGATTGTATGCAAGAATGCAGGCAAGAATGCATGAATGCAAGCAAGAATGCAAACAAGAATGCAAGAATGCATGCAAGAATTAAAGAATGCAAGAAAGCATGCGAGAATGCAAGAATGCTAGCAAGAATGCAAGAAAGAATCCAACAAAGCAAGAATGCATGCAAGATTGCATGCAAGAATGCAAGAACGCATGCGTGAATGCAGGAATGCAAGAACGCAGGAATGCAAGAATGCAAGAATGCATGCAAGATTGCAAGAATGTAAGAACGAATGCAATAACGCAAGCATTAATCTAAGAATGCAACAATGCAAACAAGACTGCAAGAACAAATGAATGTATGGAAGAATTCAAGCAAAATGCAGGAATGCAAGCAAGAATGCAAGAATGGAAGAATGCAAGCAAGACAGCAAGAGTGCATGCAAGAATGGAATCAAGAATGCAAGAAAGCAAGCAGGAATGCAAGAATGCAGGCACGGATGCCAGAATACATGCAGGAATGCATGCAAGAATGGAAGCAAGAATGCAAGAATGCATGAGAGATTGCAACAATGCAAGCAAGAATGCAAGAATGCAACCAAGAATGCAAACAGGAATGCAAGTATGCATGCAGGAATGCAAGAATGCCAGACAGAATGCAAGAAAGAATGCAAGGACGCATGCAAGAATGCATGCATGAATGCAAACAAGAATGCATGCAAGATTGCAAGAATACAAGCAAGGCTGAAAGAATGCAAGGTTGCGTGCAAGAATGCAAGAATAAACACAAGATTGCAAGCAAGAATGCAAGATTGCATGCAAGACTGCAAGAATGCATGCAAGTCTGCAAGCTAGAATGCAAGCAAGAATGCAAGACTGCAAGTAAGAGTGCAAGAAGGCATGCAGGGCTGCAAGAAAGAAAGAAAGAATGCAAGCAAGAATGCATGCAAGATTGCAAGAAAGATAGACAGAATGCAAGAAAAAGAGAAAGAATGCAAGCAAGAATTCAAGAATGCACGAATGCATGCAAGAATGCAAGCAAGAATGCATGCAAGAATGCAAACAAGAATGCATGCAAGATAGCAAGAATGAAGCAAGAATGCAAGAATGTATGCGAGAATGCAAGAATGCAAGCAAGAATTCAGGAATGCAACCAATAATTCAATAATCCAAGCAAGAATGCAAGAATGCATGCAGGAATGCAAGAATGCAAGAAATAATGCAAGCATGCAAGCAAGAATCTAAGAATGCAACAATGCAAACAAGAATGCAAGAACAAATGAATGTATGCAAGAATTCAAGCAAAAATGCAAGAATGCAAGCAAGAATGCAAGAATGTAAGAATGGAAGAATGCAAGCAAGACTGCAAGAATGCATGCAAGAATACATGCAAGAATGCAAGCAAGAATGCATGCAAGAATGCAAACAAGAATGCAAGAATGCAAGCAAGAATGCAAGAATGCAAGCAAGAATGCAAGAATGGAATAATGCAAGCAAGAATGCATTCAATAATGTAAGAATGCATGCAATAATGCATGCGAGAATGCATGAATGCACGCAAGAATGCAATAACGCAGGCAATAATGCAAGCAAGAATGAAAAATGCAAGAATGCATGCAAGATTGCTTACAAGATTGCTAGAATGAAAGCAAGAGTGCAAGAATGCAAGAATGCATGCAAGATTGCATGCAAGATTGCAAGAGTGCAAGCAAGAATGCAAGAATGCAAGAAAGATTGCAAGAATGCAAGAAAGAATGCAAGATTGCATGCAAGAATGCAAGCAAGAATGCAAGAATGCATGCAATGATGCCAGAATACATGTAAGAATGCACAGGAATGCAAGAATGCATGCAAGCAAGAATGCAGGAATGCACGCAAGAATGCATGCAATAATGCAAGCAAGAATGCTAGAATGCAAGAGTGCAAGAATGCAAGAAAAAATGCAAGAAGATATGCAAGAATGCAAGCATGAATGCAAGAATGCAAGCAAGAATGTAAGAATGCAAGAATGGAAGAATGGAAGCAAAATACAAGATTGTACACAAGAATGCAAGAATGCATGCAAGAATACAAGAATGCAAGCAAGAATGCAAGAATGCATGCAAGAATGGATGAACGCAAGCAAGAATACATTAAAGAATGCAAGCAAGAATGCATGCATGCATGAACTCATCCAATGATGGAGCAGGCGCAAGACCCCGTATGACCTACTCCTGCTCCTATCTTCTATATTTCAAGTTTCTATGCATGCAAGAGTGCAAGAACGCAAGCAAGAATGCAAGAATGCTTGCAAGAATGCTAGCAAGAATGCAAGCAAGAATGCAAGAATGCAAGCAAGAATGCAGGAATGCATGCAAGAATGCAAGCAACAATGAAAGAATGCATGCAAGAATACATGCAAGATTGCATGCAAGATTGCAATAAAGCATGCAAGAATGCACTCAAGAATGCAAGAATGCATGCAAGAATGTAAGAATGCAAGCAAAAATCCAGCAATGCAAGAATGCAATCAAGAATGCAAGAAAGCAAGCAAGAATGCAAGCACAAATTCAAGCAAGAATGCTAACATGCAAGCAATCATGCAGAAATGCAACAATGCAAACAAGAATGCAAGAAAGCAAGCAAGAATGCAAGCAAGAATGCAAGAATGGAATAATGCAAGCAATAATGCATGCAATGATGCATTCAATATTGTAAGAATGCATGCAAGAATGCATGCGAGAATGCAAGAATGAATGCAAGAATGCAAGAACGCAGGCAAGCATGCAAGCAAGCAAGAATGCAAGAATGCATGCAAGATTGCTAAAATATAAGCAAAAATTCAACAATGCAAGAATGCAAGAATGGAATAATGCAAGCAAGAATGCATTCAATAATGTAAGAATGCATGCAATAATGCATGCGAGAATGCATGAATGCACGCAAGAATGCAATAACGCAGACAAGAATGCAAGCAAGAATGAAACAATGCAAGCATGCATGCAAGATTGCTTACAAGATTGCTAGAATGTAAGCAAGAGTGCAAGAATGCAAGAATGCATGCAAGGATGCATGCAAGATTGCAAGAGTGCAAGCAAGAATGCAAGAAAGATTGCAAGGCTGCATGCAAGAATGCAAGAAAGAATGCAAGATTGCATGCAAGAAAGAATGCAAGCAAGAATGCAAGAATGCACGCAATGATGCCAGAATACATGTAAGAATGCACAGGAATGCAAAAAATGCATGCAAGCAAGAATGCAGGAATGCACGCAACAATGCATGCGATAATGCAAGCAAGAATGCTAGAATGCAAGAGTGCAAGAATGCAAGAAAAAATGCAAGAAGGTATGCAAGAATGCAAGCATGAATGCAAGAATGCAAGCAAGAATGTAAGAATGCTAGAATGGAAGAATGAAAGCAACATACAAGATTGTACACAAGAATGCAAGAATGCATGCAAGAATGCATGCAAGAATACATGAATGCAAGCAAGAATGCAAGAATGCATGCAAGAATGCAAGAATGGACGAATGCAAGCAAGAATGCAAGAATGGAAGCCAGAATGCAAGAATGCTAGAAAGAATGCAAGAATGCAAGCAAGAATGCAAGAACACTCCTAAACACTCACTCCAAAACACACCAATAATGCAAGCAAGAATGCAGGAATGCAGGAATGCAAACAAGAATGTAAATAGGAACACAAGAATGCATGCAACTTTGCAAGCAACAATGCAAGAATGCAAGCATGAATGCAAGAATGCATGCGAGGATGCAAGAATGCAAGCAAAAATGCAGTAATGCAAGAATGCATGCAAGAATGAAAGAACAGAAGCAAGAATGCATGCAAGAATGAACGCAAGAGCGCACGCAAGAACGCATGCAAGAATGCAAGCAAGAATGCAAGAAAGAATGCAAGACTGCGTGCGTGAATGCAAGAATGCAAGCTAGAACTCAGAAATGCAAGGAAAAGAATGCAAGCAAGACAGCAAGAATGCATGCAAGAGTGCAATCAAGAATGCAAGCAAAAAATGCAACTATGCATGCGAGAATGCAACAATGCAAGCAAGAATGCAAGAATGCATGTAGGAATGCAAGCAAGAATCGAACAAAACAAGAATGAAAGCAAGAATGCAAGAATGGAAGCAAAAATGCAAGCAAGAATGCTAGCACGCAAGCAAGAATGCAAAAAAGAATGCAAGATAGAATGGAAGAATGCATACAAGAATGCAAGCAGGAATGTAAGAATGGATTAATGCAAGCAAGAATGTATGCAATAATGCATGCAAGATTGCAAGACTGCATGCAAGAATACAAGCAAGAATACAAGCAAGAATGCAAGAATGCATGCGAGAATGCAACCATGCAAGCAAGAATGCATGCAAGAAATCAATCAAGAATCCAACAAAGCAAGAATGCAAGCAAGAATGCAAGAATGCAAGCTAAAATGCAAGCAAGAATGCTAGCATGCAAGCAAGAATGCAGGAATGCAAAAAAGAATGCAAGAAAGAATGGAAGAATGCATGCAAGAATGCAAGCAGGAAATCAAGAATGGATGAATGCAAGCAAGAATGTATGCAAGAATGCATGCAAGATTGCAAGAATGCAAGAAAAAATGCAAGAGTGTATGCAAGAATGCAAGCAAGCATGCAGGAATGCAAGAATGGATGAAATGGCAGCAAGAATGCAAGATTGTATGCAAGAATGCAGGCAAGAATGCATGAATGCAAGCAAGAATGCAAACAAGAATGCAAGAATGCATGCAAGAATTAAAGAATGCAAGAAAGCATGCGAGAATGCAAGAATGCTAGCAAGAATGCAAGAAAGAATCCAACAAAGCAAGAATGCATGCAAGATTGCATGCAAGAATGCAAGAACGCATGCGTGAATGCAGGAATGCAAGAACGCAGGAATGCAAGAATGCAAGAATGCATGCAAGATTGCAAGAATGTAAGAACGAATGCAATAACGCAAGCATTAATCTAAGAATGCAACAATGCAAACAAGACTGCAAGAACAAATGAATGTATGGAAGAATTCAAGCAAAATGCAGGAATGCAAGCAAGAATGCAAGAATGGAAGAATGCAAGCAAGACAGCAAGAGTGCATGCAAGAATGGAATCAAGAATGCAAGAAAGCAAGCAGGAATGCAAGAATGCAGGCACGGATGCCAGAATACATGCAGGAATGCATGCAAGAATGGAAGCAAGAATGCAAGAATGCATGAGAGATTGCAACAATGCAAGCAAGAATGCAAGAATGCAACCAAGAATGCAAACAGGAATGCAAGTATGCATGCAGGAATGCAAGAATGCCAGACAGAATGCAAGAAAGAATGCAAGGACGCATGCAAGAATGCATGCATGAATGCAAACAAGAATGCATGCAAGATTGCAAGAATACAAGCAAGGCTGAAAGAATGCAAGGTTGCGTGCAAGAATGCAAGAATAAACACAAGATTGCAAGCAAGAATGCAAGATTGCATGCAAGACTGCAAGAATGCATGCAAGTCTGCAAGCTAGAATGCAAGCAAGAATGCAAGACTGCAAGTAAGAGTGCAAGAAGGCATGCAGGGCTGCAAGAAAGAAAGAAAGAATGCAAGCAAGAATGCATGCAAGATTGCAAGAAAGATAGACAGAATGCAAGAAAAAGAGAAAGAATGCAAGCAAGAATTCAAGAATGCACGAATGCATGCAAGAATGCAAGAAGGTAAGCAAGAATGCAAGCAAGAATGTAAGAATGCAAGAATGCAAGCAAGAATGCAAGAATGTAAGAATGCATGCAAGAATGCATGCAAGAATGCATGCAAGAATGCAAGCAAGAATGCAAAAAAGAATGCAAGATAGAATGGAAGAATGCATGCAAGAATGCAAGCAGGAATGTAAGAATGGATTAATGCAAGCAAGAATGTATGCAAGAATGCATGCGTGAATGCAGGAATGCAAGAACGCAGGAATGCAAGAATGCAGGCAAGAATGCATGCAAGAATGCAAGAATGCATGCAAGATTGCAAGAATGTAAGAAAGAATGCAATAACGCAAGCATTAATCTAAGAATGCAACAATGCAAACAAGACTGCAAGAACAAATGAATGTATGGAAGAATTCAAGCAAAATGCAGGAATGCAAGCAAGAATGCAAGAATGGAAGAATGCAAGCAAGACAGCAAGATTGCATGCAAGAATGGAATCAAGAATGCAAGAAAGAATGCAAGAAAGCAAGCAGGAATGCAAGAATGCAGGCACGGATGCCAGAATACATGCAGGAATGCATGCAAGAATGGAAGCAAGAATGCAAGAATGCATGAGAGATTGCAACAATGCAAGCAAGAATGCAAGAATGCATGCAAGCATGCAAGCAAGAATGCTAGCACGTAAGCAAGAATGCAGGAATGCAAGAAAGAATGCACGAATGCATGCAAGAATGCAAGCAGGAATGTCAGAATGGATTAATGCAAGCAAGAAAGCATGCAAGAATGCATGCAAGATTGCAAGACTGCATGCAAGAATGCAAGAACGCATGCGAGAATGTAAGAACGCAGGCAAGAATGCATGCAAGCAAGAAAGAATGCAAGAACGCAAGCAAGAATCTAAGAATGAAACAATGCAAACAAGAATGCAAGAACAAATGAATGTATGCAAGAATTCAAGCAAGAATGCAAGCAAGAATGCAAGAATGGAAGAATGCAAGCAAGACTGCAAGAATGCATTGAAGAATGCAGGAATGCATGCAAGAATGCATGAAAGCATGCAAGAATGCAAGCAAGAATGCAAGAATGTATGCAAGAATGCAAGCAAGAATTCAGGAATGCAACCAAGAATGCAAGCAGGAATGCAAGTATGCATGCAGGAATGCAAGCATGCCAGACAGAATGCAAGAACGCACGCAAGAATACATGCATGAATGCGAACAAGAATGCAAGAATGCATGCAAGATTGCAAAATTGCAAGCAAGACTGCAAGGATGCAAGAATGCAAGGTTGCATGCAAGAATGCAAGAAAAAACACAAGATTGCATGCAAGAATGCAAGTCTGCAAGCTAGAATGCAAGCAAGAATGCAAGAATGCATGCAAGATTGCAAGAAAGTTAGACAGAATGCAAGAAAAAAGAAAGAATGCAATCAAGAATTCAAGAATGCATGCAAGAATGCACGAATGCATGCAAGAATGCAAGAAGGTAAGCAAGAAAGTAAGAATGCAAGAATGCAAGCTAGAATGCAAGAATGCAAGAATGCATGCAAGAATGCAAGCAAGAATGCATGAAAGATAGCAAGAATGAAGCAAGAATGCAAGAATATATGCGCGAATGCAAGCAAGAATGCATGCAAGATAGCAAGAATGAAGCAAGAATGCAAGAATGTATGCAAGAATGCAAGAATGCAAGCAAGAATTCAGGAATGCAACCAATAATTCAATAATCCAAGCAAGAATGCAAGAATGCATGCAGGAATGCAAGAATGCAAGAAATAATGCAAGAATGCAAGCAAGAATCTAAGAATGCAACAATGCATACAAGAATGCAAGAACAAATGAATGTATGCAAGAATTCAAGCAAAAATGCAAGAATGCAAGCAAGAATGCAAGAATGGAAGAATGGAAGAATGCAAGCAAGACTGCAAGAATGCATGCAAGAATGCAAGCAAGAATGCATGCAAGAATGCAAACAAGAATGCAAGCAAGAATGCAAGAATGCAAGCAAGAATGCAAGAATGGAATAATGCAAGCAAGAATGCATTCAATAATGTAAGAATGCATGCAATAATGCATGCGAGAATGCATGAATGCACGCAAGAATGCAATAACGCAGGCAATAATGCAAGCAAGAATGAAAAAATGCAAGAATGCATGCAAGATTGCTTACAAGATTGCTAGAATGAAAGCAAGAGTGCAAGAATGCAAGAATGCATGCAAGAATGCATGCAAGATTGCAAGAGTGCAAGCAAGAATGCAAGAATGCAAGAAAGATTGCAAGGCTGCATGCAAGAATGCAAGAAAGAATGCAAGATTGCATGCAAGAATGCAAGCAAGAATGCAAGAATGGAATAATGCAAGCAAGAATGCATTCAATAATGTAAGAATGCATGCAATAATGCATGCGAGAATGCATGAATGCACGCAAGAATGCAATAACGCAGGCAAGAATGCAAGCAAGAATGAAAATTGCAAGAATGCATGCAAGATTGCTTACAAGCGTGCTAGAATGTAAGCAAGAGTGCAAGAATGCAAGAATGCATGCAAGAATGCATGCAAGATTGCAAGAGTGCAAGCAAGAATGCAAGAAAGATTGCAAGGCTGCATGCAAGAATGCAAGATTGCATGCAAGAATGCAAGAATGCATGCAATGATGCCAGAATACATGTAAGATTGCACAGGAATGCAAGAATGCATGCAAGCAAGAATGCAGGAATGCACGCAAGAATGCATGCAATAATGCAAGCAAGAATGCTAGAATGCAAGAGTGCAAGAATGCAAGAAAAATGCAAGAAGTTATGCAAGAATACAAGCATGAATGCAAGAATGCAAGCAAGAATGTAAGAATGCAAGAATGGAAGAATGAAAGCAAAATACAAGATTGTACACAAGAATGCAAGAATGCATGCAAGAATGGATGAACGCAAGCAAGAATACATTAAAGAATGCAAGCAAGAATGCATGCATGCATGAACTCATCGAATGATGGAGCAGGCGCAAGACCCCGTATGACCTACTCCTGCTCCTATCTTCTATATTTCACGTTTCTATGCATGCAAGAGTGCAAGAACGCAAGCAAGAATGCAAGAATGCTTGCAAGAATGCTAGCAAGAATGCAAGCAAGAATGCAAGAATGCAAGCAAGAATGCAGGAATGCATGCAAGAATGCAAGCAACAATGAAAGAATGCATGCAAGAATACATGAATGCAAGCAAGAATGCAAGAATGCATGCAAGAATGCAAGAATGGAAGAATGCAAGCAAGAATGCAAGAATGGAAGCCAGAATGCAAGAAAGCTAGAAAGAATGCAAGAATGCAAGCAAGAATGCATAATGCATGCAAGGATGCCAGAATACATGCAGGAATGCATGCAAGAATGCAAGAATGAATGCAAGAATGCAAGCAAGAATGCATGAATGCATGCAAGAATGCAAGCAAGAATGCAAGAACACTCCAAAACACTCACTCCAAAACACTCCAAAACACACACTCCAAAACACTCCATAACACTCACTCCAAAACACTCACTCCAAAACACTCCACAACACACACTCCATATCACTCGCTCCAAAACACACACTCCAAAACACTCCAGAGCACTTACTCCAAGACATTTAGTCCAAAACAAACACTCCAAAAAACACCAAAACACTCACTCCAAAACACTCAAGCAAGAATGCAAGAATGCAAGCAAGAATGCAATAATGCAAACAAGAATGCAAGAAATAATACAAGAATGCATGCAAGAATGCAAGTAAGAATGGAAGCATGCAAGAATGGACGAATGCAAGCTAGCATGCAAGAATGCATGCAAGGATGCAAGTAAGAATGGAAGCATGCAAGAATGGACAAATGCAAGCTAGAATGCAAGAATGCATGCAAGAATGCAAGCAAGAATGCAACAATGCAAACAAGAATGCAAGAAATAATGCAAGAACGCAAGCAAGAATGAAAGCAAGAATGCAAGAATGGAATAACGCAAGCAATAATGCATGCAAGTATGCATTCAATAATGTAAGAATGCATGCAAGAATGCATGCAAGAATGCGAGCAAGAATGCATGCAAGATAGCAAGAATGAAGCAAGAATGCAAGAATATATGCGAGAATGCAAGAATGCAAGCAAGAATTCAGGAATGCAACCAATAATTCAATAATCCAAGCAAGAATGCAAGAATGCATGCAGGAATGCAAGAATGCAAGAAATAATGCAAGAATGCAAGCAAGAATCTAAGAATGCAACAATGCAAACGAGAATGCAAGAACAAATGAATGTATGCAAGAATTCAAGCAAAATTGCAAGAATGCAAGCAAGAATGCAAGAATGGAAGAATGGAAGAATGCAAGCAAGACTGCAAGAATGCATGCAAGAATGCATGCAAGAATGCAAATAAGAATGCAAGAATGCAAGCAGGAATGCAAGAATGGAATAATGCAAGCAAGAATGCATTCAATAATGTAAGAATGCATGCAATAATGCATGCGAGAATGTATGAATGCATGCAAGAATGCAATAACGCAGGCAAGAATGCAAGCAAGAATGAAAAATGCAAGAATGCATGCAAGATTGCTTACAAGAGTGCTAGAATGTAAGCAAGAGTGCAAGAATGCATGCAAGAATGCATGCAAGATTGCAAGAGTGCAAGCAAGAATGCAAGAATGCAAGAAAGATTGCAAGGCTGCATGCAAGAATGCAAGAAAGAATGCAAGCAAGAATGCATGCAATGATGCCAGAATACATGTAAGAA
Organism: Somniosus microcephalus; assembly: GCF_052327205.1. Classification (NCBI taxonomy): domain Eukaryota; kingdom Metazoa; phylum Chordata; class Chondrichthyes; order Squaliformes; family Somniosidae; genus Somniosus; species Somniosus microcephalus. The sequence goes on from NC_141008.1 coordinate 2,725,792, forward strand.
TGCACAGGAATGCAAGAATGCAGGAATGCACGCAAGAATGCAAGAATGCATGCAATAATGCAAGCAAGAATGCTAGAATGCAAGAGTGCAAGAATGCAAGAAAAAATGCAAGAAATTATGCAAGAATGCAAGCATGAATGCAAGAATGCAAGCAAGAATGTAAGAATGCAAGAATGGAAGAATGAAAGCAAAATACAAGATTGTACACAAGAATGCAAGAATGCATGCAAGAATACATGAATGCAAGCAAGAATGCAAGAATGCATGCAAGAATGGATGAACGCAAGCAAGAATACATTAAAGAATGCAAGCAAGAATGCAAGAACAAATGAATGTATGCAAGAATTCAAGCAAGAATGCAAGAATGCAAGCAAGAATGCAAGAATGGAAGAATGCAAGCAAGACTGCAAGAATGCATTGAAGAATGCAGGAATGCATGCAAGAAAGTATGCAAGAATGCAAGAATGCAAGCAAGAATGGAAGAATGTATGCGAGAATGCAAGAATGCAAGCAAGAAGTCAGGAATGCAACCAAGAATGCAAACAGGAATGCAAGTATGCATGCAGGAATGCAAGAATGCCAGACAGAATGCAAGAAAGAATGCAAGGACGCATGCAAGAATGCATGCATGAATGCAAACAAGAATGCATGCAAGATTGCAAGAATGCAAGCAAGGCTGAAAGAATGCAAGAAAGAATGCAAGGTTGCATGCAAGAATGCAAGAATAAACACAAGATTGCATGCAAGAATGCAAGATTGCATGCAAGACTGCAAGAATGCATGCAAGTCTGCAAGCTAGAATGCAAGCAAGAATGCAAGACTGCAAGTAAGAGTGCAAGAAGGCATGCAGGGCTGCAAGAAAGAAAGAAAGAATGCAAGCAAGAATGCAAGAATGCAGGCAAGATTGCAAGAAAGATAGACAGAATGCAAGAAAAAGAGAAAGAATGCAAGCAAGAATTCAAGAATGCACGAATGCATGCAAGAATGCAAGAAGGTAAGCAAGAATGCAAGCAAGAATGTAAGAATGCAAGAAAGAATGTAAGAATGCATGCAAGAATGCATGCAAGAATGCATGCAGGAATGCAAGCAAGAATGCATGCAAGATAGCAAGAATGAAGCAAGAATGCAAGAATATATGCGAGAATGCAAGAATGCAAGCAAGAATTCAGGAATGCAACCAATAATTCAATAATCCAAGCAAGAATGCAAGAATGCATGCAGGAATGCAAGAATGCAAGAAATAATGCAAGAATGCAAGCAAGAATCTAAGAATGCAACAATGCAAACAAGAATGCAAGAACAAATGAATGTATGCAAGAATTCAAGCAAAAATGCAAGAATGCAAGCAAGAATGCAAGAATGTAAGAATGAAAGAATGCAAGCAAGACTGCAAGAATGCATGCAAGAATGCAAGCAAGAATGCATGCAAGAATGCAAACAAGAATGCAAGAATGCAAGCAAGAATGCAAGAATGCAAGCAAGAATGCAAGAATGGAATAATGCAAGCAAGAATGCATTCAATAATGTAAGAATGCATTCAATAATGCATGCGAGAATGCATGAATGCACGCAAGAATGCAATAACGCAGGCAATAATGCAAGCAAGAATGAAAAATGCAAGAATGCATGCAAGATTGATTACAAGATTGCTAGAATGAAAGCAAGAGTGCAAGAATGCAAGAATGCATGCAAGAATGCATGAAAGGTTGCAAGAGTGCAAGCAAGAATGCAAGAATGCAAGAAAGATTGCAAGGCTGCATGCAAGAATGCAAGAAAGAATGCAAGATTGCATGCAAGAATGCAAGCAAGTATGCAAGAATGGAATAATGCAAGCAAGAATGCATTCAATAATGTAAGAATGCATGCAATAATGCATGCGAGAATGCATGAATGCACGCAAGAATGCAATAACGCAGGCAAGAATGCAAGCAAGAATGAAAAATGCAAGAATGCATGCAAGATTGCTTACAAGAGTGCTAGAATGTAAGCAAGAGTGCAAGAATGCAAGAATGCATGCAAGAATGCATGCAAGATTGCAAGAGTGCAAGCAAGAATGCAAGAATGCAAGACAGATTGCAAGGCTGCATGCAACAATGCAAGAAAGAATGCAAGATTGCATGCAAGAATGAAAGCAAGAATGCAAGAATGCATGCAATGATGCCAGAATACATGTAAGAATGCACAGGAATGCAAGAATGCATGCAAGCAAGATTGCAGGAATGCACGCAAGAATGCATGCAATAATGCAAGAATGCAAGCAAGAATGTAAGAATGCAAGAATGGAAGAATGAAAGCAAAATACAAGATTGTACACAAGAATGCAAGAATGCATGCAAGAATACATGAATGCAAGCAAGAATGCAAGAATGCATGCAAGAATGGATGAACGCAAGCAAGAATACATTAAAGAATGCAAGCAAGAATGCATGCATGCATGAACTCATCCAATGATGGAGCTGGCGCAAGACCCCGTATGACCTACTCCTGCTCCTATCTGCTATATTTCAAGTTTATATGCATGCAAGAGTGCAAGAACGCAAGCAAGAATGCAAGAATGCTTGCAAGAATGCTAGCAAGAATGCAAGCAAGAATGCAAGGATGCAAGCAAGAATGCAGGAATGCATGCAAGAATGCAAGCAACAATGAAAGAATGCATGCAAGAATACATGCAAGATTGCATGCAAGATTGCAATAAAGCATGCAAGAATGCACTCAAGAATGCAAGAATGCATGCAAGAATGTAAGAATGCAAGCAAAAATCCAGCAATGCAATAATGCAATCAAGAATGCAAGAAAGCAAGCAAGAATGCAAGCACAAATTCAAGCAAGAATGCTAACATGCAAGCAATCATGCAGAAATGCAAGAATGCAAACAAGAATGCAAGAAAGAATGCAAGAAAGCAAGCAAGAATGCAAGCAAGAATGCAAGAATGGAATAATGCAAGCAATAATGCATGCAATGATGCATTCAATATTGTAAGAATGCATGCAAGAATGCATGCGAGAATGCAAGAATGAATGCAAGAATGCAAGAACGCAGGCAAGCATGCAAGCAAGCAAGAATGCAAGAATGCATGCAAGATTGCTAAAATATAAGCAAAAATTCAACAATGCAAGAATGCAAGCAAGAATGCAAGAAAGCAAGCAAGAATGCAAGCAAAAATGCAAGCAAGAATGCCAGCACGCAAGCAAGAATGCAGGAATGCAAGAATGCAAACAAGAATGCAAGAATGCAAGCAAGAATGCAAGAATGGAATAATGCAAGCAAGAATGCATTCAATAATGTAAGAATGCATGCAATAATGCATGCGAGAATGCATGAATGCACGCAAGAATGCAATAACGCAGACAAGAATGCAAGCAAGAATGAAACAATGCAAGAATGCATGCAAGCTTGCTTACAAGATTGCTAGAATGTAAGCAAGAGTGCAAGAATGCAAGAATGCATGCAAGGATGCATGCAAGATTGCAAGAGTGCAAGCAAGAATGCAAGAAAAATTGCAAGGCTGCATGCAAGAATGCAAGATTGCATGCAAGAAAGAATGCAAGCAAGAATGCAAGAATGCACGCAATGATGCCAGAATACATGTAAGAATGCACAGGAATGCAAAAAATGCATGCAAGCAAGAATGCAGGAATGCACACAACAATGCATGCAATAATGCAAGCAAGAATGCTAGAATGCAAGAGTGAAAGTATGCAAGAAAAAATGCAAGAAGGTATGCAAGAATGCAAGCATGAATGCAAGAATGCAAGCAAGAATGTAAGAATGCAAGAATGGAAGAATGAAAGCAAAATACAAGATTGTACACAAGAATGCAAGAATGCATGCAAGAATACATGAATGCAAGCAAGAATGCAAGAATGCATGCAAGAATGCAAGAATGGACGAATGCAAGCAAGAATGCAAGAATGGAAGCCAGAATGCAAGAAAGCTAGAAAGAATGCAAGCAAGAATGCAAGAACACTCCTAAACACTCACTCCAAAACACACCAATAATGCAAGCAAGAATGCAGGAATGCAGGAATGCAAACAAGAATGCAAATAGGAACACAAGAATGCATGCAACTTTGCAAGCAACAATGCAAGAATGCAAGCATGAATGCAAGAATGCATGCGAGGATGCAAGAATGCAAGCAAAAATGCAGTAATGCAAGAATGCATGCAAGAATGAACGAACGGAAGCAAGAATGCATGCAAGAATGAACGCAAGAGCGCACGCAAGAGCGCATGCAAGAATGCAAGCAAGAATGCAAGAAAGAATGCAAGACTGCATGCGTGAATGCAAGAATGCAAGCAAGAATTCAGAATTGCAAGGAAAAGAATGCAAGCAAGACAGCAAGAATGCATGCAAGAATGCAAGCAAAAATGCAACTATGCATGCGAGAATGCAACAATGCAAGCAAGAATGCATGCAGGAATGCAAGCAAGAATCGAACAAAACAAGAATGAAAGCAAGAATGCAAGAATGGAAGCAAAAATGCAAGCAAGAATGCTAGCACGCAAGCAAGAATGCAAAAAAGAATGCAAGATAGAATGGAAGAATGCATGCAAGAATGCAAGCAGGAATGTAAGAATGGATTAATGCAAGTAAGAATGTATGCACGAATGCATGCAAGATTGCAAGACTGCATGCAAGAATACAACCAAGAATTCAAGCAAGAATGCAAGAATGCATGCGAGAATGCAACAATGCAAGCAAGAATGCATGCAAGAAATCAATCAAGAATCCAACAAAGCAAGAATGCAAGCAAGAATGCAAGAATGCAAGCTAAAATGCAAGCAAGAATGCTAGCACGCAAGCAAGAATGCAGGAATGCAAAAAAGAATGCAAGAAAGAATGGAAGAATGCATGCAAGAATGTAAGCAGGAAATCAAGAATGGATGAATGCAAGCAAGAATGTATGCAAGAATGCATGCAAGATTGCAAGAATGCAAGAAAAAATGCAAGAGTGTATGCAAGAATGCAAGCAAGCATGCAGGAATGCAAGAATGGATGAAATGGCAGCAAGAATGCAAGAGTGTATGCAAGAATGCAGGCAAGAATGCATGAATGCAAGCAAGAATGCAAACAAGAATGCAAGAATGCATGCAAGAATTAAAGAATGCAAGAAAGCATGCGAGAATGCAAGAAAGAATCCAACAAAGCAAGAATGCATGCAAGATTGCATGCAAGAATTCAAGAACGCATGCGTGAATGCAGGAATGCAAGAACGCAGGAATGCAAGAATGCAGGCAAGAATGCATGCAAGAATGCATGCAAGATTGCAAGAATGTAAGAAAGAATGCAATAACGCAAGCATTAATCTAAGAATGCAACAAAGCAAACAAGACTGCAAGAACAAATGAATGTATGGAAGAATTCAAGCAAAATGCAGGAATGCAAGCAAGAATGCAAGAATGGAAAAATGCAAGCAAGACAGCAAGAGTGCATGCAAGAATGGAATCAAGAATGCAAGAATGCAAGCAAGAATGCAAGAATGCACGCAATGATGCCAGAATACATGTAAGAATGCACAGGAATGCAAAAAATGCATGCAAGCAAGAATGCAGGAATGCACGCAACAATGCATGCAATAATGCAAGCAAGAATGCTAGAATGCAAGAGTGCAAGAAAAAATGCAAGAAGGTATGCAAGAATGCAAGCATGAATGCAAGAATGCAAGCAAGAATGTAAGAATGCAAGAATGGAAGAATGAAAGCAAAATACAAGATTGTACACAAGAATGCAAGAATGCATGCAAGAATACATGAATGCAAGCAAGAATGCAAGAATGCATGCAAGAATGCAAGAATGGACGAATGCAAGCAAGAATGCAAGAATGGAAGCCAGAATGCAAGAAAGCTAGAAAGAATGCAAGCAAGAATGCAAGAACACTCCTAAACACTCACTCCAAAACACACCAATAATGCAAGCAAGAATGCAGGAATGCAAACAAGAATGCAAATAGGAACACAAGAATGCATGCAACTTTGCAAGCAACAATGCAAGAATGCAAGCATGAATGCAAGAATGCATGCGAGGATGCAAGAATGCAAGCAAAAATGCAGTAATGCAAGAATGCATGCAAGAATGAAAGAACGGAAGCAAGAATGCATGCAAGAATGAACGCAAGAGCGCATGCAAGAATGCATGCAAGAATGCAAGCAAGAATGCAAGAAAGAATGCAAGACTGCATGCGTGAATGCAAGAATGCAAGCAAGAATTCAGAAATGCAAGGAAAAGAATGCAAGCAAGACAGCAAGAATGCATGCAAGAATGCAATCAAGAATGCAAGCAAAAATGCAACTATGCATGCGAGAATGCAACAATGCAAGCAAGAATGCATGCAGGAATGCAAGCAAGAATCGAACAAAACAAGAATGAAAGCAAGAATGCAAGAATGGAAGCAAAAATGCAAGCAAGAATGCTAGCACGCAAGCAAGAATGCAAAAAAGAATGCAAGATAGAATGGAAGAATGCATGCAAGAATGCAAGCAGGAATGTAAGAATGGATTAATGCAAGTAAGAATGTATGCACGAATGCATGCAAGATTGCAAGACTGCATGCAAGAATACAAGCAAGAATGCAAGCAAGAATGCAAGAATGCATGCGAGAATGCAACAATGCAAGCAAGAATGCATGCAAGAAATCAATCAAGAATCCAACAAAGCAAGAATGCAAGCAAGAATGCAAGAATGCAAGCTAAAATGCAAGCAAGAATGCTAGCACGCAAGCAAGAATGCAGGAATGCAAAAAAGAATGCAAGAAAGAATGGAAGAATGCATGCAAGAATGTAAGCAGGAAATCAAGAATGGATGAATGCAAGCAAGAATGTATGCAAGAATGCATGCAAGATTGCAAGAATGCAAGAAAGAATGCAATAACGCAAGCATTAATCTAAGAATGCAACAATGCAAACAAGACTGCAAGAACAAATGAATGTATGGAAGAATTCAAGCAAAATGCAGGAATGCAAGCAAGAATGCAAGAATGGAAAAATGCAAGCAAGACAGCAAGAGTGCATGCAAGAATGGAATCAAGAATGCAAGAAAGCAAGCAGGAATGCAAGAATGCAGGCACGGATGCCAGAATACATGCAGGAATGCATGCAAGAATGGAAGCAAGAATGCAAGAATGCATGAGAGATTGCAACAATGCAAGCAAGAATGCAAGAATGCATGCAAGAAAGTATGCAAGAATGCAAGAATGCAAGCAAGAATGGAAGAATGTATGCGAGAATGCAAGAATGCAAGCAAGAAGTCAGGAATGCAACCAAGAATGCAAACAGGAATGCAAGTATGCATGCAGGAATGCAAGAATGCCAGACAGAATGCAAGAAAGAATGCAAGGACGCATGCAAGAATGCATGCATGAATGCAAACAACAATGCATGCAAGATTGCAAGAATGCAAGCAAGGCTGAAAGAATGCAAGGTTGCATGCAAGAATGCAAGAATAAACACAAGATTGAATGCAAGATTGCATGCAAGACTGCAAGAATGCATGCAAGTCTGCAAGTTAGAATGCAAGCAAGAATGCAAGACTGCAAGTAAGAGTGCAAGAAGGCATGCAGGGCTGCAAGAAAGAAAGAAAGAATGCAAGCAAGAATGCAAGAATGCATGCAAGATTGCAAGAAAGATAGACAGAATGCAAGAAAAAGAGAAAGAATGCAAGCAAGAATTCAAGAATGCACGAATGCATGCAAGAATGCAAGAAGGTAAGCAAGAATGCAAGCAAGAATGTAAGAATGCAAGAAAGAATGCAAGAATGTAAGAATGCATGCAAAAATGCATGCAAGACTGCATGCAAGAATGCAAGCAAGAATGCATGCAAGATAGCAAGAATGAAGCAAGAATGCAAGAATGTATGCGAGAATGCAAGAATGCAAGCAAGAATTCAGGAATGCAACCAATAATTCAATAATCCAAGCAAGAATGCAAGAATGCATGCAGGAATGCAAGAATGCAAGAAATAATGCAAGCAAGAATCTAAGAATGCAACAATGCAAACAAGAATGCAAGAACAAATGAATGTATGCAAGAATTCAAGCAAAAATGCAAGAATGCAAGCAAGAATGCAAGAATGGAAGAATGGAAGAATGCAAGCAAGACTGCAAGAATGCATGCAAGAATGCAAGCAAGAATGCATGCAAGAATGCAAACAAGAATGCAAGAATGCAAGCAAGAATGCAAGAATGCAAGCAAGAATGCAAGAACGGAATAATGCAAGCAAGAATGCATTCAATAATGTAAGAATGCATGCAATAATGCATGCGAGAATGCATGAATGCACGCAAGAATGCAATAACGCAGGCAATAATGCAAGCAAGAATGAAAAAATGCAAGAATGCATGCAAGATTGCTTACAAGATTGCTAGAATGAAAGCAAGAGTGCAAGAATGCATGCAAGAATGCATGCAAGATTGCAAGAGTGCAAGCAAGAATGCAAGGCTGCATGTAAGAATGCAAGAAAGAATGCAAGATTGCATGCAAGAATGCAAGCAAGAATGCAAGAATGGAATAATGCAAGCAAGAATGCATTCAATAATGTAAGAATGCATGCAATAATGCATGCGAGAATGCATGAATGCACGCAAGTATGTAATAATGCAGGCAAGAATGCAAGCAAGAATGAAAAATGCAAGAATGCATGCAAGATTGCTTACAAGAGTGCTAGAATGTAAGCAAGAGTGCAAGAATGCATGCAAGAATGCATGCAAGATTGCAAGAGTGCAAGCAAGAATGCAAGAAAGATTGCAAGGCTGCATGCAAGAATGCAAGAAAGAAGGCAAGATTGCATGCAAGAATGCAAGCAAGAATGCAAGAATGCATGCAATGATGCCAGAATACATGTAAGAATGCACAGGAATGCAAGAATGCATGCAAGCAAGAATGCAGGAATGCACGCAAGAATGCATGCAATGATGCAAGCAAGAATGCTAGAATGCAAGAGAGCAAGAATGCAATAAAAAATGCAAGAAGTTATGCAGGAATGCAAGCATGAATGCAAGAATGCAAGCAAGAATGTAAGAATGCAAGAATGGAAGAATGAAAGCAAAATACAAGATTGTACACAAGAATGCAAGAATGCATGCAAGAATACATGAATGCAAGCAAGAATGCATGCAACAATGGATGAACGCAAGCAAGAATACATTAAAGAATGCAAGCAAGAATGCAAGAACAAATGAATGTATGCAAGAATTCAAGCAAGAATGCAAGAATGCAAGCAAGAATGCAAGAATGGAAGAATGCAAGCAAGACTGCAAGAATGCATTGAAGAATGCAGGAATGCATGCAAGAAAGTATGCAAGAATGCAAGAATGCAAGCAAGAATGGAAGAATGTATGCGAGAATGCAAGAATGCAAGCAAGAAGTCAGGAATGCAACCAAGAATGCAAACGGGAATGCAAGTATGCATGCAGGAATGCAAGAATGCCAGACAGAATGCAAGAAAGAATGCAAGGACGCATGCATGAATGCAAACAAGAATGCATGCAAGATTGCAAGAATGCAAGCAAGGCTGAAAGAATGCAAGAAAGAATGCAAGGTTGCATGCAAGAATGCAAGAATAAACACAAGATTGCATGCAAGAATGCAAGATTGCATGCAAGACTGCAAGAATGCATGCAGGTCTGCAAGCTAGAATGCAAGCAAGAATGCAAGACTGCAAGTAAGAGTGCAAGAAGGCATGCAGGGCTGCAAGAAAGAAAGAAAAAATGCAAGCAAGAATGCATGCAAGATTGCAAGAAAGATAGACAGAATGCAAGAAAAAGAGAAAGAATGCAAGCAAGAATTCAAGAATGCACGAATGCATGCAAGAATGCAAGAAGGTAAGCAAGAATGCAAGCAAGAATGTAAGAATGCAAGAATGCAAGCAAGAATGCAAGAATGTAAGAATGCAAGCAAGAATTCAGGAATGCAACCAATAATTCAATAATCCAAGCAAGAATGCAAGAATGCATGCAGGAATGCAAGAATGCAAGAAATAATGCAAGCATGCAAGCAAGAATCTAAGAATGCAACAATGCAAACAAGAATGCAAGAACAAATGAATGTATGCAAGAATTCAAGCAAAAATGCAAGAATGCAAGCAAGAATGCAAGAATGTAAGAATGGAAGAATGCAAGCAAGACTGCAAGAATGCATGCAAGAATGCATGCAAGAATGCAAGCAAGAATGCATGCAAGAATGCAAACAAGAATGCATGCAATATAGCAAGAATGAAGCAAGAATGCAAGAATGTATGCGAGAATGCAAGAATGCAAGCAAGAATTCAGGAATGCAACCAATAATTCAATAATCCAAGCAAGAATGCAAGAATGCATGCAGGAATGCAAGAATGCAAGAAATAATGCAAGCATGCAATCAAGAATCTAAGAATGCAACAATGCAAACAAGAATGCAAGAACAAATGAATGTATGCAAGAATTCAAGCAAAAATGCAAGAATGCAAGCAAGAATGCAAGAATGTAAGAATGGAAGAATGCAAGCAAGACTGCAAGAATGCATGCAAGAATGCATGCAAGAATGCAAGCAAGAATGCATGCAAGAATGCAAACAAGAATGCAAGAATGCAAGCAAGAATGCAAGAATGCAAGCAAGAATGCAAGAATGGAATAATGCAAGCAAGAATGCATTCAATAATGTAAGAATGCATGCAATAATGCATGCGAGAATGCATGAATGCACGCAAGAATGCAATAATGCAAGCAAGAATGAAAAATGCAGGAATGCATGCAAGATTGCTTACAAGATTGCTAGAATGAAAGCAAGAGTGCAAGAATGCAAGAATGCATGCAAGAATGCATGCAAGATTGCAAGAGTGCAAGCAAGAATGCAAGAATGCAAGAAAGATTGCAAGGCTGCATGCAAGAATGCAAGAAAGAATGCAAGATTGCATGCAAGAATGCAAGCAAGAATGCAAGAATGCATGCAATGATGCCAGAATACATGTAAGAATGCACAGGAATGCAAGAATGCATGCAAGCAAGAATGCAGGAATGCACGCAAGAATGCATGCAATAATGCAAGCAAGAATGCTAGAATGCAAGAGTGCAAGAATGCAAGAAAAAATGCAAGAAGTTATGCAAGAATGCAAGCATGAATGCAAGAATGCAAGCAAGAATGTAAGAATGCAAGAATGGAAGAATGAAAGCAAAATACAAGATTGTACACAAGAATGCAAGAATGCATGCAAGAATACAAGAATGCAAGCAAGAATGCATGCAAGAATGGATGAACGCAAGCAAGAATACATTAAAGAATGCAAGCAAGAATGCATGCATGCATGAACTCATCCAATGATGGAGCAGGCGCAAGACCCCGTATCACCTACTCCTGCTCCTATCTTCTATATTTCAAGTTTCTATGCATGCAAGAGTGCAAGAACGCAAGCAAGAATGCAAGAATGCTTGCAAGAATGCTAGCAAGAATGCAAGCAAGAATGCAAGAATGCAAGCAAGAATGCAGGAATGCATGCAAGAATGCAAGCAACAATGAAAGAATGCATGCAAGAATACATGCAAGATTGCAATAAAGCATGCAAGAATGCACTCAAGAATGCAAGAATGCATGCAAGAATGCAAGCACAAATTCAAGCAAGAATGCTAACATGCATGCAATCATGCAGAAATGCAAGAATGCAAACAAGAATGCAAGAAAGAATGCAAGAAAGCAAGCAAGAATGCAAGCAAGAATGCAAGAATGGAATAATGCAAGCAATAATGCATGCAATGATGCATTCAATATTGTAAGAATGCATGCGAGAATGCAAGAATGAATGCAAGAATGCAAGAACGCAGGCAAGCATGCAAGCAAGCAAGAATGCAAGAATGCATGCAAGATTGCTAAAATATAAGCAAAAATTCAACAATGCAAGAATGCAAGCAAGAATGCAAGAAAGCAAGCAAGAATGCAAGCAAAAATGCAAGCAAGAATGCCAGCACGCAAGCAAGAATGCAGGAATGCAAGATTTCAAACAAGAATGCAAGAATGCAAGCAAGAATGCAAGAATGGAATAATGCAAGCAAGAATGCATTCAATAATGTAAGAATGCATGCAATAATGCATGCGAGAATGCATGAATGCACGCAAGAATGCAATAACGCAGACAAGAATGCAAGCAAGAATGAAACAATGCAAGCATGCATGCAAGATTGCTTACAAGATTGCTAGAATGTAAGCAAGAGTGCAAGAATGCAAGAATGCATGCAAGGATGCATGCAAGATTGCAAGAGTGCAAGCAAGAATGCAAGAAAGATTGCAAGGCTGCATGCAAGAATGCAAGAAAGAATGCAAGATTGCATGCAAGAAAGAATGCAAGCAAGAATGCAAGAATGCACGCAATGATGCCAGAATACATGTAAGAATGCACAGGAATGCAAAAAATGCATGCAAGCAAGAATGCAGGAATGCACGCAACAATGCATGCAATAATGCAAGCAAGAATGCTAGAATGCAAGAGTGCAAGAATGCAAGAAAAAATGCAAGAAGGTATGCAAGCAAGAATGTAAGAATGCAAGAATGGAAGAATGAAAGCAAAATACAAGATTGTACACAAGAATGCAAGAATGCATGCAAGAATACATGAATGCAAGCAAGAATGCAAGAATGCATGCAAGAATGCAAGAATGGACGAATGCAAGCAAGAATGCAAGAATGGAAGCCAGAATGCAAGAAAGCTAGAAAGAATGCAAGAATGCAAGCAAGAATGCAAGAACACTCCTAAACACTCACTCCAAAACACACCAATAATGCAAGCAAGAATGCAGGAATGCAGGAATGCAAACAAGAATGTAAATAGGAACACAAGAATGCATGCAACTTTGCAAGCAACAATGCAAGAATGCAAGCATGAATGCAAGAATGCATGCGAGGATGCAAGAATGCAAGCAAAAATGCAGTAATGCAAGAATGCATGCAAGAATGAAAGAACGGAAGCAAGAATGCATGCAAGAATGAACGCAAGAGCGCACGCAAGAACGCATGCAAGAATGCAAGCAAGAATGCAAGAAAGAATGCAAGACTGCGTGCGTGAATGCAAGAATGCAAGCAAGAATTCAGAAATGCAAGGAAAAGAATGCAAGCAAGACAGCAAGAATGCATGCAAGAGTGCAATCAAGAATGCAAGCAAAAAATGCAACTATGCATGCGAGAATGCAACAATGCAAGCAAGAATGCAAGAATGCATGCAGGAATGCAAGCAAGAATCGAACAAAACAAGAATGAAAGCAAGAATGCAAGAATGGAAGCAAAAATGCAAGCAAGAATGCTAGCACGCAAGCAAGAATGCAAAAAAGAATGCAAGATAGAATGGAAGAATGCATGCAAGAATGCAGGAATGTAAAAATGGATTAATGCAAGCAAGAATGTATGCAATAATGCATGCAAGATTGCAAGACTGCATGCAAGAATACAAGCAAGAACTCAAGCAAGAATGCAAGAATGCATGCGAGAATGCAACCATGCAAGCAAGAATGCATGCAAGAAATCAATCAAGAATCCAACAAAGCAAGAATGCAAGAAAGAATGCAAGAATGCAAGCTAAAATGCAAGCAAGAATGCTAGCACGCAAGCAAGAATGCAGGAATGCAAAAAAGAATGCAAGAAAGAATGGAAGAATGCATGCAAGAATGCAAGCAGGAAATCAAGAATGGATGAATGCAAGCAAGAATGTATGCAAGAATGCATGCAAGATTGCAAGAATGCAAGAAAAAATGCAAGAGTGTATGCAAGAATGCAAGCAAGCATGCAGGAATGCAAGAATGGATGAAATGGCAGCAAGAATGCAAGATTGTATGCAAGAATGCAGGCAAGAATGCATGAATGCAAGCAAGAATGCAAACAAGAATGCAAGAATGCATGCAAGAATTAAAGAATGCAAGAAAGCATGCGAGAATGCAAGAATGCTAGCAAGAATGCAAGAAAGAATCCAACAAAGCAAGAATGCATGCAAGATTGCATGCAAGAATGCAAGAACGCATGCGTGAATGCAGGAATGCAAGAACGCAGGAATGCAAGAATGCAAGAATGCATGCAAGATTGCAAGAATGTAAGAAAGAATGCAATAACGCAAGCATTAATCTAAGAATGCAACAATGCAAACAAGACTGCAAGAACAAATGAATGTATGGAAGAATTCAAGCAAAATGCAGGAATGCAAGCAAGAATGCAAGAATGGAAGAATGCAAGCAAGACAGCAAGAGTGCATGCAAGAATGGAATCAAGAATGCAAGAAAGCAAGCAGGAATGCAAGAATGCAGGCACGGATGCCAGAATACATGCAGGAATGCATGCAAGAATGGAAGCACGAACGCAAGAATGCATGCAAGAATACATGAATGCAAGCAAGAATGCATGCAACAATGGATGAACGCAAGCAAGAATACATTAAAGAATGCAAGCAAGAATGCAAGAACAAATGAATGTATGCAAGAATTCAAGCAAGAATGCAAGAATGCAAGCAAGAATGCAAGAATGGAAGAATGCAAGCAAGACTGCAAGAATGCATTGAAGAATGCAGGAATGCATGCAAGAAAGTATGCAAGAATGCAAGAATGCAAGCAAGAATGGAAGAATGTATGCGAGAATGCAAGAATGCAAGCAAGAAGTCAGGAATGCAACCAAGAATGCAAACGGGAATGCAAGTATGCATGCAGGAATGCAAGAATGCCAGACAGAATGCAAGAAAGAATGCAAGGACGCATGCATGAATGCAAACAAGAATGCATGCAAGATTGCAAGAATGCAAGCAAGGCTGAAAGAATGCAAGAAAGAATGCAAGGTTGCATGCAAGAATGCAAGAATAAACACAAGATTGCATGCAAGAATGCAAGATTGCATGCAAGACTGCAAGAATGCATGCAGGTCTGCAAGCTAGAATGCAAGCAAGAATGCAAGACTGCAAGTAAGAGTGCAAGAAGGCATGCAGGGCTGCAAGAAAGAAAGAAAAAATGCAAGCAAGAATGCATGCAAGATTGCAAGAAAGATAGACAGAATGCAAGAAAAAGAGAAAGAATGCAAGCAAGAATTCAAGAATGCACGAATGCATGCAAGAATGCAAGAAGGTAAGCAAGAATGCAAGCAAGAATGTAAGAATGCAAGAATGCAAGCAAGAATGCAAGAATGTAAGAATGCAAGCAAGAATTCAGGAATGCAACCAATAATTCAATAATCCAAGCAAGAATGCAAGAATGCATGCAGGAATGCAAGAATGCAATAAATAATGCAAGCATGCAAGCAAGAATCTAAGAATGCAACAATGCAAACAAGAATGCAAGAACAAATGAATGTATGCAAGAATTCAAGCAAAAATGCAAGAATGCAAGCAAGAATGCAAGAATGTAAGAATGGAAGAATGCAAGCAAGACTGCAAGAATGCATGCAAGAATGCATGCAAGAATGCAAGCAAGAATGCATGCAAGAATGCAAACAAGAATGCATGCAAGATAGCAAGAATGAAGCAAGAATGCAAGAATGTATGCGAGAATGCAAGAATGCAAGCAAGAATTCAGGAATGCAACCAATAATTCAATAATCCAAGCAAGAATGCAAGAATGCATGCAGGAATGCAAGAATGCAAGAAATAATGCAAGCATGCAAGCAAGAATCTAAGAATGCAACAATGCAAACAAGAATGCAAGAACAAATGAATGTATGCAAGAATTCAAGCAAAAATGCAAGAATGCAAGCAAGAATGCAAGAATGTAAGAATGGAAGAATGCAAGCAAGACTGCAAGAATGCATGCAAGAATACATGCAAGAATGCAAGCAAGAATGCATGCAAGAATGCAAACAAGAATGCAAGAATGCAAGCAAGAATGCAAGAATGCAAGCAAGAATGCAAGAATGGAATAATGCAAGCAAGAATGCATTCAATAATGTAAGAATGCATGCAATAATGCATGCGAGAATGCATGAATGCACGCAAGAATGCAATAACGCAGGCAATAATGCAAGCAAGAATGAAAAATGCAAGAATGCATGCAAGATTGCTTACAAGATTGCTAGAATGAAAGCAAGAGTGCAAGAATGCAAGAATGCATGCAAGAATGCATGCAAGATTGCAAGAGTGCAAGCAAGAATGCAAGAATGCAAGAAAGATTGCAAGGCTGCATGCAAGAATGCAAGAAAGAATGCAAGATTGCATGCAAGAATGCAAGCAAGAATGCAAGAATGCATGCAATGATGCCAGAATACATGTAAGAATGCACAGGAATGCAAGAATGCATGCAAGCAAGAATGCAGGAATGCACACAAGAATGCATGCAATAATGCAAGCAAGAATGCTAGAATGCAAGAGTGCAAGAATGCAAGAAAAAATGCAAGAAGATATGCAAGAATGCAAGCATGAATGCAAGAATGCAAGCAAGAATGTAAGAATGCAAGAATGGAAGAATGGAAGCAAAATACAAGATTGTACACAAGAATGCAAGAATGCATGCAAGAATACAAGAATGCAAGCAAGAATGCAAGAATGCATGCAAGAATGGATGAACGCAAGCAAGAATACATTAAAGAATGCAAGCAAGAATGCATGCATGCATGAACTCATCCAATGATGGAGCAGGCGCAAGACCCCGTATGACCTACTCCTGCTCCTATCTTCTATATTTCAAGTTTCTATGCATGCAAGAGTGCAAGAACGCAAGCAAGAATGCAAGAATGCTTGCAAGAATGCTAGCAAGAATGCAAGCAAGAATGCAAGCAAGAATGCAGGAATGCATGCAAGAATGCAAGCAACAATGAAAGAATGCATGCAAGAATACATGCAAGATTGCATGCAAGATTGCAATAAAGCATGCAAGAATGCACTCAAGAATGCAAGAATGCATGCAAGAATGTAAGAATGCAAGCAAAAATCCAGCAATGCAAGAATGCAATCAAGAATGCAAGAAAGCAAGCAAGAATGCAAGCACAAATTCAAGCAAGAATGCTAACATGCAAGCAATCATGCAGAAATGCAACAATGCAAACAAGAATGCAAGAAAGCAAGCAAGAATGCAAGCAAGAATGCAAGAATGGAATAATGCAAGCAATAATGCATGCAATGATGCATTCAATATTGTAAGAATGCATGCAAGAATGCATGCGAGAATGCAAGAATGAATGCAAGAATGCAAGAACGCAGGCAAGCATGCAAGCAAGCAAGAATGCAAGAATGCATGCAAGATTGCTAAAATATAAGCAAAAATTCAACAATGCAAGAATGCAAGAATGGAATAATGCAAGCAAGAATGCATTCAATAATGTAAGAATGCATGCAATAATGCATGCGAGAATGCATGAATGCACGCAAGAATGCAATAACGCAGACAAGAATGCAAGCAAGAATGAAACAATGCAAGCATGCATGCAAGATTGCTTACAAGATTGCTAGAATGTAAGCAAGAGTGCAAGAATGCAAGAATGCATGCAAGGATGCATGCAAGAGTGCAAGCAAGAATGCAAGAAAGATTGCAAGGCTGCATGCAAGAATGCAAGAAAGAATGCAAGATTGCATGCAAGAAAGAATGCAAGCAAGAATGCAAGAATGCACGCAATGATGCCAGAATACATGTAAGAATGCACAGGAATGCAAAAAATGCATGCAAGCAAGAATGCAGGAATGCACGCAACAATGCATGCGATAATGCAAGCAAGAATGCTAGAATGCAAGAGTGCAAGAATGCAAGAAAAAATGCAAGAAGGTATGCAAGAATGCAAGCATGAATGCAAGAATGCAAGCAAGAATGTAAGAATGCTAGAATGGAAGAATGAAAGCAACATACAAGATTGTACACAAGAATGCAAGAATGCATGCAAGAATACATGAATGCAAGCAAGAATGCAAGAATGCATGCAAGAATGCAAGAATGGACGAATGCAAGCAAGAATGCAAGAATGGAAGCCAGAATGCAAGAAAGCTAGAAAGAATGCAAGAATGCAAGCAAGAATGCAAGAACACTCCTAAACACTCACTCCAAAACACACCAATAATGCAAGCAAGAATGCAGGAATGCAGGAATGCAAACAAGAATGTAAATAGGAACACAAGAATGCATGCAACTTTGCAAGCAACAATGCAAGAATGCAAGCATGAATGCAAGAATGCATGCGAGGATGCAAGAATGCAAGCAAAAATGCAGTAATGCAAGAATGCATGCAAGAATGAAAGAACAGAAGCAAGAATGCATGCAAGAATGAACGCAAGAGCGCACGCAAGAACGCATGCAAGAATGCAAGCAAGAATGCAAGAAAGAATGCAAGACTGCGTGCGTGAATGCAAGAATGCAAGCTAGAACTCAGAAATGCAAGGAAAAGAATGCAAGCAAGACAGCAAGAATGCATGCAAGAGTGCAATCAAGAATGCAAGCAAAAAATGCAACTATGCATGCGAGAATGCAACAATGCAAGCAAGAATGCAAGAATGCATGTAGGAATGCAAGCAAGAATCGAACAAAACAAGAATGAAAGCAAGAATGCAAGAATGGAAGCAAAAATGCAAGCAAGAATGCTAGCACGCAAGCAAGAATGCAAAAAAGAATGCAAGATAGAATGGAAGAATGCATACAAGAATGCAAGCAGGAATGTAAGAATGGATTAATGCAAGCAAGAATGTATGCAATAATGCATGCAAGATTGCAAGACTGCATGCAAGAATACAAGCAAGAATTCAAGCAAGAATGCAAGAATGCATGCGAGAATGCAACCATGCAAGCAAGAATGCATGCAAGAAATCAATCAAGAATCCAACAAAGCAAGAATGCAAGCAAGAATGCAAGAATGCAAGCTAAAATGCAAGCAAGAATGCTAGCATGCAAGCAAGAATGCAGGAATGCAAAAAAGAATGCAAGAAAGAATGGAAGAATGCATGCAAGAATGCAAGCAGGAAATCAAGAATGGATGAATGCAAGCAAGAATGTATGCAAGAATGCATGCAAGATTGCAAGAATGCAAGAAAAAATGCAAGAGTGTATGCAAGAATGCAAGCAAGCATGCAGGAATGCAAGAATGGATGAAATGGCAGCAAGAATGCAAGATTGTATGCAAGAATGCAGGCAAGAATGCATGAATGCAAGCAAGAATGCAAACAAGAATGCAAGAATGCATGCAAGAATTAAAGAATGCAAGAAAGCATGCGAGAATGCAAGAATGCTAGCAAGAATGCAAGAAAGAATCCAACAAAGCAAGAATGCATGCAAGATTGCATGCAAGAATGCAAGAACGCATGCGTGAATGCAGGAATGCAAGAACGCAGGAATGCAAGAATGCAAGAATGCATGCAAGATTGCAAGAATGTAAGAACGAATGCAATAACGCAAG
This sequence comes from Somniosus microcephalus, assembly GCF_052327205.1. Taxonomy (NCBI): domain Eukaryota; kingdom Metazoa; phylum Chordata; class Chondrichthyes; order Squaliformes; family Somniosidae; genus Somniosus; species Somniosus microcephalus. The sequence goes on from NC_141008.1 coordinate 2,745,080, forward strand.
CATTAATCTAAGAATGCAACAATGCAAACAAGACTGCAAGAACAAATGAATGTATGGAAGAATTCAAGCAAAATGCAGGAATGCAAGCAAGAATGCAAGAATGGAAGAATGCAAGCAAGACAGCAAGAGTGCATGCAAGAATGGAATCAAGAATGCAAGAAAGCAAGCAGGAATGCAAGAATGCAGGCACGGATGCCAGAATACATGCAGGAATGCATGCAAGAATGGAAGCAAGAATGCAAGAATGCATGAGAGATTGCAACAATGCAAGCAAGAATGCAAGAATGCAACCAAGAATGCAAACAGGAATGCAAGTATGCATGCAGGAATGCAAGAATGCCAGACAGAATGCAAGAAAGAATGCAAGGACGCATGCAAGAATGCATGCATGAATGCAAACAAGAATGCATGCAAGATTGCAAGAATACAAGCAAGGCTGAAAGAATGCAAGGTTGCGTGCAAGAATGCAAGAATAAACACAAGATTGCAAGCAAGAATGCAAGATTGCATGCAAGACTGCAAGAATGCATGCAAGTCTGCAAGCTAGAATGCAAGCAAGAATGCAAGACTGCAAGTAAGAGTGCAAGAAGGCATGCAGGGCTGCAAGAAAGAAAGAAAGAATGCAAGCAAGAATGCATGCAAGATTGCAAGAAAGATAGACAGAATGCAAGAAAAAGAGAAAGAATGCAAGCAAGAATTCAAGAATGCACGAATGCATGCAAGAATGCAAGCAAGAATGCATGCAAGAATGCAAACAAGAATGCATGCAAGATAGCAAGAATGAAGCAAGAATGCAAGAATGTATGCGAGAATGCAAGAATGCAAGCAAGAATTCAGGAATGCAACCAATAATTCAATAATCCAAGCAAGAATGCAAGAATGCATGCAGGAATGCAAGAATGCAAGAAATAATGCAAGCATGCAAGCAAGAATCTAAGAATGCAACAATGCAAACAAGAATGCAAGAACAAATGAATGTATGCAAGAATTCAAGCAAAAATGCAAGAATGCAAGCAAGAATGCAAGAATGTAAGAATGGAAGAATGCAAGCAAGACTGCAAGAATGCATGCAAGAATACATGCAAGAATGCAAGCAAGAATGCATGCAAGAATGCAAACAAGAATGCAAGAATGCAAGCAAGAATGCAAGAATGCAAGCAAGAATGCAAGAATGGAATAATGCAAGCAAGAATGCATTCAATAATGTAAGAATGCACGCAATAATGCATGCGAGAATGCATGAATGCACGCAAGAATGCAATAACGCAGGCAATAATGCAAGCAAGAATGAAAAATGCAAGAATGCATGCAAGATTGCTTACAAGATTGCTAGAATGAAAGCAAGAGTGCAAGAATGCAAGAATGCATGCAAGATTGCATGCAAGATTGCAAGAGTGCAAGCAAGAATGCAAGAATGCAAGAAAGATTGCAAGGCTGCATGCAAGAATGCAAGAAAGAATGCAAGATTGCATGCAAGAATGCAAGCAAGAATGCAAGAATGCATGCAATGATGCCAGAATACATGTAAGAATGCACAGGAATGCAAGAATGCATGCAAGCAAGAATGCAGGAATGCACGCAAGAATGCATGCAATAATGCAAGCAAGAATGCTAGAATGCAAGAGTGCAAGAATGCAAGAAAAAATGCAAGAAGATATGCAAGAATGCAAGCATGAATGCAAGAATGCAAGCAAGAATGTAAGAATGCAAGAATGGAAGAATGGAAGCAAAATACAAGATTGTACACAAGAATGCAAGAATGCATGCAAGAATACAAGAATGCAAGCAAGAATGCAAGAATGCATGCAAGAATGGATGAACGCAAGCAAGAATACATTAAAGAATGCAAGCAAGAATGCATGCATGCATGAACTCATCCAATGATGGAGCAGGCGCAAGACCCCGTATGACCTACTCCTGCTCCTATCTTCTATATTTCAAGTTTCTATGCATGCAAGAGTGCAAGAACGCAAGCAAGAATGCAAGAATGCTTGCAAGAATGCTAGCAAGAATGCAAGCAAGAATGCAAGAATGCAAGCAAGAATGCAGGAATGCATGCAAGAATGCAAGCAACAATGAAAGAATGCATGCAAGAATACATGCAAGATTGCATGCAAGATTGCAATAAAGCATGCAAGAATGCACTCAAGAATGCAAGAATGCATGCAAGAATGTAAGAATGCAAGCAAAAATCCAGCAATGCAAGAATGCAATCAAGAATGCAAGAAAGCAAGCAAGAATGCAAGCACAAATTCAAGCAAGAATGCTAACATGCAAGCAATCATGCAGAAATGCAACAATGCAAACAAGAATGCAAGAAAGCAAGCAAGAATGCAAGCAAGAATGCAAGAATGGAATAATGCAAGCAATAATGCATGCAATGATGCATTCAATATTGTAAGAATGCATGCAAGAATGCATGCGAGAATGCAAGAATGAATGCAAGAATGCAAGAACGCAGGCAAGCATGCAAGCAAGCAAGAATGCAAGAATGCATGCAAGATTGCTAAAATATAAGCAAAAATTCAACAATGCAAGAATGCAAGAATGGAATAATGCAAGCAAGAATGCATTCAATAATGTAAGAATGCATGCAATAATGCATGCGAGAATGCATGAATGCACGCAAGAATGCAATAACGCAGACAAGAATGCAAGCAAGAATGAAACAATGCAAGCATGCATGCAAGATTGCTTACAAGATTGCTAGAATGTAAGCAAGAGTGCAAGAATGCAAGAATGCATGCAAGGATGCATGCAAGATTGCAAGAGTGCAAGCAAGAATGCAAGAAAGATTGCAAGGCTGCATGCAAGAATGCAAGAAAGAATGCAAGATTGCATGCAAGAAAGAATGCAAGCAAGAATGCAAGAATGCACGCAATGATGCCAGAATACATGTAAGAATGCACAGGAATGCAAAAAATGCATGCAAGCAAGAATGCAGGAATGCACGCAACAATGCATGCGATAATGCAAGCAAGAATGCTAGAATGCAAGAGTGCAAGAATGCAAGAAAAAATGCAAGAAGGTATGCAAGAATGCAAGCATGAATGCAAGAATGCAAGCAAGAATGTAAGAATGCTAGAATGGAAGAATGAAAGCAACATACAAGATTGTACACAAGAATGCAAGAATGCATGCAAGAATGCATGCAAGAATACATGAATGCAAGCAAGAATGCAAGAATGCATGCAAGAATGCAAGAATGGACGAATGCAAGCAAGAATGCAAGAATGGAAGCCAGAATGCAAGAAAGCTAGAAAGAATGCAAGAATGCAAGCAAGAATGCAAGAACACTCCTAAACACTCACTCCAAAACACACCAATAATGCAAGCAAGAATGCAGGAATGCAGGAATGCAAACAAGAATGTAAATAGGAACACAAGAATGCATGCAACTTTGCAAGCAACAATGCAAGAATGCAAGCATGAATGCAAGAATGCATGCGAGGATGCAAGAATGCAAGCAAAAATGCAGTAATGCAAGAATGCATGCAAGAATGAAAGAACAGAAGCAAGAATGCATGCAAGAATGAACGCAAGAGCGCACGCAAGAACGCATGCAAGAATGCAAGCAAGAATGCAAGAAAGAATGCAAGACTGCGTGCGTGAATGCAAGAATGCAAGCTAGAACTCAGAAATGCAAGGAAAAGAATGCAAGCAAGACAGCAAGAATGCATGCAAGAGTGCAATCAAGAATGCAAGCAAAAAATGCAACTATGCATGCGAGAATGCAACAATGCAAGCAAGAATGCAAGAATGCATGTAGGAATGCAAGCAAGAATCGAACAAAACAAGAATGAAAGCAAGAATGCAAGAATGGAAGCAAAAATGCAAGCAAGAATGCTAGCACGCAAGCAAGAATGCAAAAAAGAATGCAAGATAGAATGGAAGAATGCATACAAGAATGCAAGCAGGAATGTAAGAATGGATTAATGCAAGCAAGAATGTATGCAATAATGCATGCAAGATTGCAAGACTGCATGCAAGAATACAAGCAAGAATTCAAGCAAGAATGCAAGAATGCATGCGAGAATGCAACCATGCAAGCAAGAATGCATGCAAGAAATCAATCAAGAATCCAACAAAGCAAGAATGCAAGCAAGAATGCAAGAATGCAAGCTAAAATGCAAGCAAGAATGCTAGCATGCAAGCAAGAATGCAGGAATGCAAAAAAGAATGCAAGAAAGAATGGAAGAATGCATGCAAGAATGCAAGCAGGAAATCAAGAATGGATGAATGCAAGCAAGAATGTATGCAAGAATGCATGCAAGATTGCAAGAATGCAAGAAAAAATGCAAGAGTGTATGCAAGAATGCAAGCAAGCATGCAGGAATGCAAGAATGGATGAAATGGCAGCAAGAATGCAAGATTGTATGCAAGAATGCAGGCAAGAATGCATGAATGCAAGCAAGAATGCAAACAAGAATGCAAGAATGCATGCAAGAATTAAAGAATGCAAGAAAGCATGCGAGAATGCAAGAATGCTAGCAAGAATGCAAGAAAGAATCCAACAAAGCAAGAATGCATGCAAGATTGCATGCAAGAATGCAAGAACGCATGCGTGAATGCAGGAATGCAAGAACGCAGGAATGCAAGAATGCAAGAATGCATGCAAGATTGCAAGAATGTAAGAACGAATGCAATAACGCAAGCATTAATCTAAGAATGCAACAATGCAAACAAGACTGCAAGAACAAATGAATGTATGGAAGAATTCAAGCAAAATGCAGGAATGCAAGCAAGAATGCAAGAATGGAAGAATGCAAGCAAGACAGCAAGAGTGCATGCAAGAATGGAATCAAGAATGCAAGAAAGCAAGCAGGAATGCAAGAATGCAGGCACGGATGCCAGAATACATGCAGGAATGCATGCAAGAATGGAAGCAAGAATGCAAGAATGCATGAGAGATTGCAACAATGCAAGCAAGAATGCAAGAATGCAACCAAGAATGCAAACAGGAATGCAAGTATGCATGCAGGAATGCAAGAATGCCAGACAGAATGCAAGAAAGAATGCAAGGACGCATGCAAGAATGCATGCATGAATGCAAACAAGAATGCATGCAAGATTGCAAGAATACAAGCAAGGCTGAAAGAATGCAAGGTTGCGTGCAAGAATGCAAGAATAAACACAAGATTGCAAGCAAGAATGCAAGATTGCATGCAAGACTGCAAGAATGCATGCAAGTCTGCAAGCTAGAATGCAAGCAAGAATGCAAGACTGCAAGTAAGAGTGCAAGAAGGCATGCAGGGCTGCAAGAAAGAAAGAAAGAATGCAAGCAAGAATGCATGCAAGATTGCAAGAAAGATAGACAGAATGCAAGAAAAAGAGAAAGAATGCAAGCAAGAATTCAAGAATGCACGAATGCATGCAAGAATGCAAGAAGGTAAGCAAGAATGCAAGCAAGAATGTAAGAATGCAAGAATGCAAGCAAGAATGCAAGAATGTAAGAATGCATGCAAGAATGCATGCAAGAATGCATGCAAGAATGCAAGCAAGAATGCAAAAAAGAATGCAAGATAGAATGGAAGAATGCATGCAAGAATGCAAGCAGGAATGTAAGAATGGATTAATGCAAGCAAGAATGTATGCAAGAATGCATGCGTGAATGCAGGAATGCAAGAACGCAGGAATGCAAGAATGCAGGCAAGAATGCATGCAAGAATGCAAGAATGCATGCAAGATTGCAAGAATGTAAGAAAGAATGCAATAACGCAAGCATTAATCTAAGAATGCAACAATGCAAACAAGACTGCAAGAACAAATGAATGTATGGAAGAATTCAAGCAAAATGCAGGAATGCAAGCAAGAATGCAAGAATGGAAGAATGCAAGCAAGACAGCAAGATTGCATGCAAGAATGGAATCAAGAATGCAAGAAAGAATGCAAGAAAGCAAGCAGGAATGCAAGAATGCAGGCACGGATGCCAGAATACATGCAGGAATGCATGCAAGAATGGAAGCAAGAATGCAAGAATGCATGAGAGATTGCAACAATGCAAGCAAGAATGCAAGAATGCATGCAAGCATGCAAGCAAGAATGCTAGCACGTAAGCAAGAATGCAGGAATGCAAGAAAGAATGCACGAATGCATGCAAGAATGCAAGCAGGAATGTCAGAATGGATTAATGCAAGCAAGAAAGCATGCAAGAATGCATGCAAGATTGCAAGACTGCATGCAAGAATGCAAGAACGCATGCGAGAATGTAAGAACGCAGGCAAGAATGCATGCAAGCAAGAAAGAATGCAAGAACGCAAGCAAGAATCTAAGAATGAAACAATGCAAACAAGAATGCAAGAACAAATGAATGTATGCAAGAATTCAAGCAAGAATGCAAGCAAGAATGCAAGAATGGAAGAATGCAAGCAAGACTGCAAGAATGCATTGAAGAATGCAGGAATGCATGCAAGAATGCATGAAAGCATGCAAGAATGCAAGCAAGAATGCAAGAATGTATGCAAGAATGCAAGCAAGAATTCAGGAATGCAACCAAGAATGCAAGCAGGAATGCAAGTATGCATGCAGGAATGCAAGCATGCCAGACAGAATGCAAGAACGCACGCAAGAATACATGCATGAATGCGAACAAGAATGCAAGAATGCATGCAAGATTGCAAAATTGCAAGCAAGACTGCAAGGATGCAAGAATGCAAGGTTGCATGCAAGAATGCAAGAAAAAACACAAGATTGCATGCAAGAATGCAAGTCTGCAAGCTAGAATGCAAGCAAGAATGCAAGAATGCATGCAAGATTGCAAGAAAGTTAGACAGAATGCAAGAAAAAAGAAAGAATGCAATCAAGAATTCAAGAATGCATGCAAGAATGCACGAATGCATGCAAGAATGCAAGAAGGTAAGCAAGAAAGTAAGAATGCAAGAATGCAAGCTAGAATGCAAGAATGCAAGAATGCATGCAAGAATGCAAGCAAGAATGCATGAAAGATAGCAAGAATGAAGCAAGAATGCAAGAATATATGCGCGAATGCAAGCAAGAATGCATGCAAGATAGCAAGAATGAAGCAAGAATGCAAGAATGTATGCGAGAATGCAAGAATGCAAGCAAGAATTCAGGAATGCAACCAATAATTCAATAATCCAAGCAAGAATGCAAGAATGCATGCAGGAATGCAAGAATGCAAGAAATAATGCAAGAATGCAAGCAAGAATCTAAGAATGCAACAATGCATACAAGAATGCAAGAACAAATGAATGTATGCAAGAATTCAAGCAAAAATGCAAGAATGCAAGCAAGAATGCAAGAATGGAAGAATGGAAGAATGCAAGCAAGACTGCAAGAATGCATGCAAGAATGCAAGCAAGAATGCATGCAAGAATGCAAACAAGAATGCAAGCAAGAATGCAAGAATGCAAGCAAGAATGCAAGAATGGAATAATGCAAGCAAGAATGCATTCAATAATGTAAGAATGCATGCAATAATGCATGCGAGAATGCATGAATGCACGCAAGAATGCAATAACGCAGGCAATAATGCAAGCAAGAATGAAAAAATGCAAGAATGCATGCAAGATTGCTTACAAGATTGCTAGAATGAAAGCAAGAGTGCAAGAATGCAAGAATGCATGCAAGAATGCATGCAAGATTGCAAGAGTGCAAGCAAGAATGCAAGAATGCAAGAAAGATTGCAAGGCTGCATGCAAGAATGCAAGAAAGAATGCAAGATTGCATGCAAGAATGCAAGCAAGAATGCAAGAATGGAATAATGCAAGCAAGAATGCATTCAATAATGTAAGAATGCATGCAATAATGCATGCGAGAATGCATGAATGCACGCAAGAATGCAATAACGCAGGCAAGAATGCAAGCAAGAATGAAAATTGCAAGAATGCATGCAAGATTGCTTACAAGCGTGCTAGAATGTAAGCAAGAGTGCAAGAATGCAAGAATGCATGCAAGAATGCATGCAAGATTGCAAGAGTGCAAGCAAGAATGCAAGAAAGATTGCAAGGCTGCATGCAAGAATGCAAGATTGCATGCAAGAATGCAAGAATGCATGCAATGATGCCAGAATACATGTAAGATTGCACAGGAATGCAAGAATGCATGCAAGCAAGAATGCAGGAATGCACGCAAGAATGCATGCAATAATGCAAGCAAGAATGCTAGAATGCAAGAGTGCAAGAATGCAAGAAAAATGCAAGAAGTTATGCAAGAATACAAGCATGAATGCAAGAATGCAAGCAAGAATGTAAGAATGCAAGAATGGAAGAATGAAAGCAAAATACAAGATTGTACACAAGAATGCAAGAATGCATGCAAGAATGGATGAACGCAAGCAAGAATACATTAAAGAATGCAAGCAAGAATGCATGCATGCATGAACTCATCGAATGATGGAGCAGGCGCAAGACCCCGTATGACCTACTCCTGCTCCTATCTTCTATATTTCACGTTTCTATGCATGCAAGAGTGCAAGAACGCAAGCAAGAATGCAAGAATGCTTGCAAGAATGCTAGCAAGAATGCAAGCAAGAATGCAAGAATGCAAGCAAGAATGCAGGAATGCATGCAAGAATGCAAGCAACAATGAAAGAATGCATGCAAGAATACATGAATGCAAGCAAGAATGCAAGAATGCATGCAAGAATGCAAGAATGGAAGAATGCAAGCAAGAATGCAAGAATGGAAGCCAGAATGCAAGAAAGCTAGAAAGAATGCAAGAATGCAAGCAAGAATGCATAATGCATGCAAGGATGCCAGAATACATGCAGGAATGCATGCAAGAATGCAAGAATGAATGCAAGAATGCAAGCAAGAATGCATGAATGCATGCAAGAATGCAAGCAAGAATGCAAGAACACTCCAAAACACTCACTCCAAAACACTCCAAAACACACACTCCAAAACACTCCATAACACTCACTCCAAAACACTCACTCCAAAACACTCCACAACACACACTCCATATCACTCGCTCCAAAACACACACTCCAAAACACTCCAGAGCACTTACTCCAAGACATTTAGTCCAAAACAAACACTCCAAAAAACACCAAAACACTCACTCCAAAACACTCAAGCAAGAATGCAAGAATGCAAGCAAGAATGCAATAATGCAAACAAGAATGCAAGAAATAATACAAGAATGCATGCAAGAATGCAAGTAAGAATGGAAGCATGCAAGAATGGACGAATGCAAGCTAGCATGCAAGAATGCATGCAAGGATGCAAGTAAGAATGGAAGCATGCAAGAATGGACAAATGCAAGCTAGAATGCAAGAATGCATGCAAGAATGCAAGCAAGAATGCAACAATGCAAACAAGAATGCAAGAAATAATGCAAGAACGCAAGCAAGAATGAAAGCAAGAATGCAAGAATGGAATAACGCAAGCAATAATGCATGCAAGTATGCATTCAATAATGTAAGAATGCATGCAAGAATGCATGCAAGAATGCGAGCAAGAATGCATGCAAGATAGCAAGAATGAAGCAAGAATGCAAGAATATATGCGAGAATGCAAGAATGCAAGCAAGAATTCAGGAATGCAACCAATAATTCAATAATCCAAGCAAGAATGCAAGAATGCATGCAGGAATGCAAGAATGCAAGAAATAATGCAAGAATGCAAGCAAGAATCTAAGAATGCAACAATGCAAACGAGAATGCAAGAACAAATGAATGTATGCAAGAATTCAAGCAAAATTGCAAGAATGCAAGCAAGAATGCAAGAATGGAAGAATGGAAGAATGCAAGCAAGACTGCAAGAATGCATGCAAGAATGCATGCAAGAATGCAAATAAGAATGCAAGAATGCAAGCAGGAATGCAAGAATGGAATAATGCAAGCAAGAATGCATTCAATAATGTAAGAATGCATGCAATAATGCATGCGAGAATGTATGAATGCATGCAAGAATGCAATAACGCAGGCAAGAATGCAAGCAAGAATGAAAAATGCAAGAATGCATGCAAGATTGCTTACAAGAGTGCTAGAATGTAAGCAAGAGTGCAAGAATGCATGCAAGAATGCATGCAAGATTGCAAGAGTGCAAGCAAGAATGCAAGAATGCAAGAAAGATTGCAAGGCTGCATGCAAGAATGCAAGAAAGAATGCAAGCAAGAATGCATGCAATGATGCCAGAATACATGTAAGAATGCACAGGAATGCAAGAATGCAGGAATGCACGCAAGAATGCAAGAATGCATGCAATAATGCAAGCAAGAATGCTAGAATGCAAGAGTGCAAGAATGCAAGAAAAAATGCAAGAAATTATGCAAGAATGCAAGCATGAATGCAAGAATGCAAGCAAGAATGTAAGAATGCAAGAATGGAAGAATGAAAGCAAAATACAAGATTGTACACAAGAATGCAAGAATGCATGCAAGAATACATGAATGCAAGCAAGAATGCAAGAATGCATGCAAGAATGGATGAACGCAAGCAAGAATACATTAAAGAATGCAAGCAAGAATGCAAGAACAAATGAATGTATGCAAGAATTCAAGCAAGAATGCAAGAATGCAAGCAAGAATGCAAGAATGGAAGAATGCAAGCAAGACTGCAAGAATGCATTGAAGAATGCAGGAATGCATGCAAGAAAGTATGCAAGAATGCAAGAATGCAAGCAAGAATGGAAGAATGTATGCGAGAATGCAAGAATGCAAGCAAGAAGTCAGGAATGCAACCAAGAATGCAAACAGGAATGCAAGTATGCATGCAGGAATGCAAGAATGCCAGACAGAATGCAAGAAAGAATGCAAGGACGCATGCAAGAATGCATGCATGAATGCAAACAAGAATGCATGCAAGATTGCAAGAATGCAAGCAAGGCTGAAAGAATGCAAGAAAGAATGCAAGGTTGCATGCAAGAATGCAAGAATAAACACAAGATTGCATGCAAGAATGCAAGATTGCATGCAAGACTGCAAGAATGCATGCAAGTCTGCAAGCTAGAATGCAAGCAAGAATGCAAGACTGCAAGTAAGAGTGCAAGAAGGCATGCAGGGCTGCAAGAAAGAAAGAAAGAATGCAAGCAAGAATGCAAGAATGCAGGCAAGATTGCAAGAAAGATAGACAGAATGCAAGAAAAAGAGAAAGAATGCAAGCAAGAATTCAAGAATGCACGAATGCATGCAAGAATGCAAGAAGGTAAGCAAGAATGCAAGCAAGAATGTAAGAATGCAAGAAAGAATGTAAGAATGCATGCAAGAATGCATGCAAGAATGCATGCAGGAATGCAAGCAAGACTGCATGCAAGATAGCAAGAATGAAGCAAGAATGCAAGAATATATGCGAGAATGCAAGAATGCAAGCAAGAATTCAGGAATGCAACCAATAATTCAATAATCCAAGCAAGAATGCAAGAATGCATGCAGGAATGCAAGAATGCAAGAAATAATGCAAGAATGCAAGCAAGAATCTAAGAATGCAACAATGCAAACAAGAATGCAAGAACAAATGAATGTATGCAAGAATTCAAGCAAAAATGCAAGAATGCAAGCAAGAATGCAAGAATGTAAGAATGAAAGAATGCAAGCAAGACTGCAAGAATGCATGCAAGAATGCAAGCAAGAATGCATGCAAGAATGCAAACAAGAATGCAAGAATGCAAGCAAGAATGCAAGAATGCAAGCAAGAATGCAAGAATGGAATAATGCAAGCAAGAATGCATTCAATAATGTAAGAATGCATTCAATAATGCATGCGAGAATGCATGAATGCACGCAAGAATGCAATAACGCAGGCAATAATGCAAGCAAGAATGAAAAATGCAAGAATGCATGCAAGATTGATTACAAGATTGCTAGAATGAAAGCAAGAGTGCAAGAATGCAAGAATGCATGCAAGAATGCATGAAAGGTTGCAAGAGTGCAAGCAAGAATGCAAGAATGCAAGAAAGATTGCAAGGCTGCATGCAAGAATGCAAGAAAGAATGCAAGATTGCATGCAAGAATGCAAGCAAGTATGCAAGAATGGAATAATGCAAGCAAGAATGCATTCAATAATGTAAGAATGCATGCAATAATGCATGCGAGAATGCATGAATGCACGCAAGAATGCAATAACGCAGGCAAGAATGCAAGCAAGAATGAAAAATGCAAGAATGCATGCAAGATTGCTTACAAGAGTGCTAGAATGTAAGCAAGAGTGCAAGAATGCAAGAATGCATGCAAGAATGCATGCAAGATTGCAAGAGTGCAAGCAAGAATGCAAGAATGCAAGACAGATTGCAAGGCTGCATGCAACAATGCAAGAAAGAATGCAAGATTGCATGCAAGAATGAAAGCAAGAATGCAAGAATGCATGCAATGATGCCAGAATACATGTAAGAATGCACAGGAATGCAAGAATGCATGCAAGCAAGATTGCAGGAATGCACGCAAGAATGCATGCAATAATGCAAGAATGCAAGCAAGAATGTAAGAATGCAAGAATGGAAGAATGAAAGCAAAATACAAGATTGTACACAAGAATGCAAGAATGCATGCAAGAATACATGAATGCAAGCAAGAATGCAAGAATGCATGCAAGAATGGATGAACGCAAGCAAGAATACATTAAAGAATGCAAGCAAGAATGCATGCATGCATGAACTCATCCAATGATGGAGCTGGCGCAAGACCCCGTATGACCTACTCCTGCTCCTATCTGCTATATTTCAAGTTTATATGCATGCAAGAGTGCAAGAACGCAAGCAAGAATGCAAGAATGCTTGCAAGAATGCTAGCAAGAATGCAAGCAAGAATGCAAGGATGCAAGCAAGAATGCAGGAATGCATGCAAGAATGCAAGCAACAATGAAAGAATGCATGCAAGAATACATGCAAGATTGCATGCAAGATTGCAATAAAGCATGCAAGAATGCACTCAAGAATGCAAGAATGCATGCAAGAATGTAAGAATGCAAGCAAAAATCCAGCAATGCAATAATGCAATCAAGAATGCAAGAAAGCAAGCAAGAATGCAAGCACAAATTCAAGCAAGAATGCTAACATGCAAGCAATCATGCAGAAATGCAAGAATGCAAACAAGAATGCAAGAAAGAATGCAAGAAAGCAAGCAAGAATGCAAGCAAGAATGCAAGAATGGAATAATGCAAGCAATAATGCATGCAATGATGCATTCAATATTGTAAGAATGCATGCAAGAATGCATGCGAGAATGCAAGAATGAATGCAAGAATGCAAGAACGCAGGCAAGCATGCAAGCAAGCAAGAATGCAAGAATGCATGCAAGATTGCTAAAATATAAGCAAAAATTCAACAATGCAAGAATGCAAGCAAGAATGCAAGAAAGCAAGCAAGAATGCAAGCAAAAATGCAAGCAAGAATGCCAGCACGCAAGCAAGAATGCAGGAATGCAAGAATGCAAACAAGAATGCAAGAATGCAAGCAAGAATGCAAGAATGGAATAATGCAAGCAAGAATGCATTCAATAATGTAAGAATGCATGCAATAATGCATGCGAGAATGCATGAATGCACGCAAGAATGCAAGAACGCAGACAAGAATGCAAGCAAGAATGAAACAATGCAAGAATGCATGCAAGCTTGCTTACAAGATTGCTAGAATGTAAGCAAGAGTGCAAGAATGCAAGAATGCATGCAAGGATGCATGCAAGATTGCAAGAGTGCAAGCAAGAATGCAAGAAAAATTGCAAGGCTGCATGCAAGAATGCAAGATTGCATGCAAGAAAGAATGCAAGCAAGAATGCAAGAATGCACGCAATGATGCCAGAATACATGTAAGAATGCACAGGAATGCAAAAAATGCATGCAAGCAAGAATGCAGGAATGCACACAACAATGCATGCAATAATGCAAGCAAGAATGCTAGAATGCAAGAGTGAAAGTATGCAAGAAAAAATGCAAGAAGGTATGCAAGAATGCAAGCATGAATGCAAGAATGCAAGCAAGAATGTAAGAATGCAAGAATGGAAGAATGAAAGCAAAATACAAGATTGTACACAAGAATGCAAGAATGCATGCAAGAATACATGAATGCAAGCAAGAATGCAAGAATGCATGCAAGAATGCAAGAATGGACGAATGCAAGCAAGAATGCAAGAATGGAAGCCAGAATGCAAGAAAGCTAGAAAGAATGCAAGCAAGAATGCAAGAACACTCCTAAACACTCACTCCAAAACACACCAATAATGCAAGCAAGAATGCAGGAATGCAGGAATGCAAACAAGAATGCAAATAGGAACACAAGAATGCATGCAACTTTGCAAGCAACAATGCAAGAATGCAAGCATGAATGCAAGAATGCATGCGAGGATGCAAGAATGCAAGCAAAAATGCAGTAATGCAAGAATGCATGCAAGAATGAACGAACGGAAGCAAGAATGCATGCAAGAATGAACGCAAGAGCGCACGCAAGAGCGCATGCAAGAATGCATGCAAGAATGCAAGCAAGAATGCAAGAAAGAATGCAAGACTGCATGCGTGAATGCAAGAATGCAAGCAAGAATTCAGAAATGCAAGGAAAAGAATGCAAGCAAGACAGCAAGAATGCATGCAAGAATGCAAGCAAAAATGCAACTATGCATGCGAGAATGCAACAATGCAAGCAAGAATGCATGCAGGAATGCAAGCAAGAATCGAACAAAACAAGAATGAAAGCAAGAATGCAAGAATGGAAGCAAAAATGCAAGCAAGAATGCTAGCACGCAAGCAAGAATGCAAAAAAGAATGCAAGATAGAATGGAAGAATGCATGCAAGAATGCAAGCAGGAATGTAAGAATGGATTAATGCAAGTAAGAATGTATGCACGAATGCATGCAAGATTGCAAGACTGCATGCAAGAATACAACCAAGAATTCAAGCAAGAATGCAAGAATGCATGCGAGAATGCAACAATGCAAGCAAGAATGCATGCAAGAAATCAATCAAGAATCCAACAAAGCAAGAATGCAAGCAAGAATGCAAGAATGCAAGCTAAAATGCAAGCAAGAATGCTAGCACGCAAGCAAGAATGCAGGAATGCAAAAAAGAATGCAAGAAAGAATGGAAGAATGCATGCAAGAATGTAAGCAGGAAATCAAGAATGGATGAATGCAAGCAAGAATGTATGCAAGAATGCATGCAAGATTGCAAGAATGCAAGAAAAAATGCAAGAGTGTATGCAAGAATGCAAGCAAGCATGCAGGAATGCAAGAATGGATGAAATGGCAGCAAGAATGCAAGAGTGTATGCAAGAATGCAGGCAAGAATGCATGAATGCAAGCAAGAATGCAAACAAGAATGCAAGAATGCATGCAAGAATTAAAGAATGCAAGAAAGCATGCGAGAATGCAAGAAAGAATCCAACAAAGCAAGAATGCATGCAAGATTGCATGCAAGAATTCAAGAACGCATGCGTGAATGCAGGAATGCAAGAACGCAGGAATGCAAGAATGCAGGCAAGAATGCATGCAAGAATGCAAGAATGCATGCAAGATTGCAAGAATGTAAGAAAGAATGCAATAACGCAAGCATTAATCTAAGAATGCAACAAAGCAAACAAGACTGCAAGAACAAATGAATGTATGGAAGAATTCAAGCAAAATGCAGGAATGCAAGCAAGAATGCAAGAATGGAAAAATGCAAGCAAGACAGCAAGAGTGCATGCAAGAATGGAATCAAGAATGCAAGAATGCAAGCAAGAATGCAAGAATGCACGCAATGATGCCAGAATACATGTAAGAATGCACAGGAATGCAAAAAATGCATGCAAGCAAGAATGCAGGAATGCACGCAACAATGCATGCAATAATGCAAGCAAGAATGCTAGAATGCAAGAGTGCAAGAAAAAATGCAAGAAGGTATGCAAGAATGCAAGCATGAATGCAAGAATGCAAGCAAGAATGTAAGAATGCAAGAATGGAAGAATGAAAGCAAAATACAAGATTGTACACAAGAATGCAAGAATGCATGCAAGAATACATGAATGCAAGCAAGAATGCAAGAATGCATGCAAGAATGCAAGAATGGACGAATGCAAGCAAGAATGCAAGAATGGAAGCCAGAATGCAAGAAAGCTAGAAAGAATGCAAGCAAGAATGCAAGAACACTCCTAAACACTCACTCCAAAACACACCAATAATGCAAGCAAGAATGCAGGAATGCAGGAATGCAAACAAGAATGCAAATAGGAACACAAGAATGCATGCAACTTTGCAAGCAACAATGCAAGAATGCAAGCATGAATGCAAGAATGCATGCGAGGATGCAAGAATGCAAGCAAAAATGCAGTAATGCAAGAATGCATGCAAGAATGAAAGAACGGAAGCAAGAATGCATGCAAGAATGAACGCAAGAGCGCATGCAAGAATGCATGCAAGAATGCAAGCAAGAATGCAAGAAAGAATGCAAGACTGCATGCGTGAATGCAAGAATGCAAGCAAGAATTCAGAAATGCAAGGAAAAGAATGCAAGCAAGACAGCAAGAATGCATGCAAGAATGCAATCAAGAATGCAAGCAAAAATGCAACTATGCATGCGAGAATGCAACAATGCAAGCAAGAATGCATGCAGGAATGCAAGCAAGAATCGAACAAAACAAGAATGAAAGCAAGAATGCAAGAATGGAAGCAAAAATGCAAGCAAGAATGCTAGCACGCAAGCAAGAATGCAAAAAAGAATGCAAGATAGAATGGAAGAATGCATGCAAGAATGCAAGCAGGAATGTAAGAATGGATTAATGCAAGTAAGAATGTATGCACGAATGCATGCAAGATTGCAAGACTGCATGCAAGAATACAAGCAAGAATGCAAGCAAGAATGCAAGAATGCATGCGAGAATGCAACAATGCAAGCAAGAATGCATGCAAGAAATCAATCAAGAATCCAACAAAGCAAGAATGCAAGCAAGAATGCAAGAATGCAAGCTAAAATGCAAGCAAGAATGCTAGCACGCAAGCAAGAATGCAGGAATGCAAAAAAGAATGCAAGAAAGAATGGAAGAATGCATGCAAGAATGTAAGCAGGAAATCAAGAATGGATGAATGCAAGCAAGAATGTATGCAAGAATGCATGCAAGATTGCAAGAATGCAAGAAAGAATGCAATAACGCAAGCATTAATCTAAGAATGCAACAATGCAAACAAGACTGCAAGAACAAATGAATGTATGGAAGAATTCAAGCAAAATGCAGGAATGCAAGCAAGAATGCAAGAATGGAAAAATGCAAGCAAGACAGCAAGAGTGCATGCAAGAATGGAATCAAGAATGCAAGAAAGCAAGCAGGAATGCAAGAATGCAGGCACGGATGCCAGAATACATGCAGGAATGCATGCAAGAATGGAAGCAAGAATGCAAGAATGCATGAGAGATTGCAACAATGCAAGCAAGAATGCAAGAATGCATGCAAGAAAGTATGCAAGAATGCAAGAATGCAAGCAAGAATGGAAGAATGTATGCGAGAATGCAAGAATGCAAGCAAGAAGTCAGGAATGCAACCAAGAATGCAAACAGGAATGCAAGTATGCATGCAGGAATGCAAGAATGCCAGACAGAATGCAAGAAAGAATGCAAGGACGCATGCAAGAATGCATGCATGAATGCAAACAACAATGCATGCAAGATTGCAAGAATGCAAGCAAGGCTGAAAGAATGCAAGGTTGCATGCAAGAATGCAAGAATAAACACAAGATTGAATGCAAGATTGCATGCAAGACTGCAAGAATGCATGCAAGTCTGCAAGTTAGAATGCAAGCAAGAATGCAAGACTGCAAGTAAGAGTGCAAGAAGGCATGCAGGGCTGCAAGAAAGAAAGAAAGAATGCAAGCAAGAATGCAAGAATGCATGCAAGATTGCAAGAAAGATAGACAGAATGCAAGAAAAAGAGAAAGAATGCAAGCAAGAATTCAAGAATGCACGAATGCATGCAAGAATGCAAGAAGGTAAGCAAGAATGCAAGCAAGAATGTAAGAATGCAAGAAAGAATGCAAGAATGTAAGAATGCATGCAAAAATGCATGCAAGACTGCATGCAAGAATGCAAGCAAGAATGCATGCAAGATAGCAAGAATGAAGCAAGAATGCAAGAATGTATGCGAGAATGCAAGAATGCAAGCAAGAATTCAGGAATGCAACCAATAATTCAATAATCCAAGCAAGAATGCAAGAATGCATGCAGGAATGCAAGAATGCAAGAAATAATGCAAGCAAGAATCTAAGAATGCAACAATGCAAACAAGAATGCAAGAACAAATGAATGTATGCAAGAATTCAAGCAAAAATGCAAGAATGCAAGCAAGAATGCAAGAATGGAAGAATGGAAGAATGCAAGCAAGACTGCAAGAATGCATGCAAGAATGCAAGCAAGAATGCATGCAAGAATGCAAACAAGAATGCAAGAATGCAAGCAAGAATGCTAGAATGCAAGCAAGAATGCAAGAACGGAATAATGCAAGCAAGAATGCATTCAATAATGTAAGAATGCATGCAATAATGCATGCGAGAATGCATGAATGCACGCAAGAATGCAATAACGCAGGCAATAATGCAAGCAAGAATGAAAAAATGCAAGAATGCATGCAAGATTGCTTACAAGATTGCTAGAATGAAAGCAAGAGTGCAAGAATGCATGCAAGAATGCATGCAAGATTGCAAGAGTGCAAGCAAGAATGCAAGAATGCAAGAAAGATTGCTAGGCTGCATGTAAGAATGCAAGAAAGAATGCAAGATTGCATGCAAGAATGCAAGCAAGAATGCAAGAATGGAATAATGCAAGCAAGAATGCATTCAATAATGTAAGAATGCATGCAATAATGCATGCGAGAATGCATGAATGCACGCAAGTATGTAATAATGCAGGCAAGAATGCAAGCAAGAATGAAAAATGCAAGAATGCATGCAAGATTGCTTACAAGAGTGCTAGAATGTAAGCAAGAGTGCAAGAATGCAAGAATGCATGCAAGAATGCATGCAAGATTGCAAGAGTGCAAGCAAGAATGCAAGAATGCAAGACAGATTGCAAGGCTGCATGCAACAATGCAAGAAAGAATGCAAGATTGCATGCAAGAATGAAAGCAAGAATGCAAGAATGCATGCAATGATGCCAGAATACATGTAAGAATGCACAGGAATGCAAGAATGCATGCAAGCAAGATTGCAGGAATGCACGCAAGAATGCATGCAATAATGCAAGAATGCAAGCAAGAATGTAAGAATGCAAGAATGGAAGAATGAAAGCAAAATACAAGATTGTACACAAGAATGCAAGAATGCATGCAAGAATACATGAATGCAAGCAAGAATGCAAGAATGCATGCAAGAATGGATGAACGCAAGCAAGAATACATTAAAGAATGCAAGCAAGAATGCATGCATGCATGAACTCATCCAATGATGGAGCTGGCGCAAGACCCCGTATGACCTACTCCTGCTCCTATCTGCTATATTTCAAGTTTATATGCATGCAAGAGTGCAAGAACGCAAGCAAGAATGCAAGAATGCTTGCAAGAATGCTAGCAAGAATGCAAGCAAGAATGCAAGGATGCAAGCAAGAATGCAGGAATGCATGCAAGAATGCAAGCAACAATGAAAGAATGCATGCAAGAATACATGCAAGATTGCATGCAAGATTGCAATAAAGCATGCAAGAATGCACTCAAGAATGCAAGAATGCATGCAAGAATGTAAGAATGCAAGCAAAAATCCAGCAATGCAATAATGCAATCAAGAATGCAAGAAAGCAAGCAAGAATGCAAGCACAAATTCAAGCAAGAATGCTAACATGCAAGCAATCATGCAGAAATGCAAGAATGCAAACAAGAATGCAAGAAAGAATGCAAGAAAGCAAGCAAGAATGCAAGCAAGAATGCAAGAATGGAATAATGCAAGCAATAATGCATGCAATGATGCATTCAATATTGTAAGAATGCATGCAAGAATGCATGCGAGAATGCAAGAATGAATGCAAGAATGCAAGAACGCAGGCAAGCATGCAAGCAAGCAAGAATGCAAGAATGCATGCAAGATTGCTAAAATATAAGCAAAAATTCAACAATGCAAGAATGCAAGCAAGAATGCAAGAAAGCAAGCAAGAATGCAAGCAAAAATGCAAGCAAGAATGCCAGCACGCAAGCAAGAATGCAGGAATGCAAGAATGCAAACAAGAATGCAAGAATGCAAGCAAGAATGCAAGAATGGAATAATGCAAGCAAGAATGCATTCAATAATGTAAGAATGCATGCAATAATGCATGCGAGAATGCATGAATGCACGCAAGAATGCAATAACGCAGACAAGAATGCAAGCAAGAATGAAACAATGCAAGAATGCATGCAAGCTTGCTTACAAGATTGCTAGAATGTAAGCAAGAGTGCAAGAATGCAAGAATGCATGCAAGGATGCATGCAAGATTGCAAGAGTGCAAGCAAGAATGCAAGAAAAATTGCAAGGCTGCATGCAAGAATGCAAGATTGCATGCAAGAAAGAATGCAAGCAAGAATGCAAGAATGCACGCAATGATGCCAGAATACATGTAAGAATGCACAGGAATGCAAAAAATGCATGCAAGCAAGAATGCAGGAATGCACACAACAATGCATGCAATAATGCAAGCAAGAATGCTAGAATGCAAGAGTGAAAGTATGCAAGAAAAAATGCAAGAAGGTATGCAAGAATGCAAGCATGAATGCAAGAATGCAAGCAAGAATGTAAGAATGCAAGAATGGAAGAATGAAAGCAAAATACAAGATTGTACACAAGAATGCAAGAATGCATGCAAGAATACATGAATGCAAGCAAGAATGCAAGAATGCATGCAAGAATGCAAGAATGGACGAATGCAAGCAAGAATGCAAGAATGGAAGCCAGAATGCAAGAAAGCTAGAAAGAATGCAAGCAAGAATGCAAGAACACTCCTAAACACTCACTCCAAAACACACCAATAATGCAAGCAAGAATGCAGGAATGCAGGAATGCAAACAAGAATGCAAATAGGAACACAAGAATGCATGCAACTTT
Organism: Somniosus microcephalus; assembly: GCF_052327205.1. Taxonomy (NCBI): domain Eukaryota; kingdom Metazoa; phylum Chordata; class Chondrichthyes; order Squaliformes; family Somniosidae; genus Somniosus; species Somniosus microcephalus. The sequence goes on from NC_141008.1 coordinate 2,765,997, forward strand.
GCAAGCAACAATGCATGAATGCAAGCATGAATGCAAGAATGCATGCGAGGATGCAAGAATGCAAGCAAAAATGCAGTAATGCAAGAATGCATGCAAGAATGAACGAACGGAAGCAAGAATGCATGCAAGAATGAACGCAAGAGCGCATGCAAGAATGCATGCAAGAATGCAAGCAAGAATGCAAGAAAGAATGCAAGACTGCATGCGTGAATGCAAGAATGCAAGCAAGAATTCAGAAATGCAAGGAAAAGAATGCAAGCAAGACAGCAAGAATGCATGCAAGAATGCAAGCAAAAATGCAACTATGCATGCGAGAATGCAACAATGCAAGCAAGAATGCATGCAGGAATGCAAGCAAGAATCGAACAAAACAAGAATGAAAGCAAGAATGCAAGAATGGAAGCAAAAATGCAAGCAAGAATGCTAGCACGCAAGCAAGAATGCAAAAAAGAATGCAAGATAGAATGGAAGAATGCATGCAAGAATGCAAGCAGGAATGTAAGAATGGATTAATGCAAGTAAGAATGTATGCACGAATGCATGCAAGATTGCAAGACTGCATGCAAGAATACAACCAAGAATTCAAGCAAGAATGCAAGAATGCATGCGAGAATGCAACAATGCAAGCAAGAATGCATGCAAGAAATCAATCAAGAATCCAACAAAGCAAGAATGCAAGCAAGAATGCAAGAATGCAAGCTAAAATGCAAGCAAGAATGCTAGCACGCAAGCAAGAATGCAGGAATGCAAAAAAGAATGCAAGAAAGAATGGAAGAATGCATGCAAGAATGTAAGCAGGAAATCAAGAATGGATGAATGCAAGCAAGAATGTATGCAAGAATGCATGCAAGATTGCAAGAATGCAAGAAAAAATGCAAGAGTGTATGCAAGAATGCAAGCAAGCATGCAGGAATGCAAGAATGGATGAAATGGCAGCAAGAATGCAAGAGTGTATGCAAGAATGCAGGCAAGAATGCATGAATGCAAGCAAGAATGCAAACAAGAATGCAAGAATGCATGCAAGAATTAAAGAATGCAAGAAAGCATGCGAGAATGCAAGAAAGAATCCAACAAAGCAAGAATGCATGCAAGATTGCATGCAAGAATTCAAGAACGCATGCGTGAATGCAGGAATGCAAGAACGCAGGAATGCAAGAATGCAGGCAAGAATGCATGCAAGAATGCAAGAATGCATGCAAGATTGCAAGAATGTAAGAAAGAATGCAATAACGCAAGCATTAATCTAAGAATGCAACAAAGCAAACAAGACTGCAAGAACAAATGAATGTATGGAAGAATTCAAGCAAAATGCAGGAATGCAAGCAAGAATGCAAGAATGGAAAAATGCAAGCAAGACAGCAAGAGTGCATGCAAGAATGGAATCAAGAATGCAAGAATGCAAGCAAGAATGCAAGAATGCACGCAATGATGCCAGAATACATGTAAGAATGCACAGGAATGCAAAAAATGCATGCAAGCAAGAATGCAGGAATGCACGCAACAATGCATGCAATAATGCAAGCAAGAATGCTAGAATGCAAGAGTGCAAGAAAAAATGCAAGAAGGTATGCAAGAATGCAAGCATGAATGCAAGAATGCAAGCAAGAATGTAAGAATGCAAGAATGGAAGAATGAAAGCAAAATACAAGATTGTACACAAGAATGCAAGAATGCATGCAAGAATACATGAATGCAAGCAAGAATGCAAGAATGCATGCAAGAATGCAAGAATGGACGAATGCAAGCAAGAATGCAAGAATGGAAGCCAGAATGCAAGAAAGCTAGAAAGAATGCAAGCAAGAATGCAAGAACACTCCTAAACACTCACTCCAAAACACACCAATAATGCAAACAAGAATGCAGGAATGCAGGAATGCAAACAAGAATGCAAATAGGAACACAAGAATGCATGCAACTTTGCAAGCAACAATGCAAGAATGCAAGCATGAATGCAAGAATGCATGCGAGGATGCAAGAATGCAAGCAAAAATGCAGTAATGCAAGAATGCATGCAAGAATGAAAGAACGGAAGCAAGAATGCATGCAAGAATGAACGCAAGAGCGCATGCAAGAATGCATGCAAGAATGCAAGCAAGAATGCAAGAAAGAATGCAAGACTGCATGCGTGAATGCAAGAATGCAAGCAAGAATTCAGAAATGCAAGGAAAAGAATGCAAGCAAGACAGCAAGAATGCATGCAAGAATGCAATCAAGAATGCAAGCAAAAATGCAACTATGCATGCGAGAATGCAACAATGCAAGCAAGAATGCATGCAGGAATGCAAGCAAGAATCGAACAAAACAAGAATGAAAGCAAGAATGCAAGAATGGAAGCAAAAATGCAAGCAAGAATGCTAGCACGCAAGCAAGAATGCAAAAAAGAATGCAAGATAGAATGGAAGAATGCATGCAAGAATGCAAGCAGGAATGTAAGAATGGATTAATGCAAGTAAGAATGTATGCACGAATGCATGCAAGATTGCAAGACTGCATGCAAGAATACAAGCAAGAATGCAAGCAAGAATGCAAGAATGCATGCGAGAATGCAACAATGCAAGCAAGAATGCATGCAAGAAATCAATCAAGAATCCAACAAAGCAAGAATGCAAGCAAGAATGCAAGAATGCAAGCTAAAATGCAAGCAAGAATGCTAGCACGCAAGCAAGAATGCAGGAATGCAAAAAAGAATGCAAGAAAGAATGGAAGAATGCATGCAAGAATGTAAGCAGGAAATCAAGAATGGATGAATGCAAGCAAGAATGTATGCAAGAATGCATGCAAGATTGCAAGAATGCAAGAAAGAATGCAATAACGCAAGCATTAATCTAAGAATGCAACAATGCAAACAAGACTGCAAGAACAAATGAATGTATGGAAGAATTCAAGCAAAATGCAGGAATGCAAGCAAGAATGCAAGAATGGAAAAATGCAAGCAAGACAGCAAGAGTGCATGCAAGAATGGAATCAAGAATGCAAGAAAGCAAGCAGGAATGCAAGAATGCAGGCACGGATGCCAGAATACATGCAGGAATGCATGCAAGAATGGAAGCAAGAATGCAAGAATGCATGAGAGATTGCAACAATGCAAGCAAGAATGCAAGAATGCATGCAAGAAAGTATGCAAGAATGCAAGAATGCAAGCAAGAATGGAAGAATGTATGCGAGAATGCAAGAATGCAAGCAAGAAGTCAGGAATGCAACCAAGAATGCAAACAGGAATGCAAGTATGCATGCAGGAATGCAAGAATGCCAGACAGAATGCAAGAAAGAATGCAAGGACGCATGCAAGAATGCATGCATGAATGCAAACAACAATGCATGCAAGATTGCAAGAATGCAAGCAAGGCTGAAAGAATGCAAGGTTGCATGCAAGAATGCAAGAATAAACACAAGATTGAATGCAAGATTGCATGCAAGACTGCAAGAATGCATGCAAGTCTGCAAGTTAGAATGCAAGCAAGAATGCAAGACTGCAAGTAAGAGTGCAAGAAGGCATGCAGGGCTGCAAGAAAGAAAGAAAGAATGCAAGCAAGAATGCAAGAATGCATGCAAGATTGCAAGAAAGATAGACAGAATGCAAGAAAAAGAGAAAGAATGCAAGCAAGAATTCAAGAATGCACGAATGCATGCAAGAATGCAAGAAGGTAAGCAAGAATGCAAGCAAGAATGTAAGAATGCAAGAAAGAATGCAAGAATGTAAGAATGCATGCAAAAATGCATGCAAGACTGCATGCAAGAATGCAAGCAAGAATGCATGCAAGATAGCAAGAATGAAGCAAGAATGCAAGAATGTATGCGAGAATGCAAGAATGCAAGCAAGAATTCAGGAATGCAACCAATAATTCAATAATCCAAGCAAGAATGCAAGAATGCATGCAGGAATGCAAGAATGCAAGAAATAATGCAAGCAAGAATCTAAGAATGCAACAATGCAAACAAGAATGCAAGAACAAATGAATGTATGCAAGAATTCAAGCAAAAATGCAAGAATGCAAGCAAGAATGCAAGAATGGAAGAATGGAAGAATGCAAGCAAGACTGCAAGAATGCATGCAAGAATGCAAGCAAGAATGCATGCAAGAATGCAAACAAGAATGCAAGAATGCAAGCCAGAATGCAAGAATGCAAGCAAGAATGCAAGAACGGAATAATGCAAGCAAGAATGCATTCAATAATGTAAGAATGCATGCAATAATGCATGCGAGAATGCATGAATGCACGCAAGAATGCAATAACGCAGGCAATAATGCAAGCAAGAATGAAAAAATGCAAGAATGCATGCAAGATTGCTTACAAGATTGCTAGAATGAAAGCAAGAGTGCAAGAATGCATGCAAGAATGCATGCAAGATTGCAAGAGTGCAAGCAAGAATGCAAGAATGCAAGAAAGATTGCTAGGCTGCATGTAAGAATGCAAGAAAGAATGCAAGATTGCATGCAAGAATGCAAGCAAGAATGCAAGAATGGAATAATGCAAGCAAGAATGCATTCAATAATGTAAGAATGCATGCAATAATGCATGCGAGAATGCATGAATGCACGCAAGTATGTAATAATGCAGGCAAGAATGCAAGCAAGAATGAAAAATGCAAGAATGCATGCAAGATTGCTTACAAGAGTGCTAGAATGTAAGCAAGAGTGCAAGAATGCATGCAAGAATGCATGCAAGATTGCAAGAGTGCAAGCAAGAATGCAAGAAAGATTGCAAGGCTGCATGCAAGAATGCAAGAAAGAAGGCAAGATTGCATGCAAGAATGCAAGCAAGAATGCAAGAATGCATGCAATGATGCCAGAATACATGTAAGAATGCACAGGAATGCAAGAATGCATGCAAGCAAGAATGCAGGAATGCACGCAAGAATGCATGCAATGATGCAAGCAAGAATGCTAGAATGCAAGAGAGCAAGAATGCAATAAAAAATGCAAGAAGTTATGCAGGAATGCAAGCATGAATGCAAGAATGCAAGCAAGAATGTAAGAATGCAAGAATGGAAGAATGAAAGCAAAATACAAGATTGTACACAAGAATGCAAGAATGCATGCAAGAATACATGAATGCAAGCAAGAATGCATGCAACAATGGATGAACGCAAGCAAGAATACATTAAAGAATGCAAGCAAGAATGCAAGAACAAATGAATGTATGCAAGAATTCAAGCAAGAATGCAAGAATGCAAGAATGGAAGAATGCAAGCAAGACTGCAAGAATGCATTGAAGAATGCAGGAATGCATGCAAGAAAGTATGCAAGAATGCAAGAATGCAAGCAAGGCTGAAAGAATGCAAGAAAGAATGCAAGATTGCATGCAAGAATGCAAGAATAAACACAAGATTGCATGCAAGAATGCAAGATTGCATGCAAGACTGCAAGAATGCATGCAGGTCTGCAAGCTAGAATGCAAGCAAGAATGCAAGACTGCAAGTAAGAGTGCAAGAAGGCATGCAGGGCTGCAAGAAAGAAAGAAAAAATGCAAGCAAGAATGCATGCAAGATTGCAAGAAAGATAGACAGAATGCAAGAAAAAGAGAAAGAATGCAAGCAAGAATTCAAGAATGCACGAATGCATGCAAGAATGCAAGAAGGTAAGCAAGAATGCAAGCAAGAATGTAAGAATGCAAGAATGCAAGCAAGAATGCAAGAATGTAAGAATGCAAGCAAGAATTCAGGAATGCAACCAATAATTCAATAATCCAAGCAAGAATGCAAGAATGCATGCAGGAATGCAAGAATGCAAGAAATAATGCAAGCATGCAAGCAAGAATCTAAGAATGCAACAATGCAAACAAGAATGCAAGAACAAATGAATGTATGCAAGAATTCAAGCAAAAATGCAAGAATGCAAGCAAGAATGCAAGAATGTAAGAATGGAAGAATGCAAGCAAGACTGCAAGAATGCATGCAAGAATGCATGCAAGAATGCAAGCAAGAATGCATGCAAGAATGCAAACAAGAATGCATGCAAGATAGCAAGAATGAAGCAAGAATGCAAGAATGTATGCGAGAATGCAAGAATGCAAGCAAGAATTCAGGAATGCAACCAATAATTCAATAATCCAAGCAAGAATGCAAGAATGCATGCAGGAATGCAAGAATGCAAGAAATAATGCAAGCAAGCAATCAAGAATCTAAGAATGCAACAATGCAAACAAGAATGCAAGAACAAATGAATGTATGCAAGAATTCAAGCAAAAATGCAAGAATGCAAGCAAGAATGTAAGAATGGAAGAATGCATGCAAGAATGCAAGCAAGAATGCATGCAAGAATGCAAACAAGAATGCAAGAATGCAAGCAAGAATGCAAGAATGCAAGCAAGAATGCAAGAATGGAATAATGCAAGCAAGAATGCATTCAATAATGTAAGAATGCATGCAATAATGCATGCGAGAATGCATGAATGCACGCAAGAATGCAATAATGCAAGCAAGAATGAAAAATGCAGGAATGCATGCAAGATTGCTTACAAGATTGCTAGAATGAAAGCAAGAGTGCAAGAATGCAAGAATGCATGCAAGAATGCATGCAAGATTGCAAGAGTGCAAGCAAGAATGCAAGAATGCAAGAAAGATTGCAAGGCTGCATGCAAGAATGCAAGAAAGAATGCAAGATTGCATGCAAGAATGCATGAATGCAAGCAAGAATGCAAGAATGCATGCAAGAATGCAAGAATGGACGAATGCAAGCAAGAATGCAAGAATGGAAGCCAGAATGCAAGAAAGCTAGAAAGAATGCAAGCAAGAATGCAAGAACACTCCTAAACACTCACTCCAAAACACACCAATAATGCAAGCAAGAATGCAGGAATGCAGGAATGCAAACAAGAATGCAAATAGGAACACAAGAATGCATGCAACTTTGCAAGCAACAATGCAAGAATGCAAGCATGAATGCAAGAATGCATGCGAGGATGCAAGAATGCAAGCAAAAATGCAGTAATGCAAGAATGCATGCAAGAATGAAAGAACGGAAGCAAGAATGCATGCAAGAATGAACGCAAGAGCGCATGCAAGAATGCATGCAAGAATGCAAGCAAGAATGCAAGAAAGAATGCAAGACTGCATGCGTGAATGCAAGAATGCAAGCAAGAATTCAGAAATGCAAGGAAAAGAATGCAAGCAAGACAGCAAGAATGCATGCAAGAATGCAATCAAGAATGCAAGCAAAAATGCAACTATGCATGCGAGAATGCAACAATGCAAGCAAGAATGCATGCAGGAATGCAAGCAAGAATCGAACAAAACAAGAATGAAAGCAAGAATGCAAGAATGGAAGCAAAAATGCAAGCAAGAATGCTAGCACGCAAGCAAGAATGCAAAAAAGAATGCAAGATAGAATGGAAGAATGCATGCAAGAATGCAAGCAGGAATGTAAGAATGGATTAATGCAAGTAAGAATGTATGCACGAATGCATGCAAGATTGCAAGACTGCATGCAAGAATACAAGCAAGAATGCAAGCAAGAATGCAAGAATGCATGCGAGAATGCAACAATGCAAGCAAGAATGCATGCAAGAAATCAATCAAGAATCCAACAAAGCAAGAATGCAAGCAAGAATGCAAGAATGCAAGCTAAAATGCAAGCAAGAATGCTAGCACGCAAGCAAGAATGCAGGAATGCAAAAAAGAATGCAAGAAAGAATGGAAGAATGCATGCAAGAATGTAAGCAGGAAATCAAGAATGGATGAATGCAAGCAAGAATGTATGCAAGAATGCATGCAAGATTGCAAGAATGCAAGAAAGAATGCAATAACGCAAGCATTAATCTAAGAATGCAACAATGCAAACAAGACTGCAAGAACAAATGAATGTATGGAAGAATTCAAGCAAAATGCAGGAATGCAAGCAAGAATGCAAGAATGGAAAAATGCAAGCAAGACAGCAAGAGTGCATGCAAGAATGGAATCAAGAATGCAAGAAAGCAAGCAGGAATGCAAGAATGCAGGCACGGATGCCAGAATACATGCAGGAATGCATGCAAGAATGGAAGCAAGAATGCAAGAATGCATGAGAGATTGCAACAATGCAAGCAAGAATGCAAGAATGCATGCAAGAAAGTATGCAAGAATGCAAGAATGCAAGCAAGAATGGAAGAATGTATGCGAGAATGCAAGAATGCAAGCAAGAAGTCAGGAATGCAACCAAGAATGCAAACAGGAATGCAAGTATGCATGCAGGAATGCAAGAATGCCAGACAGAATGCAAGAAAGAATGCAAGGACGCATGCAAGAATGCATGCATGAATGCAAACAACAATGCATGCAAGATTGCAAGAATGCAAGCAAGGCTGAAAGAATGCAAGGTTGCATGCAAGAATGCAAGAATAAACACAAGATTGAATGCAAGATTGCATGCAAGACTGCAAGAATGCATGCAAGTCTGCAAGTTAGAATGCAAGCAAGAATGCAAGACTGCAAGTAAGAGTGCAAGAAGGCATGCAGGGCTGCAAGAAAGAAAGAAAGAATGCAAGCAAGAATGCAAGAATGCATGCAAGATTGCAAGAAAGATAGACAGAATGCAAGAAAAAGAGAAAGAATGCAAGCAAGAATTCAAGAATGCACGAATGCATGCAAGAATGCAAGAAGGTAAGCAAGAATGCAAGCAAGAATGTAAGAATGCAAGAAAGAATGCAAGAATGTAAGAATGCATGCAAAAATGCATGCAAGACTGCATGCAAGAATGCAAGCAAGAATGCATGCAAGATAGCAAGAATGAAGCAAGAATGCAAGAATGTATGCGAGAATGCAAGAATGCAAGCAAGAATTCAGGAATGCAACCAATAATTCAATAATCCAAGCAAGAATGCAAGAATGCATGCAGGAATGCAAGAATGCAAGAAATAATGCAAGCAAGAATCTAAGAATGCAACAATGCAAACAAGAATGCAAGAACAAATGAATGTATGCAAGAATTCAAGCAAAAATGCAAGAATGCAAGCAAGAATGCAAGAATGGAAGAATGGAAGAATGCAAGCAAGACTGCAAGAATGCATGCAAGAATGCAAGCAAGAATGCATGCAAGAATGCAAACAAGAATGCAAGAATGCAAGCAAGAATGCTAGAATGCAAGCAAGAATGCAAGAACGGAATAATGCAAGCAAGAATGCATTCAATAATGTAAGAATGCATGCAATAATGCATGCGAGAATGCATGAATGCACGCAAGAATGCAATAACGCAGGCAATAATGCAAGCAAGAATGAAAAAATGCAAGAATGCATGCAAGATTGCTTACAAGATTGCTAGAATGAAAGCAAGAGTGCAAGAATGCATGCAAGAATGCATGCAAGATTGCAAGAGTGCAAGCAAGAATGCAAGAATGCAAGAAAGATTGCTAGGCTGCATGTAAGAATGCAAGAAAGAATGCAAGATTGCATGCAAGAATGCAAGCAAGAATGCAAGAATGGAATAATGCAAGCAAGAATGCATTCAATAATGTAAGAATGCATGCAATAATGCATGCGAGAATGCATGAATGCACGCAAGTATGTAATAATGCAGGCAAGAATGCAAGCAAGAATGAAAAATGCAAGAATGCATGCAAGATTGCTTACAAGAGTGCTAGAATGTAAGCAAGAGTGCAAGAATGCAAGAATGCATGCAAGAATGCATGCAAGATTGCAAGAGTGCAAGCAAGAATGCAAGAATGCAAGACAGATTGCAAGGCTGCATGCAACAATGCAAGAAAGAATGCAAGATTGCATGCAAGAATGAAAGCAAGAATGCAAGAATGCATGCAATGATGCCAGAATACATGTAAGAATGCACAGGAATGCAAGAATGCATGCAAGCAAGATTGCAGGAATGCACGCAAGAATGCATGCAATAATGCAAGAATGCAAGCAAGAATGTAAGAATGCAAGAATGGAAGAATGAAAGCAAAATACAAGATTGTACACAAGAATGCAAGAATGCATGCAAGAATACATGAATGCAAGCAAGAATGCAAGAATGCATGCAAGAATGGATGAACGCAAGCAAGAATACATTAAAGAATGCAAGCAAGAATGCATGCATGCATGAACTCATCCAATGATGGAGCTGGCGCAAGACCCCGTATGACCTACTCCTGCTCCTATCTGCTATATTTCAAGTTTATATGCATGCAAGAGTGCAAGAACGCAAGCAAGAATGCAAGAATGCTTGCAAGAATGCTAGCAAGAATGCAAGCAAGAATGCAAGGATGCAAGCAAGAATGCAGGAATGCATGCAAGAATGCAAGCAACAATGAAAGAATGCATGCAAGAATACATGCAAGATTGCATGCAAGATTGCAATAAAGCATGCAAGAATGCACTCAAGAATGCAAGAATGCATGCAAGAATGTAAGAATGCAAGCAAAAATCCAGCAATGCAATAATGCAATCAAGAATGCAAGAAAGCAAGCAAGAATGCAAGCACAAATTCAAGCAAGAATGCTAACATGCAAGCAATCATGCAGAAATGCAAGAATGCAAACAAGAATGCAAGAAAGAATGCAAGAAAGCAAGCAAGAATGCAAGCAAGAATGCAAGAATGGAATAATGCAAGCAATAATGCATGCAATGATGCATTCAATATTGTAAGAATGCATGCAAGAATGCATGCGAGAATGCAAGAATGAATGCAAGAATGCAAGAACGCAGGCAAGCATGCAAGCAAGCAAGAATGCAAGAATGCATGCAAGATTGCTAAAATATAAGCAAAAATTCAACAATGCAAGAATGCAAGCAAGAATGCAAGAAAGCAAGCAAGAATGCAAGCAAAAATGCAAGCAAGAATGCCAGCACGCAAGCAAGAATGCAGGAATGCAAGAATGCAAACAAGAATGCAAGAATGCAAGCAAGAATGCAAGAATGGAATAATGCAAGCAAGAATGCATTCAATAATGTAAGAATGCATGCAATAATGCATGCGAGAATGCATGAATGCACGCAAGAATGCAATAACGCAGACAAGAATGCAAGCAAGAATGAAACAATGCAAGAATGCATGCAAGCTTGCTTACAAGATTGCTAGAATGTAAGCAAGAGTGCAAGAATGCAAGAATGCATGCAAGGATGCATGCAAGATTGCAAGAGTGCAAGCAAGAATGCAAGAAAAATTGCAAGGCTGCATGCAAGAATGCAAGATTGCATGCAAGAAAGAATGCAAGCAAGAATGCAAGAATGCACGCAATGATGCCAGAATACATGTAAGAATGCACAGGAATGCAAAAAATGCATGCAAGCAAGAATGCAGGAATGCACACAACAATGCATGCAATAATGCAAGCAAGAATGCTAGAATGCAAGAGTGAAAGTATGCAAGAAAAAATGCAAGAAGGTATGCAAGAATGCAAGCATGAATGCAAGAATGCAAGCAAGAATGTAAGAATGCAAGAATGGAAGAATGAAAGCAAAATACAAGATTGTACACAAGAATGCAAGAATGCATGCAAGAATACATGAATGCAAGCAAGAATGCAAGAATGCATGCAAGAATGCAAGAATGGACGAATGCAAGCAAGAATGCAAGAATGGAAGCCAGAATGCAAGAAAGCTAGAAAGAATGCAAGCAAGAATGCAAGAACACTCCTAAACACTCACTCCAAAACACACCAATAATGCAAGCAAGAATGCAGGAATGCAGGAATGCAAACAAGAATGCAAATAGGAACACAAGAATGCATGCAACTTTGCAAGCAACAATGCATGAATGCAAGCATGAATGCAAGAATGCATGCGAGGATGCAAGAATGCAAGCAAAAATGCAGTAATGCAAGAATGCATGCAAGAATGAACGAACGGAAGCAAGAATGCATGCAAGAATGAACGCAAGAGCGCATGCAAGAATGCATGCAAGAATGCAAGCAAGAATGCAAGAAAGAATGCAAGACTGCATGCGTGAATGCAAGAATGCAAGCAAGAATTCAGAAATGCAAGGAAAAGAATGCAAGCAAGACAGCAAGAATGCATGCAAGAATGCAAGCAAAAATGCAACTATGCATGCGAGAATGCAACAATGCAAGCAAGAATGCATGCAGGAATGCAAGCAAGAATCGAACAAAACAAGAATGAAAGCAAGAATGCAAGAATGGAAGCAAAAATGCAAGCAAGAATGCTAGCACGCAAGCAAGAATGCAAAAAAGAATGCAAGATAGAATGGAAGAATGCATGCAAGAATGCAAGCAGGAATGTAAGAATGGATTAATGCAAGTAAGAATGTATGCACGAATGCATGCAAGATTGCAAGACTGCATGCAAGAATACAACCAAGAATTCAAGCAAGAATGCAAGAATGCATGCGAGAATGCAACAATGCAAGCAAGAATGCATGCAAGAAATCAATCAAGAATCCAACAAAGCAAGAATGCAAGCAAGAATGCAAGAATGCAAGCTAAAATGCAAGCAAGAATGCTAGCACGCAAGCAAGAATGCAGGAATGCAAAAAAGAATGCAAGAAAGAATGGAAGAATGCATGCAAGAATGTAAGCAGGAAATCAAGAATGGATGAATGCAAGCAAGAATGTATGCAAGAATGCATGCAAGATTGCAAGAATGCAAGAAAAAATGCAAGAGTGTATGCAAGAATGCAAGCAAGCATGCAGGAATGCAAGAATGGATGAAATGGCAGCAAGAATGCAAGAGTGTATGCAAGAATGCAGGCAAGAATGCATGAATGCAAGCAAGAATGCAAACAAGAATGCAAGAATGCATGCAAGAATTAAAGAATGCAAGAAAGCATGCGAGAATGCAAGAAAGAATCCAACAAAGCAAGAATGCATGCAAGATTGCATGCAAGAATTCAAGAACGCATGCGTGAATGCAGGAATGCAAGAACGCAGGAATGCAAGAATGCAGGCAAGAATGCATGCAAGAATGCAAGAATGCATGCAAGATTGCAAGAATGTAAGAAAGAATGCAATAACGCAAGCATTAATCTAAGAATGCAACAAAGCAAACAAGACTGCAAGAACAAATGAATGTATGGAAGAATTCAAGCAAAATGCAGGAATGCAAGCAAGAATGCAAGAATGGAAAAATGCAAGCAAGACAGCAAGAGTGCATGCAAGAATGGAATCAAGAATGCAAGAATGCAAGCAAGAATGCAAGAATGCACGCAATGATGCCAGAATACATGTAAGAATGCACAGGAATGCAAAAAATGCATGCAAGCAAGAATGCAGGAATGCACGCAACAATGCATGCAATAATGCAAGCAAGAATGCTAGAATGCAAGAGTGCAAGAAAAAATGCAAGAAGGTATGCAAGAATGCAAGCATGAATGCAAGAATGCAAGCAAGAATGTAAGAATGCAAGAATGGAAGAATGAAAGCAAAATACAAGATTGTACACAAGAATGCAAGAATGCATGCAAGAATACATGAATGCAAGCAAGAATGCAAGAATGCATGCAAGAATGCAAGAATGGACGAATGCAAGCAAGAATGCAAGAATGGAAGCCAGAATGCAAGAAAGCTAGAAAGAATGCAAGCAAGAATGCAAGAACACTCCTAAACACTCACTCCAAAACACACCAATAATGCAAACAAGAATGCAGGAATGCAGGAATGCAAACAAGAATGCAAATAGGAACACAAGAATGCATGCAACTTTGCAAGCAACAATGCAAGAATGCAAGCATGAATGCAAGAATGCATGCGAGGATGCAAGAATGCAAGCAAAAATGCAGTAATGCAAGAATGCATGCAAGAATGAAAGAACGGAAGCAAGAATGCATGCAAGAATGAACGCAAGAGCGCATGCAAGAATGCATGCAAGAATGCAAGCAAGAATGCAAGAAAGAATGCAAGACTGCATGCGTGAATGCAAGAATGCAAGCAAGAATTCAGAAATGCAAGGAAAAGAATGCAAGCAAGACAGCAAGAATGCATGCAAGAATGCAATCAAGAATGCAAGCAAAAATGCAACTATGCATGCGAGAATGCAACAATGCAAGCAAGAATGCATGCAGGAATGCAAGCAAGAATCGAACAAAACAAGAATGAAAGCAAGAATGCAAGAATGGAAGCAAAAATGCAAGCAAGAATGCTAGCACGCAAGCAAGAATGCAAAAAAGAATGCAAGATAGAATGGAAGAATGCATGCAAGAATGCAAGCAGGAATGTAAGAATGGATTAATGCAAGTAAGAATGTATGCACGAATGCATGCAAGATTGCAAGACTGCATGCAAGAATACAAGCAAGAATGCAAGCAAGAATGCAAGAATGCATGCGAGAATGCAACAATGCAAGCAAGAATGCATGCAAGAAATCAATCAAGAATCCAACAAAGCAAGAATGCAAGCAAGAATGCAAGAATGCAAGCTAAAATGCAAGCAAGAATGCTAGCACGCAAGCAAGAATGCAGGAATGCAAAAAAGAATGCAAGAAAGAATGGAAGAATGCATGCAAGAATGTAAGCAGGAAATCAAGAATGGATGAATGCAAGCAAGAATGTATGCAAGAATGCATGCAAGATTGCAAGAATGCAAGAAAGAATGCAATAACGCAAGCATTAATCTAAGAATGCAACAATGCAAACAAGACTGCAAGAACAAATGAATGTATGGAAGAATTCAAGCAAAATGCAGGAATGCAAGCAAGAATGCAAGAATGGAAAAATGCAAGCAAGACAGCAAGAGTGCATGCAAGAATGGAATCAAGAATGCAAGAAAGCAAGCAGGAATGCAAGAATGCAGGCACGGATGCCAGAATACATGCAGGAATGCATGCAAGAATGGAAGCAAGAATGCAAGAATGCATGAGAGATTGCAACAATGCAAGCAAGAATGCAAGAATGCATGCAAGAAAGTATGCAAGAATGCAAGAATGCAAGCAAGAATGGAAGAATGTATGCGAGAATGCAAGAATGCAAGCAAGAAGTCAGGAATGCAACCAAGAATGCAAACAGGAATGCAAGTATGCATGCAGGAATGCAAGAATGCCAGACAGAATGCAAGAAAGAATGCAAGGACGCATGCAAGAATGCATGCATGAATGCAAACAACAATGCATGCAAGATTGCAAGAATGCAAGCAAGGCTGAAAGAATGCAAGGTTGCATGCAAGAATGCAAGAATAAACACAAGATTGAATGCAAGATTGCATGCAAGACTGCAAGAATGCATGCAAGTCTGCAAGTTAGAATGCAAGCAAGAATGCAAGACTGCAAGTAAGAGTGCAAGAAGGCATGCAGGGCTGCAAGAAAGAAAGAAAGAATGCAAGCAAGAATGCAAGAATGCATGCAAGATTGCAAGAAAGATAGACAGAATGCAAGAAAAAGAGAAAGAATGCAAGCAAGAATTCAAGAATGCACGAATGCATGCAAGAATGCAAGAAGGTAAGCAAGAATGCAAGCAAGAATGTAAGAATGCAAGAAAGAATGCAAGAATGTAAGAATGCATGCAAAAATGCATGCAAGACTGCATGCAAGAATGCAAGCAAGAATGCATGCAAGATAGCAAGAATGAAGCAAGAATGCAAGAATGTATGCGAGAATGCAAGAATGCAAGCAAGAATTCAGGAATGCAACCAATAATTCAATAATCCAAGCAAGAATGCAAGAATGCATGCAGGAATGCAAGAATGCAAGAAATAATGCAAGCAAGAATCTAAGAATGCAACAATGCAAACAAGAATGCAAGAACAAATGAATGTATGCAAGAATTCAAGCAAAAATGCAAGAATGCAAGCAAGAATGCAAGAATGGAAGAATGGAAGAATGCAAGCAAGACTGCAAGAATGCATGCAAGAATGCAAGCAAGAATGCATGCAAGAATGCAAACAAGAATGCAAGAATGCAAGCAAGAATGCAAGAATGCAAGCAAGAATGCAAGAACGGAATAATGCAAGCAAGAATGCATTCAATAATGTAAGAATGCATGCAATAATGCATGCGAGAATGCATGAATGCACGCAAGAATGCAATAACGCAGGCAATAATGCAAGCAAGAATGAAAAAATGCAAGAATGCATGCAAGATTGCTTACAAGATTGCTAGAATGAAAGCAAGAGTGCAAGAATGCATGCAAGAATGCATGCAAGATTGCAAGAGTGCAAGCAAGAATGCAAGAATGCAAGAAAGATTGCTAGGCTGCATGTAAGAATGCAAGAAAGAATGCAAGATTGCATGCAAGAATGCAAGCAAGAATGCAAGAATGGAATAATGCAAGCAAGAATGCATTCAATAATGTAAGAATGCATGCAATAATGCATGCGAGAATGCATGAATGCACGCAAGTATGTAATAATGCAGGCAAGAATGCAAGCAAGAATGAAAAATGCAAGAATGCATGCAAGATTGCTTACAAGAGTGCTAGAATGTAAGCAAGAGTGCAAGAATGCATGCAAGAATGCATGCAAGATTGCAAGAGTGCAAGCAAGAATGCAAGAAAGATTGCAAGGCTGCATGCAAGAATGCAAGAAAGAAGGCAAGATTGCATGCAAGAATGCAAGCAAGAATGCAAGAATGCATGCAATGATGCCAGAATACATGTAAGAATGCACAGGAATGCAAGAATGCATGCAAGCAAGAATGCAGGAATGCACGCAAGAATGCATGCAATGATGCAAGCAAGAATGCTAGAATGCAAGAGAGCAAGAATGCAATAAAAAATGCAAGAAGTTATGCAGGAATGCAAGCATGAATGCAAGAATGCAAGCAAGAATGTAAGAATGCAAGAATGGAAGAATGAAAGCAAAATACAAGATTGTACACAAGAATGCAAGAATGCATGCAAGAATACATGAATGCAAGCAAGAATGCATGCAACAATGGATGAACGCAAGCAAGAATACATTAAAGAATGCAAGCAAGAATGCAAGAACAAATGAATGTATGCAAGAATTCAAGCAAGAATGCAAGAATGCAAGAATGGAAGAATGCAAGCAAGACTGCAAGAATGCATTGAAGAATGCAGGAATGCATGCAAGAAAGTATGCAAGAATGCAAGCAAGAATGGAAGAATGTATGCGAGAATGCAAGAATGCAAGCAAGAAGTCAGGAATGCAACCAAGAATGCAAACGGGAATGCAAGTATGCATGCAGGAATGCAAGAATGCCAGACAGAATGCAAGAAAGAATGCAAGGACGCATGCATGAATGCAAACAAGAATGCATGCAAGATTGCAAGAATGCAAGCAAGGCTGAAAGAATGCAAGAAAGAATGCAAGATTGCATGCAAGAATGCAAGAATAAACACAAGATTGCATGCAAGAATGCAAGATTGCATGCAAGACTGCAAGAATGCATGCAGGTCTGCAAGCTAGAATGCAAGCAAGAATGCAAGACTGCAAGTAAGAGTGCAAGAAGGCATGCAGGGCTGCAAGAAAGAAAGAAAAAATGCAAGCAAGAATGCATGCAAGATTGCAAGAAAGATAGACAGAATGCAAGAAAAAGAGAAAGAATGCAAGCAAGAATTCAAGAATGCACGAATGCATGCAAGAATGCAAGAAGGTAAGCAAGAATGCAAGCAAGAATGTAAGAATGCAAGAATGCAAGCAAGAATGCAAGAATGTAAGAATGCAAGCAAGAATTCAGGAATGCAACCAATAATTCAATAATCCAAGCAAGAATGCAAGAATGCATGCAGGAATGCAAGAATGCAAGAAATAATGCAAGCATGCAAGCAAGAATCTAAGAATGCAACAATGCAAACAAGAATGCAAGAACAAATGAATGTATGCAAGAATTCAAGCAAAAATGCAAGAATGCAAGCAAGAATGCAAGAATGTAAGAATGGAAGAATGCAAGCAAGACTGCAAGAATGCATGCAAGAATGCATGCAAGAATGCAAGCAAGAATGCATGCAAGAATGCAAACAAGAATGCATGCAAGATAGCAAGAATGAAGCAAGAATGCAAGAATGTATGCGAGAATGCAAGAATGCAAGCAAGAATTCAGGAATGCAACCAATAATTCAATAATCCAAGCAAGAATGCAAGAATGCATGCAGGAATGCAAGAATGCAAGAAATAATGCAAGCATGCAATCAAGAATCTAAGAATGCAACAATGCAAACAAGAATGCAAGAACAAATGAATGTATGCAAGAATTCAAGCAAAAATGCAAGAATGCAAGCAAGAATGCAAGAATGTAAGAATGGAAGAATGCAAGCAAGACTGCAAGAATGCATGCAAGAATGCATGCAAGAATGCAAGCAAGAATGCATGCAAGAATGCAAACAAGAATGCAAGAATGCAAGCAAGAATGCAAGAATGCAAGCAAGAATGCAAGAATGGAATAATGCAAGCAAGAATGCATTCAATAATGTAAGAATGCATGCAATAATGCATGCGAGAATGCATGAATGCACGCAAGAATGCAATAATGCAAGCAAGAATGAAAAATGCAGGAATGCATGCAAGATTGCTTACAAGATTGCTAGAATGAAAGCAAGAGTGCAAGAATGCAAGAATGCATGCAAGAATGCATGCAAGATTGCAAGAGTGCAAGCAAGAATGCAAGAATGCAAGAAAGATTGCAAGGCTGCATGCAAGAATGCAAGAAAGAATGCAAGATTGCATGCAAGAATGCAAGCAAGAATGCAAGAATGCATGCAATGATGCCAGAATACATGTAAGAATGCACAGGAATGCAAGAATGCATGCAAGCAAGAATGCAGGAATGCACGCAAGAATGCATGCAATAATGCAAGCAAGAATGCTAGAATGCAAGAGTGCAAGAATGCAAGAAAAAATGCAAGAAGTTATGCAAGAATGCAAGCATGAATGCAAGAATGCAAGCAAGAATGTAAGAATGCAAGAATGGAAGAATGAAAGCAAAATACAAGATTGTACACAAGAATGCAAGAATGCATGCAAGAATACAAGAATGCAAGCAAGAATGCATGCAAGAATGGATGAACGCAAGCAAGAATACATTAAAGAATGCAAGCAAGAATGCATGCATGCATGAACTCATCCAATGATGGAGCAGGCGCAAGACCCCGTATGACCTACTCCTGCTCCTATCTTCTATATTTCAAGTTTCTATGCATGCAAGAGTGCAAGAACGCAAGCAAGAATGCAAGAATGCTTGCAAGAATGCTAGCAAGAATGCAAGCAAGAATGCAAGAATGCAAGCAAGAATGCAGGAATGCATGCAAGAATGCAAGCAACAATGAAAGAATGCATGCAAGAATACATGCAAGATTGCAATAAAGCATGCAAGAATGCACTCAAGAATGCAAGAATGCATGCAAGAATGCAAGCACAAATTCAAGCAAGAATGCTAACATGCATGCAATCATGCAGAAATGCAAGAATGCAAACAAGAATGCAAGAAAGAATGCAAGAAAGCAAGCAAGAATGCAAGCAAGAATGCAAGAATGGAATAATGCAAGCAATAATGCATGCAATGATGCATTCAATATTGTAAGAATGCATGCGAGAATGCAAGAATGAATGCAAGAATGCAAGAACGCAGGCAAGCATGCAAGCAAGCAAGAATGCAAGAATGCATGCAAGATTGCTAAAATATAAGCAAAAATTCAACAATGCAAGAATGCAAGCAAGAATGCAAGAAAGCAAGCAAGAATGCAAGCAAAAATGCAAGCAAGAATGCCAGCACGCAAGCAAGAATGCAGGAATGCAAGATTTCAAACAAGAATGCAAGAATGCAAGCAAGAATGCAAGAATGGAATAATGCAAGCAAGAATGCATTCAATAATGTAAGAATGCATGCAATAATGCATGCGAGAATGCATGAATGCACGCAAGAATGCAATAACGCAGACAAGAATGCAAGCAAGAATGAAACAATGCAAGCATGCATGCAAGATTGCTTACAAGATTGCTAGAATGTAAGCAAGAGTGCAAGAATGCAAGAATGCATGCAAGGATGCATGCAAGATTGCAAGAGTGCAAGCAAGAATGCAAGAAAGATTGCAAGGCTGCATGCAAGAATGCAAGAAAGAATGCAAGATTGCATGCAAGAAAGAATGCAAGCAAGAATGCAAGAATGCACGCAATGATGCCAGAATACATGTAAGAATGCACAGGAATGCAAAAAATGCATGCAAGCAAGAATGCAGGAATGCACGCAACAATGCATGCAATAATGCAAGCAAGAATGCTAGAATGCAAGAGTGCAAGAATGCAAGAAAAAATGCAAGAAGGTATGCAAGCAAGAATGTAAGAATGCAAGAATGGAAGAATGAAAGCAAAATACAAGATTGTACACAAGAATGCAAGAATGCATGCAAGAATACATGAATGCAAGCAAGAATGCAAGAATGCATGCAAGAATGCAAGAATGGACGAATGCAAGCAAGAATGCAAGAATGGAAGCCAGAATGCAAGAAAGCTAGAAAGAATGCAAGAATGCAAGCAAGAATGCAAGAACACTCCTAAACACTCACTCCAAAACACACCAATAATGCAAGCAAGAATGCAGGAATGCAGGAATGCAAACAAGAATGTAAATAGGAACACAAGAATGCATGCAACTTTGCAAGCAACAATGCAAGAATGCAAGCATGAATGCAAGAATGCATGCGAGGATGCAAGAATGCAAGCAAAAATGCAGTAATGCAAGAATGCATGCAAGAATGAAAGAACGGAAGCAAGAATGCATGCAAGAATGAACGCAAGAGCGCACGCAAGAACGCATGCAAGAATGCAAGCAAGAATGCAAGAAAGAATGCAAGACTGCGTGCGTGAATGCAAGAATGCAAGCAAGAATTCAGAAATGCAAGGAAAAGAATGCAAGCAAGACAGCAAGAATGCATGCAAGAGTGCAATCAAGAATGCAAGCAAAAAATGCAACTATGCATGCGAGAATGCAACAATGCAAGCAAGAATGCAAGAATGCATGCAGGAATGCAAGCAAGAATCGAACAAAACAAGAATGAAAGCAAGAATGCAAGAATGGAAGCAAAAATGCAAGCAAGAATGCTAGCACGCAAGCAAGAATGCAAAAAAGAATGCAAGATAGAATGGAAGAATGCATGCAAGAATGCAGGAATGTAAAAATGGATTAATGCAAGCAAGAATGTATGCAATAATGCATGCAAGATTGCAAGACTGCATGCAAGAATACAAGCAAGAACTCAAGCAAGAATGCAAGAATGCATGCGAGAATGCAACCATGCAAGCAAGAATGCATGCAAGAAATCAATCAAGAATCCAACAAAGCAAGAATGCAAGAAAGAATGCAAGAATGCAAGCTAAAATGCAAGCAAGAATGCTAGCACGCAAGCAAGAATGCAGGAATGCAAAAAAGAATGCAAGAAAGAATGGAAGAATGCATGCAAGAATGCAAGCAGGAAATCAAGAATGGATGAATGCAAGCAAGAATGTATGCAAGAATGCATGCAAGATTGCAAGAATGCAAGAAAAAATGCAAGAGTGTATGCAAGAATGCAAGCAAGCATGCAGGAATGCAAGAATGGATGAAATGGCAGCAAGAATGCAAGATTGTATGCAAGAATGCAGGCAAGAATGCATGAATGCAAGCAAGAATGCAAACAAGAATGCAAGAATGCATGCAAGAATTAAAGAATGCAAGAAAGCATGCGAGAATGCAAGAATGCTAGCAAGAATGCAAGAAAGAATCCAACAAAGCAAGAATGCATGCAAGATTGCATGCAAGAATGCAAGAACGCATGCGTGAATGCAGGAATGCAAGAACGCAGGAATGCAAGAATGCAAGAATGCATGCAAGATTGCAAGAATGTAAGAAAGAATGCAATAACGCAAGCATTAATCTAAGAATGCAACAATGCAAACAAGACTGCAAGAACAAATGAATGTATGGAAGAATTCAAGCAAAATGCAGGAATGCAAGCAAGAATGCAAGAATGGAAGAATGCAAGCAAGACAGCAAGAGTGCATGCAAGAATGGAATCAAGAATGCAAGAAAGCAAGCAGGAATGCAAGAATGCAGGCACGGATGCCAGAATACATGCAGGAATGCATGCAAGAATGGAAGCACGAATGCAAGAATGCATGAGAGATTGCAACAATGCAAGCAAGAATGCAAGAATGCATGCAAGAAAGTATGCAAGAATGCAAGAATGCAAGCAAGAATGGAAGAAAGTATGCGAGAATGCAAGAATGCAAGCAAGAAGTCAGGAATGCAACCAAGAATGCAAACAGGAATGCAAGTATGCATGCAGAAATGCAAGAATGCCAGACAGAATGCAAGAAAGAATGCAAGGACGCATGCAAGAATGCATGCATGAATGCAAACAAGAATGCATGCAAGATTGCAAGAATACAAGCAAGGCTGAAAGAATGAAAGGTTGCATGCAAGAATGCAAGAATAAACACAAGATTGCATGCAAGAATGCAAGATTGCATGCAAGACTGCAAGAATGCATGCAAGTCTGCAAGCTAGAATGCAAGCAAGAATGCAAGACTGCAAGTAAGAGTGCAAGAAGGCATGCAGGGCTGCAAGAAAGAAAGAAAGAATGCAAGCAAGAATGCAAGAATGCATGCAAGATTGCAAGAAAGATAGACAGAATGCAAGAAACAGAGAAAGAATGCAAGCAAGAATTCAAGAATGCACGAATGCATGCAAGAATGCAAGAAGGTAAGCAAGAATGCAAGCAAGAATGTAAGAATGCAAGAATGCAAGCAAGAATGCAAAAAAGAATGCAAGATAGAATGGAAGAATGCATGCAAGAATGCAAGCAGGAATGTAAGAATGGAATAATGCAAGCAAGAATGTATGCAAGAATGCATGCAAGATTGCATGCAAGAATGCAGGAATGCAAGAACGCAGGAATGCAAGAATGCAGACAAGAATGCATGCAAGAATGCAAGAATGCATGCAAGATTGCAAGAATGTAAGAAAGAATGCAATAACGCAAGCATTAATCTAAGAATGCAAAAATGCAAACAAGACTGCAAGAACAAATGAATGTATGGAAGAATTCAAGCAAAATGCAGGAATGCAAGCAAGAATGCAAGAATGGAAGAATGCAAGCAAGACAGCAAGAGTGCATGCAAGAATGGAATCAAGAATGCAAGAAAGAATGCAAGAAAGCAAGCAGGAATGCAAGAATGCAGGCACGGATGCCAGAATATATGCAGGAATGCATGCAAGAATGGAAGCAAGAATGCAAGAATGCATGAGAGATTGCAACAATGCAAGCAAGAATGCAAGAATGCATGCAAGCATGCAAGCAAGAATGCTAGCACGTAAGCAAGAATGCAGGAATGCAAGAAAGAATGCACGAATGCATGCAAGAATGCAAGCAGGAATGTCAGAATGGATTAATGCAAGCAAGAAAGCATGCAAGAATGCATGCAAGATTGCAAGACTGCATGCAAGAATGCAAGAACGCATGCGAGAATGTAAGAACGCAGGCAAGAATGCATGCAAGCAAGAAAGAATGCAAGAACGCAAGCAAGAATCTAAGAATGAAACAATGCAAACAAGAATGCAAGAATTCAAGCAAGAATGCAAGCAAGAATGCAAGAATGGAAGAATGCAAGCAAGACTGCAAGAATGCATTGAAGAATGCAGGAATGCATGCAAGAATGCATGAAAGCATGCAAGAATGCAAGCAAGAATGCAAGAATGTATGCAAGAATGCAAGCAAGAATTCAGGAATGCAACCAAGAATGCAAGCAGGAATGCAAGTATGCATGCAGGAATGCAAGCATGCCAGACAGAATGCAAGAAAGAATGCAAGAACGCACGCAAGAATACATGCATGAATGCGAACAAGAATGCAAGAATGCATGCAAGATTGCAAAATTGCAAGCAAGGCTGCAAGGATGCAAGAATGCAAGGTTGCATGCAAGAATGCAAGAAAAAACACAAGATTGCATGCAAGAATGCAAGTATGCAAGCTAGAATGCAAGCAAGAATGCAAGAATGCATGCAAGATTGCAAGAAAGTTAGACAGAATGCAAGAAAAAAGAAAGAATGCAAGCAAGAATTCAAGAATGCATGCAAGAATGCACGAATGCATGCAAGAATGCAAGAAGGTAAGCAAGAATGTAAGAATGCAAGAATGCAAGCTAGAATGCAAGAATGCAAGCAAGAATGCAAGAATGCATGCAAGAATGCAAGCAAGAATGCATGAAAGATAGCAAGAATGAAGCAAGAATGCAAGAATGTATGCGCGAATGCAAGCAAGAATGCATGCAAGAAAGCAAGAATGAAGCAAGAATGCAAGAATGTATGCGAGAATGCAAGAATGCAAGCAAGAATTCAGGAATGCAACCAATAATTCAATAATCCAAGCAAGAATGCAAGAATGCATGCAGGAATGCAAGAATGCAAGAAATAATGCAAGAATGCAAGCAAGAATCTAAGAATGCAACAATGCATACAAGAATGCAAGAACAAATGAATGTATGCAAGAATTCAAGCAAAAATGCAAGAATGCAAGCAAGAATGCAAGAATGGAAGAATGGAAGAATGCAAGCAAGACTGCAAGAATGCATGCAAGATTGCAAGCAAGAATGCATGCAAGAATGCAAACAAGAATGCAAGAATGCAAGCAAGAATGCAAGAAAGAATGCAAGAATGGAATAATGCAAGCAAGAATGCATTCAATAATGTAAGAATGCATGCAATAATGCATGCGAGAATGCATGAATGCACGCAAGAATGCAATAACGCAGGCAATAATGCAAGCAAGAATGAAAAATGCAAGAATGCATGCAAGATTGCTTACAAGATTGCTAGAATGAAAGCAAGAGTGCAAGAATGCAAGAATGCATGCAAGAATGCATGCAAGATTGCAAGAGTGCAAGCAAGAATGCAAGAATGCAAGAAAGATTGCAAGGCTGCATGCAAGAATGCAAGAAAGAATGCAAGATTGCATGCAAGAATGCAAGCAAGAATGCAAGAATGGAATAATGCAAGCAAGAATGCATTCAATAATGTAAGAATGCATGCAATAATGCATGCGAGAATGCATGAATGCACGCAAGAATGCAATAACGCAGGCAAGAATGCAAGCAAGAATGAAAAATGCAAGAATGCATGCAAGATTGCTTACAAGAGTGCTAGAATGTAAGCAAGAGTGCAAGAATGCAAGAATGCATGCAAGAATGCATGCAAGATTGCAAGAGTGCAAGCAAGAATGCAAGAATGCAAGAAAGATTGCAAGGCTGCATGCAAGAATGCAAGAAAGAATGCAAGATTGCATGCAAGTATGCAAGCAAGAATGCATGCAATGATACCAGAATACATGTAAGATTGCACAGGAATGCAAGAATGCATGCAAGCAAGAATGCAGGAATGCACGCAAGAATGCATGGAGGATTGCAAGCAAGAATGCAAGAATGCATGCAATGATGCCAGAATACATGTAAGAATGCACAGGAATGCAAGAATGCATGCAAGCAAGAATGCAGGAATGCACGCAAGAATGCATGCAATAATGCAAGAATGCAAGCAAGAATGTAAGAATGCAAGAATGGAAGAATGAAAGCAAAATACAAGATTGTACACAAGAATGCAAGAATGCATGCAAGAATACATGAATGCAAGCAAGAATGCAAGAATGCATGCAAGAATGGATGAACGCAAGCAAGAATACATTAAAGAATGCAAGCAAGAATGCATGCATGCATGAACTCATCCAATGATGGAGCAGGCGCAAGACCCCGTATGACCTACTCCTGCTCCTATCTTCTATATTTCAAGTTTCTATGCATGCAAGAGTGCAAGAACGCAAGCAAGAATGCAAGAATGCTTGCAAGAATGCTAGCAAGAATGCAAGCAAGAATGCAAGAATGCAAGCAAGAATGCAGGAATGCATGCAAGAATGCAAGCAACAATGAAAGAATGCATGCAAGAATACATGCAAGATTGCATGCAAGATTGCAATAAAGCATGCAAGAATGCACTCAAGAATGCAAGAATGCATGCAAGAATGTAAGAATGCAAGCAAAAATCCAGCAATGCAATAATGCAAGAAAGAATGCAAGAAAGCAAGCAAGAATGCAAGCACAAATTCAAGCAAGAATGCTAACATGCAAGCAATCATGCAGAAATGCAAGAATGCAAACAAGAATGCAAGAAAGAATGCAAGAAAGCAAGCAAGAATGCAAGCAAGAATGCAAGAATGGAATAATGCAAGCAATAATGCATGCAATGATGCATTCAATATTGTAAGAGTGCATGCAAGAATGCATGCGAGAATGCAAGAATGAATGCAAGAATGAAAGAACGCAGGCAAGCATGCAAGCAAGCAAGAATGCAAGAATGCATGCAAGATTGCTAAAATATAAGCAAAAATTCAACAATGCAAGAATGCAAGAAAGCAAGCATGAATGCAAGCAAAAATGCAAGCAAGAATGCCAGCACGCAAGCAAGAATGCAGGAATGCAAGAATGCAAACAAGAATGCAAGAATGCAAGCAAGAATGCAAGAATTGAATAATGCAAGCAAGAATGCATTCAATAATGTAAGAATGCATGCAATAATGCATGCGAGAATGCATGAATGCACGCAAGAATGCAATAACGCAGACAAGAATGCAAGCAAGAATGAAACAATGCAAGAATGCATGCAAGATTGCTTACAAGATTGCTAGAATGTAAGCAAGAGTGCAAGAATGCAAGAATGCATGCAAGGATGCATGCAAGATTGCAAGAGTGCAAGCAAGAATGCAAGAAAGATTGCAAGGCTGCATGCAAGAATGCAAGAAAGAATGCACGATTGCATGCAAGAAAGAATGCAAGCAAGAATGCAAGAATGCACGCAATGATGCCAGAATACATGTAAGAATGCACAGGAATGCAAAAAATGCATGCAAGCAAGAATGCAGGAATGCACGCAACAATGCATGCAATAATGCAAGCAAGAATGCTAGAATGCAAGAGTGCAAGTATGCAAGAAAAAATGCAAGAAGGTATGCAAGAATGCAAGCATGAATGCAAGAATGCAAGCAAGAATGTAAGAATGCAAGAATGGAAGAATGAAAGCAAAATACAAGATTGTACACAAGAATGCAAGAATGCATGCAAGAATACATGAATGCAAGCAAGAATGCAAGAATGCATGCAAGAATGCAAGAATGGACGAATGCAAGCAAGAATGCAAGAATGGAAGCCAGAATGCAAGAAAGCTAGAAAGAATGCAAGCAATAATGCAAGAACACTCCTAAACACTCACTCCAAAACACACCAATAATGCAAGCAAGAATGCAGGAATGCAGGAATGCAAACAAGAATGCAAATAGGAACACAAGAATGCATGCAACTTTGCAAGCAACAATGCAAGAATGCAAGCATGAATGCAAGAATGCATGCGAGGATGCAAGAATGCAAGCAAAATTGCAGTAATGCAAGAATGCATGCAATGATGCCAGAATACATGTAAGAATGCACAGGAATGCACGCAAGAATGCAAGAATGCATGCAATAATGCAAGCAAGAATGCTAGAATGCAAGAGTGCAAGAATGCAAGAAAAGTGCAAGAAGTTATGCAAGAATGCAAGCATGAATGCAAGAATGCAAGCAAGAATGTAAGAATGCAAGAATGGAAGAATGAAAGCAAAATACAAGATTGTACACAAGAATGCAAGAATGCATGCAAGAATACGTGAATGCAAGCAAGAATGCAAGAATGCATGCAAGAATGGATGAACGCAAGCAAGAATACATTAAAGAATGCAAGCAAGAATGCATGCATGCATGAACTCATCGAATGATGGAGCAGGCGCAAGACCCCGTATGACCTACTCCTGCTCCTATCTTCTATATTTCACGTTTCTATGCATGCAAGAGTGCAAGAACGCAAGCAAGAATGCAAGAATGCTAGCAAGAATGCAAGCAAGAATGCAAGAATGCAAGCAAGAATGCAGGAATGCATGCAAGAATGCAAGCAACAATGAAAGAATGCATGCAAGAATACATGAATGCAAGCAAGAATGCATACAAGAATGCAAGAATGGAAGAATGCAAGCAAGAATGCAAGAATGGAAGCCAGAATGCAAGAAAGCTAGAAAGAATGCATGAATGCAAGCAAGAATGCATAATGCATGCAAGGATGCCAGAATACATGCAGGAATGCATGCAAGAATGCAAGAATGAATGCAAGAATGCAAGCAAGAATGCATGAATGCATGCAAGAATGCAAGCAAGAATGCAAGAACACTCCAAAACACTCACTCCAAAACACTCCAAAACACACACTCCAAAACACTCCATAACACTTACTCCAAAACACTCACTCCAAAACACTCCACAACACACACTCCATATCACTCGCTCCAAAACACACACTCCAAAACACTCCAGAGCACTTACTCCAAGACATTTAGTCCAAAACAAACACTCCAAAAAACACCAAATCACTCACTCCAAAACACTCAAGCAAGAATGCAAGAATGCAAGCAAGAATGCAATAATGCAAACAAGAATGCAAGAAATAATACAAGAATGCATGCAAGAATGCAAGTAAGAATGGAAGCATGCAAGAATGGACAAATGCAAGCTAGAATGCAAGAATGCATGCAAGAATGCAAGCAAGAATGCAACAATGCAAACAAGAATGCAAGAAATAATGCAAGAACGCAAGCAAGAATGAAAGCAAGAATGCAAGAATGGAATAACGCAAGCAGTAATGCATGCAAGAATGCATTCAATAATGTACGAATGCATGCAAGAATGCATGCAAGAATGCGAGCAAGAATGCATGCAAGATAGCAAGAATGAAGCAAGAATGCAAGAATATATGCGAGAATGCAAGAATGCCAGCAAGAATTCAGGAATGCAACCAATAATTCAATAATCCAAGCAAGAATGCAAGAATGCATGCAGGAATGCAAGAATGCAAGAAATAATGCAAGAATGCAAGCAAGAATCTAAGAATGCAACAATGCAAACGAGAATGCAAGAACAAATGAATGTATGCAAGAATTCAATCAAAAATGCAAGAATGCAAGCAAGAATGCAAGAATGGAAGAATGGAAGAATGCAAGCAAGACTGCAAGAATGCATGCAAGAATGCAAGAAAGAATGCATGCAAGAATGCAAATAAGAATGCAAGAATGCAAGCAAGAATGCAAGAATGCAAGCAGGAATGCAAGAATGGAATAATGCAAGCAAGAATGCATTCAATAATGTAAGAATGCATGCAATAATGCATGCGAGAATGTATGAATGCATGCAAGAATGCAATAACGCAGGCAATAATGCAAGCAAGAATGAACAATGCAAGAATGCATGCAAGATTGCTTACAAGAGTGCTAGAATGTAAGCAAGAGTGCAAGAATGCATGCAAGAATGCATGCAAGATTGCAAGAGTGCAAGCAAGAATGCAAGAAAGATTGCAAGGCTGCATGCAAGAATGCAAGAAAGAATGCAAGCAAGAATGCAAGAATGCATGCAATGATGCCAGAATACATGTAAGAATGCACAGGAATACAAGAATGCATGCAAGCAAGAATGCAGGAATGCACGCAAGAATGCAAGAATGCATGCAATAATGCAAGCAAGAATGCTAGAATGCAAGAGTGCAAGAATGCAAGAAAAAATGCAAGAAATTATGCAAGAATGCAAGCATGAATGCAAGAATGCAAGCAAGAATGTAAGAATGCAAGAATGGAAGAATGAAAGCAAAATACAAGATTGTACACAAGAATGCAAGAATGCATGCAAGAATACATGAATGCAAGCAAGAATGCAAGAATGCATGCAAGAATGGATGAACGCAAGCAAGAATACATTAAAGAATGCAAGCAAGAATGCAAGAACAAATGAATGTATGCAAGAATTCAAGCAAGAATGCAAGAATGCAAGCAAGAATGCAAGAATGGAAGAATGCAAGCAAGACTGCAAGAATGCATTGAAGAATGCAGGAATGCATGCAAGAAAGTATGCAAGAATGCAAGAATGCAAGCAAGAATGGAAGAATGTATGCGAGAATGCAAGAATGCAAGCAAGAAGTTAGGAATGCAACCAAGAATGCAAACAGGAATGCAAGTATGCATGCAGGAATGCAAGAATGCCAGACAGAATGCAAGAAAGAATGCAAGGACGCATGCAAGAATGCATGCATGAATGCAAACAAGAATGCATGCAAGATTGCAAGAATGCAAGCAAGGCTGAAAGAATGCAAGAAAGAATGCAAGGTTGCATGCAAGAATGCAAGAATAAACACAAGAATGCATGCAAGAATGCAAGACTGCAAGAATGCATGCAAGTCTGCAAGCTAGAATGCAAGCAAGAATGCAAGACTGCAAGTAAGTGTGCAAGAAGGCATGCAGGGCTGCAAGGAAGAAAGAAAGAATGCAAGCAAGAATGCATGCAAGATTGCAAGAAAGATAGACAGAATGCAAGAAAAAGAGAAAGAATGCAAGCAAGAATTCAAGAATGCACGAATGCATGCAAGAATGCAAGAAGGTAAGCAAGAATGCAAGCAAGAATGTAAGAATGCAAGAATGCAAGCAAGAATGCATGCAAGAATGCATGCAAGAATGCATGCAAGAATGCAAGCAAGAATGCATGCAAGATAGCAAGAATGAAGCAAGAATGCAAGAATATATGCGAGAATGCAAGAATGCAAGCAAGAATTCAGGAATGTAACCAATAATTCAATAATCCAAGCAAGAATGCAAGAATGCATGCAGGAATGCAAGAAAGCAAGAAATAATGCAAGAATGCAAGCAAGAATCTAAGAATGCAACAATGCAAACAAGAATGCAAGAACAAATGAATGTATGCAAGATTTCAAGCAAAAATGCAAGAATGCAAGCAAGAATGCAAGAATGGAAGAATGGAAGAATGCAAGCAAGACTGCAAGAATGCATGCAAGAATGCAAGCAAGAATGCATGCAAGAATGCAAACAAGAATGCAAGAATGCAAGCAAGAATGCAAGAATGCAAGCAAGAATGCAAGAATGGAATAATGCAAGCAAGAATGCATTCAATAATGTAAGAATGCATGCAATAATGCATGCGAGAATGCATGAATGCACGCAAGAATGCAATAACGCAGGCAATAATGCAAGCAAGAATGAAAAATGCAAGAATGCATGCAAGATTGATTACAAGATTGCTAGAATGAAAGCAAGAGTGCAAGAATGCAAGAATGCATGCAAGAATGCAAGAACACTCCAAAACACTCACTCCAAAACACTCCAAAACACACACTCCAAAACACTCCATAACACTCACTCCAAAACACTCACTCCAAAACACTCCACAACACACACTCCATATCACTCGCTCCAAAACACACACTCCAAAACACTCCAGAGCACTTACTCCAATACATTTAGTCCAAAACAAACACTCCAAAAAACACCAAAACACTCACTCCAAAACACTCAAGCAAGAATGCAAGAATGCAAGCAAGAATGCAATAATGCAAACAAGAATGCAAGAAATAATACAAGAATGCATGCAAGAATGCAAGTAAGAATGGACGAATGCAAGCTAGCGTGCAAGAATGCATGCAAGGATGCAAGTAAGAATGGAAGCATGCAAGAATGGACAAATGCAAGCTAGAATGCAAGAATGCATGCAAGAATGCAAGCAAGAATGCAACAATGCAAACAAGAATGCAAGAAATAATGCAAGAACGCAAGCAAGAATGAAAGCAAGAATGCAAGAATGGAATAACGCAAGCAATAATGCATGCAAGAATGCATTCAATAATGTAAGAATGCATGCAAGAATGCATGCAAGAATGCGAGCAAGAATGCATGCAAGATAGCAAGAATGGGGCAGCACGGTGGCATAGTGGTTAGCACTGTTGCCTCACAGCGCCAGGGATCCGGGTTCGAATCCGGCCTCGGGTGACTGTCTGTGTGGAGTTTGCACATTTTCCCCGTGTTTGCGTGGGTTTTCTCCGGGTGCTCCGGTTTCCTCCCACAGCCCAAAGATGTGCGGGTTATGTTGATTGGCTATGATAAATTGACCCTTAGTGTTAGGGGGATTACATACGTGGGGTTACGGGGATAGGGTGGGATATGTGTTGGTGTAGGGGTTACGGGGATCAGGTGGGATATGTGTCGGTGCAGGCTCGATGGGCCGAAATGGCCTCTATCTGCACTGTGGGGTTTCTGTGATTTCTGTGAATGCAAGAATGTATGCGAGAATGCAAGAATGCAAGCAAGAATTCAGGAATGCAACCAATAATTCAATAATCCAAGCAAGAATGCAAGAATGCATGCAGGAATGCAAGAATGCAAGAAATAATGCAAGAATGCAAGCAAGAATCTAAGAATGCAACAATGCAAACGAGAATGCAAGAACAAATGAATGTATGCAAGAATTCAAGCAAAAATGCAAGAATGCAAGCAAGAATGCAAGAATGGAAGAATGGAAGAATGCAAGCAAGACTGCAAGAATGCATGCAAGAATGCAAGAAAGAATGCATGCAAGAATGCAAATAAGAATGCAAGAATGCAAGCAAGAATGCAAGAATGCAAGCAGGAATGCAAGAATGGAATAATGCAAGCTAGAATGCATTCAATAATGTAAGAATGCATGCAATAATGCATGCGAGAATGTATGAATGCATGCAAGAATGCAATAACGCAGGCAAGAATGCAAGCAAGAATGAACAATGCAAGAATGCATGCAAGATTGCTTACAAGAGTGCTAGAATGTAAGCAAGAGTGCAAGAATGCATGAAAGAATGCATGCAATATTGCAAGATTGCAAGCAAGAATGCAAGAATGTAAGAAAGATTGCAAGGCTGCATGCAAGAATGCAAGAAAGAATGCAAGCAAGAATGCAAGAATGCATGCAATGATGCCAGAATACATGTAAGAATGC
This sequence comes from Somniosus microcephalus, assembly GCF_052327205.1. Lineage (NCBI taxonomy): Eukaryota > Metazoa > Chordata > Chondrichthyes > Squaliformes > Somniosidae > Somniosus > Somniosus microcephalus. Next base: position 2,798,650 of record NC_141008.1, read on the forward strand.
ACAGGAATGCAAGAATGCATGCAAGCAAGAATGCAGGAATGCACGCAAGAATGCAAGAATGCATGCAATAATGCAAGCAAGAATGCTAGAATGCAAGAGTGCAAGAATGCAAGAAAAAATGCAAGAAATTATGCAAGAATGCAAGCATGAATGCAAGAATGCAAGCAAGAATGTAAGAATGCAAGAATGGAAGAATGAAAGCAAAATACAAGATTGTACACAAGAATGCAAGAATGCATGCAAGAATACATGAATGCAAGCAAGAATGCAAGAATGCATGCAAGAATGGATGAACGCAAGCAAGAATACATTAAAGAATGCAAGCAAGAATGCAAGAACAAATGAATGTATGCAAGAATGCAAGCAAGAATGCAAGAATGCAAGCAAGAATGCAAGAATGGAAGAATGCAAGCAAGACTGCAAGAATGCATTGAAGAATGCAGGAATGCATGCAAGAAAGTATGCAAGAATGCAAGCAAGAATGGAAGAATGTATGCGAGAATGCAAGAATGCAAGCAAGCAGTCAGGAATGCAACCAAGAATGCAAACAGGAATGCAAGTATGCATGCAGGAATGCAAGAATGCCAGACAGAATGCAAGAAAGAATGCAAGGACGCATGCATGAATGCAAACAAGAATGCATGCAAGATTGCAAGAATGCAAGCAAGGCTGAAAGAATGCAAGAAAGAATGCAAGGTTGCATGCAAGAATGCAAGAATAAACACAAGATTGCATGCAAGAATGCAAGATTGCGTGCAAGACTGCAAGAATGCATGCAAGTCTGCAAGCTAGAATGCAAGCAAGAATGCAAGACTGCAAGTAAGAGTGCAAGAAGGCATGCAGGGCTGCAAGAAAGAAAGAAAGAATGCAAGCAAGAATGCATGCAAGATTGCAAGAAAGATAGACAGAATGCAAGAAAAAGAGAAAGAATGCAAGCAAGAATTCAAGAATGCACGAATGCATGCAAGAATGCAAGAAGGTAAGCAAGAATGCAAGCAAGAATGTAAGAATGCAAGAATGCAAGCAAGAATGCAAGAATATATGCGAGAATGCAAGAATGCAAGGAAGAATTCAGGAATGCAACCAATAATTCAATAATCCAAGCAAGAATGCAAGAATGCATGCAGGAATGCAAGAATGCAAGCAAGAATCTAAGAATGCAACAATGCAAACAAGAATGCAAGAACAAATGAATGTATGCAAGAATTCAAGCAAAAATGCAAGAATGCAAGCAAGAATGCAAGAATGTAAGAATGAAAGAATGCAAGCAAGACTGCAAGAATGCATGCAAGAATGCAAGCAAGAATGCATGCAAGAATGCAAACAAGAATGCAAGAATGCAAGCAAGAATGCAAGAATGCAAGCAAGAATGCAAGAATGGAATAATGCAAGCAAGAATGCATTCAATAATGTAAGAATGCATGCAATAATGCATGCGAGAATGCACGAATGCACGCAAGAATGCAATAACGCAGGCAATAATGCAAGCAAGAATGAAAAATGCAAGAATGCAAGATTGATTACAAGATTGCTAGAATGAAAGCAAGAGTGCAAGAATGCATGAAAGAATGCATGCAAGATTGCAAGAGTGCAAGCAAGAATGCAAGAAAGATTGCAAGGCTGCATGCAAGAATGTAAGAAAGAATGCAAGATTGCATGCAAGAATGCAAGCAAGTATGCAAGAATGGAATAATGCAAGCAAGAATGCATTCAATAATGTAAGAATGCATGCAATAATGCATGCGAGAATGCATGAATGCACGCAAGAATGCAATAACGCAGGCAAGAATGAAAGCAAGAATGAAAAATGCAAGAATGCATGCAAGATTGCTTACAAGAGTGCTAGAATGTAAGCAAGAGTGCAAGAGTGCAAGAATGCATGCAAGATTGCAAGAGTGCAAGCAAGAATGCAAGAATGCAAGAAAGATTGCAAGGCTGCATGCAAGAATGCAAGAAAGAATGCAAGATTGCATGCAAGAATGCAAGAATGCATGCAATGATGCCAGAATACATGTAAGAATGCACAGGAATGCAAGAATGCATGCAAGCAAGAATGCAGGAATGCACGCAAGAATGCATGCAATAATGCAAGAATGCAAGCAAGAATGTAAGAATGCAAGAATGGAAGAATGAAAGCAAAATACAAGATTGTACACAAGAATGCAAGAATGCATGCAAGAATACATGAATGCAAGCAAGAATGCATGCAAGAATGGATGAACGCAAGCAAGAATACATTAAAGAATGCAAGCAAGAATGCATGCATGCATGAACTCATCGAATGATGGAGCAGGCGCAAGACCCCGTATGACCTACTCCTGCTCCTATCTTCTATATTTCAAGTTTCTATGCATGCAAGAGAGCAAGAACGCAAGCAAGAATGCAAGAATGCTTGCAAGAATGCTAGCAAGAATGCAAGCAAGAATGCAAGAATGCAAGCAAGAATGCAGGAATGCATGCAAGAATGCAAGCAACAATGAAAGAATGCATGCAAGAATACATGCAAGATTGCATGCAAGATTGCAATAAAGCATGCAAGAATGCACTCAAGAATGCAAGAATGCATGCAAGAATGTAAGAATGCAAGCAAAAATCCAGCAATGCAAGAATGCAAGAAAGCAAGCAAGAATGCAAGCAAGAATGCAAGCAAGAATGCCAGCACGCAAGCAAGAATGCAGGAATGCAAGAATGCAAACAAGAATGCAAGAATGCAAGCAAGAATGCAAGAATGGAATAATGCAAGCAAGAATGCATTCAATAATGTAAGAATGCATGCAATAATGCATGCGAGAATGCATGAATGCACGCAAGAATGCAATAACGCAGACAAGAATGCAAGCAAGAATGAAACAATGCAAGAATGCATGCAAGATTGCTTACAAGATTGCTAGAATGTAAGCAAGAGTGCAAGAATGCAAGAATGCATGCAAGGATGCATGCAAGATTGCAAGAGTGCAAGCAAGAATGCAAGAAAGATTGCAAGGCTGCATGCAAGAATGCAAGATTGCATGCAAGAAAGAATGCAAGCAAGAATGCAAGAATGCACGCAATGATGCCAGAATACATGTAAGAATGCACAGGAATGCAAAAAATGCATGCAAGCAAGAATGCAGGAATGCACGCAACAATGCATGCAATAATGCAAGCAAGAATGCTAGAATGCAAGAGTGCAAGTATGCAAGAAAAAATGCAAGAAGGTATGCAAGAATGCAAGCATGAATGCAAGAATGCAAGCAAGAATGTAAGAATGCAAGAATGGAAGAATGAAAGCAAAATACAAGATTGTACACAAGAATGCAAGAATGCATGCAAGAATACATGAATGCAAGCAAGAATGCAAGAATGCATGCAAGAATGCAAGAATGGACGAATGCAAGCAAGAATGCAAGAATGGAAGCCAGAATGCAAGAAAGCTAGAAAGAATGCAAGCAAGAATGCAAGAACACTCCTAAACACTCACTCCAAAACACACCAATAATGCAAGCAAGAATGCAGGAATGCAGGAATGCAAACAAGAATGCAAATAGGAACACAAGAATGCATGCAACTTTGCAAGCAACAATGCAAGAATGCAAGCATGAATGCAAGAATGCATGCGAGGATGCAAGAATGCAAGCAAAAATGCAGTAATGCAAGAATGCATGCAATGATGCCAGAATACATGTAAGAATGCACAGGAATGCACGCAAGAATGCAAGAATGCATGCAATAATGCAAGCAAGAATGCTAGAATGCAAGAGTGCAAGAATGCAAGAAAAAATGCAAGAAATTATGCAAGAATGCAAGCATGAATGCAAGAATGCAAGCAAGAATGTAAGAATGCAAGAATGGAAGAATGAAAGCAAAATACAAGATTGTACACAAGAATGCAAGAATGCATGCAAGAATACATGAATGCAAGCAAGAATGCAAGAATGGACGAATGCAAGCAAGAATGCAAGAATGGAAGCCAGAATGCAAGAAAGCTAGAAAGAATGCAAGCAAGAATGCAAGAACACTCCTAAACACTCACTCCAAAACACACCAATAATGTAAGCAAGAATGCAGGAATGCAGGAATGCAAACAAGAATGCCTGCAACTTTGCAAGCAACAATGCAAGAATGCAAGCATGAATGCAAGAATGCATGCGAGGATGCAAGAATGCAAGCAAAAATGCAGTAATGCAAGAATGCATGCAAGAATGACAGAACGGAAGCAAGAATGCATGCAAGCATGAACGCAAGAGCGCACGCAAGAACGGATGCAAGAATGCAAGCAATAATGCAAGAAAGAATGCAAGACTGCGTGCGTGAATGCAAGAATGCAAGCAAGAATTCAGAAATGCAAGGAAAAGAATGCAAGCAAGACAGCAAGAATGCATGCAAGAATGCAATCAAGAATGCAAGCAAAAAATGCAACTTTGCATGCGAGAATGCAACAATGCAAGCAAGAATGCAAGAATGCATGCAGGAATGCAAGCAAGAATCGAACAAAACAAGAATGAAAGCAAGAATGCAAGAATGGAAGCAAAAATGCAAGCAAGAATGCTAGCACGCAAGCAAGAATGCAAAAAAGAATGCAAGATAGAATGGAAGAATGCATGCAAGAATGCAAGCAGGAATGTAAGAATGGATTAATGCAAGCAAGAATGTATGCAATAATGCATGCAAGATTGCAAGACTGCATGCAAGAATACAAGCAAGAATTCAAGCAAGAGTGCAAGAATGCATGCGAGAATGCAACAATGCAAGCAAGAATGCATGCAAGAAATCAATCAAGAATCCAACAAAGCAAGAATGCAAGCAAGAATGCAAGAATGCAAGCTAAAATGCAAGCAAGAATGCTAGCACGCAAGCAAGAATGCAGGAATGCAAAAAAGAATGCAAGAAAGAATGGAAGAATGCATGCAAGAATGCAAGCAGGAAATCAAGAATGGATGAATGCAAGCAAGAATGTATGCAAGAATGCATGCAAGATTGCAAGAATGCAAGAAAAAATGCAAGAGTGTATGCAAGAATGCAAGCAAGCATGCAGGAATGCAAGAATGGATGAAATGGCAGCAAGAATGCAAGATTGTATGCAAGAATGCAGGCAAGAATGCATGAATGCAAGCAAGAATGCAAACAAGAATGCAAGAATGCATGCAAGAATTAAAGAATGCAAGAAAGCATGCGAGAATGCAAGAATGCAAGCAAGAATGCAAGAAAGAATCCAACAAAGCAAGAATGCATGCAAGATTGCATGCAAGAATGCAAGAACGCATGCGTGAATGCAGGAATGCAAGAACGCAGGAATGCAAGAATGCAGGCAAGAATGCATGCAAGAATGCAAGAATGCATGCAAGATTGCAAGAATGTAAGAAAGAATGCAATAACGCAAGCATTAATCTAAGAATGCAACAATGCAAACAAGACTGCAAGAACAAATGAATGTATGGAAGAATTCAAGCAAAATGCAGGAATGCAAGCAAGAATGCAAGAATGGAAGAATGCAAGCAAGACAGCAAGAGTGCATGCAAGAATGGAATCAAGAATGCAAGAAAGCAAGCAGGAATGCAAGAATGCAGGCACGGATGCCAGAATACATGCAGGAATGCATGCAAGAATGGAAGCAAGAATGCAAGAATGCATGAGAGATTGCAACAATGCAAGCAAGAATGCAAGAATGCATGCAAGAAAGTATGCAAGAATGCAAGAATGCAAGCAAGAATGGAAGAATTTATGCGAGAATGCAAGAATGCAAGCAAGAAGTCAGGAATGCAACCAAGAATGCAAACAGGAATGCAAGTATGCATGCAGGAATGCAAGAATGCCAGACAGAATGCAAGAAAGAATGCAAGGACGCATGCAAGAATGCATGCATGAATGCAAACAAGAATGCATGCAAGATTGCAAGAATGCAAGCAAGGCTGACAGAATGCAAGGTTGCATGCAAGAATGCAAGAATAAACACAAGATTGCATGCAAGAATGCAAGATTGCATGCAAGACTGCAATAATGCATGCAAGTCTGCAAGCTTGAATGCAAGCAAGAATGCAAGACTGCAAGTAAGAGTGCAAGAAGGCATGCAGGGCTGCAAGAAAGAATGCAAGCAAGAATGCAAGAATGCATGCAAGATTGCAAGAAAGATAGACAGAATGCAAGAAAAAGAGAAAGAATGCAAGCAAGAATTCAAGAATGCACGAATGCAAGCAAGAATGTAAGAATGCAAGAATGCAAGCAAGAATGCAAGAGTGTAAGAATGCATGCAAGAATGCATGCAAGAATGCATGCAAGAATGCAAGCAAGAATGCATGCAAGAATGAAGCAAGAATGCAAGAATGTATGCGAGAATGCAAGAATGCAAGCAAGAATTCAGGAATGCAACCAATAATTCAATAATCCAAGCAAGAATGCAAGAATGCATGCAGGAATGCAAGAATGCAAGAAATAATGCAAGAATGCAAGCAAGAATCTAAGAATGCAACAATGCAAACAAGAATGCAAGAACAAATGAATGTATGCAAGAATTCAAGCAAAATGCAAGAATGCAAGCAAGAATGCAAGAATGGAAGAATGGAAGAATGCAAGCAAGACTGCAAGAATGCATGCAAGAATGCAAGCAAGAATGCATGCAAGAATGCAAACAAGAATGAAAGAATGCAAACAAGAATGCAAGAATGCAAGCAAGAATGGAATAATGCAAGCAAGAATGCATTCAATAATGTAAGAATGCATGCAATAATGCATGCGAGAATGCATGAATGCACGCAAGAATGCAATAACGCAGGCAATAATGCAAGCAAGAATGAAAAAATGCAAGAATGCATGCAAGATTGCTTACAAGATTGCTAGAATGAAAGCAAGAGTGCAAGAATGCAAGAATGCATGCAAGATTGCAAGAGTGCAAGCAAGAATGCAAGAATGCAAGAAAGATTGCAAGGCTGCATCTAAGAATGCAAGAAAGAATGCAAGATTGCATGCAAGAATGCAAGCAAGAATGCAAGAATGGAATAATGCAAGCAAGAATGCATTCAATAATGTAAGAATGCATGCAATAATGCATGCGAGAATGCATGAATGCACGCAAGAATGTAATAACGCAGGCAAGAATGCAAGCAAGAATGAAAAATGCAAGAATGCATGCAAGATTGCTTACAAGAGTGCTAGAATGTAAGCAAGAGTGCAAGAATGCAAGAATGCATGCAAGAATGCATGCAAGATTGCAAGAGTGCAAGCAAGAATGCAAGAATGCAAGAAAGATTGCAAGGCTGCATGCAAGAATGCAAGAAAGAATGCAAGATTGCATGCAAGAATGCAAGCAAGAATGCAAGAATGCATGCAATGATGCCAGAATGCATGTAAGAATGCACAGGAATGCAAGAATGCATGCAAGCAAGAATGCAGGAATGCACGCAAGAATGCATGCAATAATGCAAGCAAGAATGCTAGAATGCAACAGTGCAAGAATGCAAGAAAAAATGCAGGAAGTTATGCAAGAATGCAAGCATGAATGCAAGAATGCAAGCAAGAATGTAAGAATGCAAGAATGGAAGAATGAAAGCAAAATACAAGATTGTACACAAGAATGCAAGAATGCATGCAAGAATACATGAATGCAAGCAAGAATGCAAGAATGCATGCAAGAATGGATGAACGCAAGCAAGAATACATTAAAGAATGCAAGCAAGAATGCATGCATGCATGAACTCATCCAATGATGGAGCAGGCGCAAGACCCCGTATGACCTACTCCTGCTCCTATCTTCTATATTTCAAGTTTCTATGCATGCAAGAGTGCAAGAACGCAAGCAAGAATGCAAGAATGCTTGCAAGAATGCTAGCAAGAATGCAAGCAAGAATGCAAGAATGCAAGCAAGAATGCAGGAATGCATGCAAGAATGCAAGCAACAATGAAAGAATGCATGCAAGATTGCATGCAAGATTGCAATAAAGCTTGCAAGAATGCACTCAAGAATGCAAGAATGCATGCAAGAATGTAAGAATGCAAGCAAAAATCCAGCAATGCAAGAATGCAATCAAGAATGCAAGAAAGCAAGCAAGAATGCAAGCACAAATTCAAGCAAGAATGCTAACATGCAAGCAATCATGCAGAAATGCAAGAATGCAAACAAGAGTGCAAGAAAGAATGCAAGAAAGCAAGCAAGAATGCAAGCAAGAATGCAAGAATGGAATAATGCAAGCAATAATGCATGCAATGATGCATTCAATATTGTAAGAATGCATGCAATAATGCATGCGAGAATGCAAGAATGAATGCAAGAATGCAAGAACGCAGGCAAGCATGCAAGCAACAATGAAACAATGCAAGAATGCAGCGGCGGCAGGTAGCGGGAGCAGCGGACCTGCGGGAGACTCGCCGGCGGCGGCGGAGATAAAAGGAGCAGGAGAGGCCAGGAGAGGCCTCAGAGCAGCGGCGGCAGGTAGCGGGAGCAGCGGACCTGCGGGTGACTCGCCGGCGGCGGCGGAGATAAAAGGAGCAGGAGAGGCCTCAGAGCAGCGGCGGCAGGTAGCGGGAGCAGCGGACCTGCGGGAGACTCGCCGGCGGCGGCGGAGATAAAAGGAGCAGGAGAGGCCAGGAGAGGCGGGACAAAACTCCAGTCGGCGAGTTTGGAAGTTGCAGAGAGGTAAAAAGTAATCGGTGTGTGACGTCACCAGGGAGCAGGAAAGTGATTGGTTGGTGAGTATTTCTCTTGGTTGGTGAGTATTTCTCTTTTTTAAACTTTAACTCTGTAGTTTTAAGTTACTAGGGTCTTTTCTGGTGTTGCAGGGACTGTTGGTAGACTATACAAGCGCCTTAGAGATATTTTTAATTGGGGATAGTAAATTAGTTTAAATTAAGTAAGGGGAAGGTCATGCCAGGTGAGCCCAGCCCCGTGATATGCTCCTCTTGCTCTATGTGGGAATTCAGGGACCCTGGTGCCCCTGATGACCACGTGTGCCAGAGATGCATCCATCTGCAGCTACTAGCAGACCGCATTGAGGCGCTGGAGCTGCGGGTGGATGTGTTGTTGAGCATTCACGATTCTGAGAGGGTCGTGGATAGCACGTTTAGTGAGTTGGTCACACCGCAGGGAAGGGCTGCACAGGAAGACAGGAAATGGGTGACCACCAGGCGGAGCAATAGAAGCAGGCAGGTAGTGCAGGAGACCCCTGTGACCATTCCCCTCTCAAACAAGTATACCGCTTTGGATACTGTTGAGGGGGATGACTCACCAGGGGAAGGCAGCAGCAGCCAACTTCCTGGCACTGGGGGTGCTCCTGCTGCCCAGGAAGGGGGGAAAAAGACTGGGAGAGCAATAGTGGTAGGGGACTCTATAGTAAGGGGAACAGATAGGCGTTTCCGTGAATCCAGGATGGTTTGTTGCCTCCCTGGTGCCAGGGTCAAGGATATCACTGAGCGGCTGCAGGGCATTCTGGAGGGGGAGGGTGAACAGTCAGAGGTCGTGGTCCACATTGGTACCAACGACATAGGGAAAAAGAGGGATGAGGTCCTGCAGCAAGAATTTAGGGAGCTAGGTGAAGGATTAAAGAGCAGGACCTCAAAGGTGGTAATCTCTGGATTACTCCCGGTGCCACGTGTTAGTGGGTATAGGAATAGGAAGATAGAACAGATGAATGCGTGGCTAAAGGGATGGTGCAGGAGGGAGGGCTTTAGTTTCCTGGATCACTGGGAAAGGTGGGACTTGTACAAGTCGGACGGTTTACACCTGAACCAGAGGGGAACCAATATCCTTGCGGGGAGGTTTGCTAGCACTGCTGCGGGGGGTTTAAACTAACTTGGCAGGGGGATGGGGTACAGAGTGGAGCTATAGTAGGGGGTGATTTACAGACAAATACAGAGGAAAAAACAAGTCAGCTGGGAAGGCAGAGCAAATATTTGAAGGCAAAAGGGAATATGGCAGGGCTGGAGGGCATTTATTTTAATGCAAGGAGTCTTGCAAAAAAGGTGGATGAACTGAAGTTGTTGTTGAATACATGGGAGTACGATATTGTTGCTATCACGGAGACATGGTTGAGGGAGGGTCAGGACTGGCAGCTGAATATTCCGGGGTATAGAATCTTCAGGCGAGACAGAGGGGGGTGTATATGGGGAGGGGGTGTTGCAATATTAATTAAGGAGTCAATTACTGCTGTAAGGATACATAGATACATAGAGATAGGAACAGGAGTAGGCCATTCGGCCCTTCGAGCCTGCTCCGCCATTCAATGAGATCATGGCTGATCTTCGTCTGAGATCATAGCTGATCTTACCAGTTCAGTACCCCGTCCCCGCCTTTTCTCCGTAACCCTTAATCCCCTTAGCCTTCAGAAATATATCCAATTCTCTCTTGAAAATATTTATTGAATTAGCCTTCACAGCCCTCTGTGGCAGGGAATTCCACAGGCTCACCACTCTTTGAGTGAAGAAATTCTTCTGTTTTAAATGATTTGCCCGCTATTTTTAGACTGTGGCCCCTGGTTCTGTGCTCCCCGGCCATTGGAAACATTCTCTCTGATGATATATTAGCGGGTTCCTCTAATGAGGCCATATGGGTAGAACTTAAAAACAAAAAGGGGGCAAGCACTTTGCTGGGAGTGTACTATAGGCCCCCAAACAGTCAGGGGGAGATACCTCTATCTCAGATATGTAGGCAAATCGCAGAGAAGTGCGAAAATAATAGGGTAATAATAGTGGGGGATTTCAACTTCCCCAATATAAATTGGGATAGTCAGAGTGTGAAAGGCTTAGAGGGTGCAGAATTCTTAAAGTGCATCCAGGAGAGCTTTTTGAGCCAGCATGTAGAAAGTCCTACAAGAGAGGGGGCGGTACTGGACCTAATTCTGGGGAATGTAGCCGGGCAAGTGGTGGAAGTGTCAGTAGGAGAGCATTTTGGCGACAGTGACCATAATTCGGTGAGATTTAAGGTGGTCATGGAAAAAGACAAAGATGGCCCAGAAATTAGGGTTCTAAATTGGGGGAAGGCCGATTTTAATATGATAAGGCAGGATCTGGCCAAAGTGGACTGGGAGCAGCTACTTATAGGAAAATCCGCATCAAAACAGTGGGAGATTTTCAGAAGGGAAATAGAGAGAGTACAACGCCAACATGTTCCTGTAAAGGTCAAGGCTGGGACTAACAAGCAAAGGGAACCTTGGATGACAAGGGATATACAAAAATGCATCAGAAATAAAAGGGGGGCTTTTGGCAGTTACAAAAGACTAAAGATGGAAGAAGCCCTAGAGGAGTATAAAAAGTGCAGGGGCATACTTAAAAAAGAAATTAGGAGGGCAAGGAGGGGCCATGAAATAACACTGGCGAGCAAAATAAAGGAAAATCCTAAGATGTTTTATAAGTATATTAAGGGCAAGAGGATAACCAGGGAAAGGGTAGGGCCCATTAGGGACCAAAGTGGCAATCTGTGTGTAGAGCCAGATGATGTAGGCGGGGTATTAAATGAATTTTTTGCATCTGTGTTCACTATGGAGAAAGACGATGCAGACATAGAAATCGGGCAAGGGGACTGTGACATACTTGAACATATTAGCATCGAGAGGGAGGAGGTGCTAGCGGTTTTAGCAGGCCAAGAAGTGGATAAATCCCCAGGCCCGGACGAGATGTATCCCAGGCTGCTGTGGGAGGCAAAGGAGGAGATTGCAGGGGCTCTGACACAAATTTTCAGAACCTCTCTGGCCACAGGGGATGTACCAGAGGACTGGAGAACAGCTAACGTAGTACCATTATTCAAGAAGGGTAGCAGGGATAAACCAGGGAATTACAGGCCAGTGAGTCTAACATCTGTGGTAGGGAAATTATTGGAAAAAATTCTGAGGGACAAAATTAGTCTCCACTTGGAGAGGCAAGGATTAATCGGGAATAGTCAGCATGGCTTTGTCAAGGGTAAATCATGTCTGACAAATCTGATTGAATTTTTCGAGGGGGTGACTAGGGGGGTGGATGAGGGAAATGCTGTGGATGTGGTTTACATGGACTTCAGTAAAGCTTTTGACAAAGTCCCGCATAGGAGACTGGTCAAGAAGGTAAGAGCCCATGGGATCCAGGGTGCCTTGGCGCATTGGATCCTAAACTGGCTGAGTGGCAGGAGGCAGAGGGTGATGGTCGAAGGTTGCTTTTGTGACTGGAAACCTGTGTCCAGTGGGGTACCTCAGGGATCGGTGCTGAGAATGTAAAAGGTATGATCAGTAAGTTCGCAGATGACACGAAAATTGGTGGGGTGGTAAATTGCGAGGAGGAAAGCCTCAGGCTACAGGACGATATAAACGGGTTGGTCAGATGGGCGGAAAAGTGGCAAATGGAATTTAACCCTGAAAAGTGCGAGGTGATGCATTTTGGACGGACAAATAAGGCAAGGGAATACACAATGAGTGGTAGGACCCTAGGAAGTACAGAGGGTCAGAGGGACCTTGGTGTACATGTACATAGATCCCTGAAGGCAGCGGAACAGGTAGATAAGGTGGTTAAAAAGGCATATGGGATACTTGCCTTCATTAGCCGAGGCATAGAATATAAGAGCAGGGAGGTTATGATGGAGCTGTACAAAACGCTGGTGAGGCCACAGCTGGAGTACTGTGTGCAGTTCTGGTCGCCTCACTATAGGAAGGATGTGATTGCTTTGGAGAGGGTGCAGAGAAGATTCACCAGGATGTTACCTGGGATGGAGCGCCTCAGTTATGAAGAGAGGCTGGACAGGCTGGGGTTGTTTTCCTTGGAGCAAAGAAGGCTGAGGGGGGACCTGATTGAGGTGTACAAAATGATGAAGGGCATAGATAGGGTAGATAAAGAGGAACTTTTCCCCTTACTGGGGGGGTCAATAACAAGGGTGCATAGATTCAGGGTAAGGGGCAGGAGATTTAGAGGGGATTTGAGGAGGAACTTTTTCACCCAGAGGGTGGTTGGAATGTGGAACGCACTGCCTGAAAGGGTGGTAGAGGCATGAACCCTCACAACATTCAAGAAGCATTTGGATGAGCACTTGAAATGCCATTGCATACAAGGCTATGGACCAAATGCTGGAAAATGGGATTAGACTGGACAGGGATGGATGGGTGGTGCAGACACGATGGGCCGAAGGGCCTCTTTCTGTGCTGTAAAACTCTATGACTCTATGACTCTAAGATTGCTTACAAGATTGCTAGAATGTAAGCAAGAGTGCAAGAATGCAAGAATGCATGCAAGGATGCATGCAAGTTTGCAAGAGTGCAAGCAAGAATGCAAGAAAGATTGCAAGGCTGCATGCAAGAATGCAAGAAAGAATGCAAGATTGCATGCAAGAAAGAATGCAAGCAAGAATGCAAGAATGCACGCAATGATGCCAGAATACATGTAAGAATGCACAGGAATGCAAAAAATGCATGCAAGCAAGAATGCAGGAATGCACGCAACAATGCATGCAATAATGCAAGCAAGAATGCTAGAATGCAAGAGTGCAAGAATGCAAGAAAAAATGCAAGAAGGTATGCAAGAATGCAAGCATGAATGCAAGAATGCAAGCAAGAATGTAAGAATGCAAGAATGGAAGAATGAAAGCAAAATACAAGATTGTACACAAGAATGCAAGAATGCATGCAAGAATACATGAATGCAAGCAAGAATGCAAGAATGCGTGCAAGAATGCAAGAATGGACGAATGCAAGCAAGAATGCAAGAACGGAAGCCAGAATGCAAGAAAGCTAGAAAGAATGCAAGAATGCAAGCAAGAATGCAAGAACACTCCTAAACACTCACTCCAAAACACACCAATAATGCAAGCAAGAATGCAGGAATGCAGGAATGCAAACAAGAATGCAAATAGGAACACAAGAATGCATGCAACTTTGCAAGCAACAATGCAAGAATGCAAGCATGAATGCAAGAATGCATGCGAGGATGCAAGAATGCAAGCAAAAATGCAGTAATGCAAGAATGCATGCAAGAATGAAAGAACGGAAGCAAGAATGTATGCAAGAATGAACGCAAGAGCGCACGCAAGAACGCATGCAAGAATGCATGCAAGAATGCAAGCAAGAATGCAAGAAAGAATGCAAGACTGCATGCGTGAATGCAAGAATGCAAGCAAGAATTCAGAAATGCAAGGAAAAGAATGCAAGCAAGACAGCAAGAATGCATGCAAGAATGCAATCAAGAATCGAACAAAACAAGAATGAAAGCAAGAATGCAAGAATGGAAGCAAAAATGCAAGCAAGAATGCTAGCACGCAAGCAAGAATGCAAAAAAGAATGCAAGATAGAATGGAAGAATGCATGCAAGAATGAAAGCAGGAATGTAAGAAAGGATTAATGCAAGCAAGAATGTATGCAAGAATGCATGCAAGATTGCAAGACTGCATGCAAGAATACAAGCAAGAATTCAAGCAAGAATGCAAGAATGCATGCGAGAATGCAACAATGCAAGCAAGATTGCATGCAAGAAATCAATCAAGAATCCAACAAAGCAAGAATGCAAGCAAGAATGCAAGAATGCAAGCTAAAATGCAAGCAAGAATGCTAGCACGCAAGCAAGAATGCAGGAATGCAAAAAATAATGCAAGAAAGAATGGAAGAATGCATGCAAGAATGCAAGCAGGAAATTAAGAATGGATGAATGCAAGCAAGAATGTATGCAAGAATGCATGCAAGATTGCAAGAATGCAAGAAAAAAATGCAAGAGTGTATGCAAGAATGCAAGCAAGCATGCAGGAATGCAAGAATGGATGAAATGGCAGCAAGAATGCAAGATTGTATGCAAGAATGCATGCAAGAATGCATGAATGCAAGCAAGAATGCAAACAAGAATGCAAGAATGCATGCAAGAATTAAAGAATGCAAGAAAGCATGCGAGAATGCAAGAATGCAAGCAAGAATGCAAGAAAGAATCCAACAAAGCAAGAATGCATGCAAGATTGCATGCAAGAATGCAAGAACGCATGCGTGAATGCAGGAATGCAAGAACGCAGGAATGCAAGAATGCAAGAATGCATGCAAGATTGCAAGAATGTAAGAAAGAATGCAATAACGCAAGCATTAATCTAAGAATGCAACAATGCAAACAAGACTGCAAGAACAAATGAATGTATGGAAGAATTCAAGCAAAATGCAGGAATGCAAGCAAGAATGCAAGAATGGAAGAATGCAAGCAAGACAGCAAGAGTGCATGCAAGAATTGAACCAAGAATGCAAGAAAGCAAGCAGGAATGCAAGAATGCAGGCACGGATGCCAGAATACATGCAGGAATGCATGCAAGAATGGAAGCAAGAATGCAAGAGAGATTGCAACAATGCAAGCAAGAATGCAAGAATGCATGCAAGCATGCAAGCAAGAATGCAAGCAAAAATGCAAGCAAGAATGCTAGCACGCAAGCAAGAATGCAGGAATGCAAAAAAGAATGCAAGAATGCATGCAAGATTGCAAGACTGCATGCAAGAATGCAAGAACGCATGCGAGAATGCAAGAACGCAGGCAAGAATGCATGCAAGCAAGAAAGAATGCAAGAACGCAAGCAAGAATCTAAGAATGAAACAATGCAAACAAGAATGCAAGAACAAATTAATGTATGCAAGAATTCAAGCAAGAATGCAAGAATGCAAGCAAGAATGCAAGAATGGAAGAATGCAAGCAAGACTGCAAGAATGCATTGAAGAATGCAGGAATGCATGCAAGAATGCATGAAAGCATGCAAGAATGCAAGCAAGAATGCAAGAATGTATGCAAGAATGCAAGCAAGAATTCAGGAATGCAACCAAGAATGCAAGCAGGAATGCAAGTATGCATGCAGGAATGCAAGCATGCCAGACAGAATGCAAGAAAGAATGCAAGAACGCACGCAAGAATACATGCATGAATGCGAACAAGAATGCAAGAATGCATGCAAGATTGCAAGACTGCATGCAAGAATGCAAGAACGCATGCGAGAATGCAAGAACGCAGGCAAGAATGCATGCAAGCAAGAAAGAATGCAAGAACGCAAGCAAGAATCTAAGAATGAAACAATGCAAACAAGAATGCAAGAACAAATTAATGTATGCAAGAATTCAAGCAAGAATGCAAGAATGCAAGCAAGAATGCAAGAATGGAAGAATGCAAGCAAGACTGCAAGAATGCATTGAAGAATGCAGGAATGCATGCAAGAATGCATGAAAGCATGCAAGAATGCAAGCAAGAATGCAAGAATGTATGCAAGAATGCAAGCAAGAATTCAGGAATGCAACCAAGAATGCAAGCAGGAATGCAAGTATGCATGCAGGAATGCAAGCATGCCAGACAGAATGCAAGAAAGAATGCAAGAACGCACGCAAGAATACATGCATGAATGCGAACAAGAATGCAAGAATGCATGCAAGATTGCAAAATTGCAAGCAAGACTGCAAGGATGCAAGAATGCAAGGTTGCATGCAAGAATGCAAGAAAAACACAAGATTGCATGCAAGAATGCAAGTCTGCAAGCTAGAATGCAAGCAAGAATGCAAGAATGCATGCAAGATTGCAAGAAAGTTAGACAGAATGCAAGAAAAAAGAAAGAATGCAAGCAAGAATTCAAGAATGCATGCAAGAATGCACGAATGCATGCCAGAATGCAAGAAGGTAAGCAAGAATGTAAGAATGCAAGAATGCAAGCTAGAATGCAAGAATGCAAGCAAGAATGTAAGAATGCATGCAAGAATGCATGCAAGAATGCAAGCAAGAATGCATGAAAGATAGCAAGAATGAAGCAAGAATGCAAGAATGTATGCGTGAATGCAAGAATGCAAGCAAGAATTCAGGAATGCAACCAATAATTCAAGAATCGAAACAAGAATGCAAGAATGCATGCAGGAATGCAAGAATGCAAGAAAGAATGCAAGAACGCAAGCAAGAATGCAAGAACAAATGAATGTATGCAAGAATTCAAGCAAAAAAGCAAGACTGCAAGAATGCATGCAAGAATGCAAGCAAGAATGCATGCAAGAATGCAAGAATATATGCGAGGATGCAAGAATGCATGCAGGAATGCACAAATGCAAGATAGAATGCAAGAACGCATGCAAGAATGCATGCATTAATGCCAGCAAGATTGCAAGAATGCACACAAGATTGCAAGAATGCAAGCAAGTCTGCAAGAATGCAAGAATGCGAGAAAGAATGCAAGTTTGCATGCCAGACTGCAAGAAAGAACGCAAGATTGTATGCAAGAATGCAAGCAAGAATGCAAGAATGGAAGAATGCAAGCAAGACTGCAAGACTGCAAGAATGCAAGAAAGAATGCAAGCAAGAATGCAAGCAAGAATGCAGGAATGCAAGAATGCAAAAACGAATGCAAGAAAGAATGCAAGAATGCATGCAAGAATGCAAGGAAAAATGCAAGCAAGAATGCCAGCACGCAAGCAAGAATGCAGGACTGCAAGAATGCAAACAAGAATGCAAGAATGCAAGCAAGAATGCAAGAATGGAATAATGCAAGCAAGAATGCATTCAATAATGTAAGAATGCATGCAATAATGCATGCGAGAGTGCATGAATGCACGCAAGAATGCAATAACGCAGGCAAGAATGCAAGCAAGAATGAAACAATGCAAGAATGCATGCAAGATTGCTTACAAGATTGCTAGAATGTAAGCAAGAGTGCAAGAATGCAAGAATGCATGCAAGGATGCATGCAAGATTGCAAGATTGCAAGCAAGAATGCAAGAAAGATTGCAAGGCTGCATGCAAGAATGCAAGAAAGAATGCAAGATTGCATGCAAGAATGCAAGCAAGAATGCAAGAATGCATGCAATGATGCCAGAATACTTGTAAGAATGCACAGGAATGCAAGAATGCATGCAAGCAAGAATGCAGGAATGCACGCAAGAATGCATGCAATAATGCAAGCAAGAATGCTAGAATGCAAGAGTGCAAGAATGCAAGAAAAAATGCAAGAAGGTATGCAAGAATGCAAGCATGAATGCAAGAATGCAAGCAAGAATGTAAGAATGCAAGAATGGAAGAATGAAAGCAAAATACAAGATTGTACACAAGAATGCAAGAATGCATGCAAGAATACATGAATGCAAGCAAGAATGCAAGAATGCATGCAAGAATGCAAGAATGGACGAATGCAAGCAAGAATGCAAGAATGGAAGCCAGAATGCAAGAAAGCTAGAAAGAATGCAAGAATGCAAGCAAGAATGCATAATGCATGCAAGGATGCCAGAATACATGCAGGAATGCATGCACGAATGCAAGAATGAATGCAAGAATGCAAGCAAGAATGCAAGAACACTCCAAAACACTCACTCCAAAACACACCAATAATGCAAGCAAGAATGCAGGAATGCAAACAAGAATGCAAATAGGAACACAAGAATGCATGCAACTTCGCAAGCAACAATGCAAGAATGCAAGCATGAATGCAAGAATGCATGCGAGGATGCAAGAATGCAAGAAAAAATGCAGTAATGCAAGAATGCATGCAAGAATGAAAGAACGGAAGCAAGAATGCATGCAAGAATGAACGCAAGAGCGCACGCACGAACGCATGCAAGAATGCAAGAAAGAATGCAAGAAAGAATGCAAGACTGCATGCGTGAATGCAAGAATGCAAGCAAGAATTCAGAAATGCAAGGAAAAGAATGCAAGCAAGACAACAAGAATGCATGCAATAATGCAATCAAGAATGCAAGCAAAAATGCAACTATGCATGCGAGAATGCAACAATGCAAGCAAGAATGCATGCAGGAATGCAAGCAAGAATCGAACAAAACAACAATGAAAGCAAGAATGCAAGAATGGAAGCAAAAATGCAAGCAAGAATGCTAGCACGCAAGCAAGAATGCAAAAAAGAATGCAAGATAGAATGGAAGAATGCATGCAAGAATGCAAGCAGGAATGTAAGAATGGATTAATGCAAGCAAGAATGTATGCACGAATGCATGCAAGATTGCAACACTGCATGCAAGAATACATGCAAGAATTCAAGCAAGAATGCAAGAATGCATGCGAGAATGCAACAATGCAAGCAAGAATGCATGCAAGAAATCAATCAAGAATCCAACAAAGCAAGAATGCAAGCAAGAATGCAAGAATGCAAGCTAAAATGCAAGCAAGAATGCTAGCACGCAAGCAAGAATGCAGGAATGCAAAAAAGAATGCAAGAAAGAATGGAAGAATGCATGCAAGAATGCAAGCAGGAAATTAAGAATGGATGAATGCAAGCAAGAATGTATGCAAGAATGCATGCAAGATTGCAAGAATGCAAGCAAGAATGCAAACAAGAATGCAAGAATGCATGCAAGAATTAATTAATGCAAGAAAGCATGCGAGAATGCAAGAATGCAAGCAAGAAAGCAAGAATGCAAGCTAAAATGCAAGCAAGAATGCTAGCACGCAAACAAGAATGCAGGAATGCAAAAAAGAATGCAAGAAAGAATGGAAGAATGCATGCAAGAATGCAAACAGGAAATTAAGAATGGATGAATGCAAGCAAGAATGTATGCAAGAATGCATGCAAGATTGCAAGAATGCAAGCAAGCATGCAGGAATGCAAGAATGGATGAAATGGCAGCAAGAATGCAAGATTGTATGCAAGAATGCATGCAAGAATGCATGAATGCAAGCAAGAAAGCAAACAAGAATGCAAGAATGCATGCAAGAATTCAAGTATGCAAGAAAGCATGCGAGAATGCAAGAATGCAAGCAAGAATCCAACAAAGCAAGAATGCATGCAAGATTGCATGCAAGAATGCAAGGACGCATGCGTGAATGCAGGAATGCAAGAACGCAGGAATGCAGGCAAGAATGCATGCAAAAATGCAAGAATGCATGCAAGATTGCAAGAATGTAAGAAAGCATGCAATAACGCAAGCATTAATCTAAGACTGCAACAATGCAAACAAGACTGCAGGAACAAATGAATGTATGGAAGAATTCAAGCAAAATGCAGGAATGCAAGCAAGAATGCAAGAATGGAAGAATGCAAGCAAGACAGCAAGAGTGCATGCAAGATTGGAATCAAGAATGCAAGAAAAAATGCAAGAAAGCAAGCAGGAATGCAAGAATGCAGGCAAGGATGCCAGAATACATGCAGGAATGCATGCAAGAATGGAAGCAAGAATGCAAGAATGCATGAGAGATTGCAACAATGCAAGCAAGAATGCAAGAATGCATGCAAGCGTGCAAGCAAGAATGCAAGCAAAAATGCAAGCAAGAATGCTAGCACGCAAGCAAGAATGCAGGAATGCAAAAAAGAATGCAAGAAAGAATGCAAGAATGCATGCAAGAATGCAAGCAGGAATGTCAGAATGGATTAATGCAAGCAAGAAAGCATGCAAGAATGCATGCAAGATTGCAAGACTGCATGCAAGAATGCAAGAACGCATGCGAGAATGCAAGAACGCAGGCAAGAATGCATGCAAGCAAGAAAGAATGCAAGAACGCAAGCAAGAATCTAAGAATGAAACAATGCAAACAAGAATGCAAGAACAAATTAATGTATGCAAGAATTCAAGCAAGAATGCAAGAATGCAAGCAAGAATGCAAGAATGGAAGAATGCAAGCAAGACTGCAAGAATGCATTGAAGAATGCAGGAATGCATGCAAGAATGCATGAAAGCATGCAAGAATGCAAGCAAGAATGCAAGAATGTATGCAAGAATGCAAGCAAGAATTCAGGAATGCAACCAAGAATGCAAGCAGGAATGCAAGTATGCATGCAGGAATGCAAGCATGCCAGACAGAATGCAAGAAAGAATGCAAGAACGCACGCAAGAATACATGCATGAATGCGAACAAGAATGCAAGAATGCATGCAAGATTGCAAAATTGCAAGCAAGACTGCAAGGATGCAAGAATGAAAGGTTGCATGCAAGAATGCAAGAAAAAACACAAGATTGCATGCAAGAATGCAAGTCTGCAAGCTAGAATGCAAGCAAGAATGCAAGAATGCATGCAAGATTGCAAGAAAGTTAGACAGAATGCAAGAAAAAAGAAAGAATGCAAGCAAGAATTCAAGAATGCATGCAAGAATGCACGAATGCATGCAAGAATGCAAGAAGGTGAGCAAGAAAGTAAGAATGCAAGAATGCAAGCTAGAATGCAAGAATGCAAGCAAGAATGTAAGAATGCATGCAAGAATGCATGCAAGAATGCAAGCATGAATGCATGAAAGTTAGCAAGAATGGAGCAAGAATGCAAGAATGTATGCGCGAATGCAAGAAAGAATTCAGGAATGCAACCAATAATTCAAGAATCGAAACAAGAATGCAAGAATGCATGCAGGATTGCAAGAATGCAAGAAAGAATGCAAGAACGCAAGCAAGAATGCAAGAGCAAATGAATGTATGCAAGAATTCAAGCAAAAATGCAAGAATGCAAGCATGAATGCAAGAATGCCAGAATGGAAGAATGCAAGCAAGACTGCAAGAATGCATGCAAGAATGCAAGCAAGAATGCATGCAAGAATGCAAGAATATATGCGAGGATGCAAGAATGCATGCAGGAATGCACAAATGCAAGATAGAATGCAAGAACGCATGCAAGAATGCATGCATTAATGCCAGCAAGATTGCAAGAATGCACACAAGATTGCAAGAATGCAAGCAAGTCTGCAAGAATGCAAGAATGCAAGAAAGAATGCAAGGTTGCATGCCAGACTGCAAGAAAGAACGCAAGATTGCATGCAAGAACGCAAGCAAGAATGCTAGAATACAAGAATGGAAGAAAGAATGCAAGAAAAAATGTAACAATGTATGCAAGAATGCAAGCAAGAATGCAAGAATGGAAGAATGCAAGAATGCAAGCAAGACTGCAAGACTGCAAGAATGCAAGAAAGAATGCAAGCAGGAATGCAAGCATGCAAGCAAGAATGCAGGAATGCAAGAATGCAAAAAAGAATGCAAGCAAGAATGCAAGCAAAAATGCAAGCAAGAATGCCAGCACGCAAGCAAGAATGCAGGAATGCAAGAATGCAAACAACATTGCAAGAATGCAAGCAAGAATGCAAGAATGGAATAATGCAAGCAAGAATGCATTCAATAATGTAAGAATGCATGCAATAATGCATGCGAGAATGCATGAATGCACGCAAGAATGCAATAATGCAGGCAAGAATGCAAGCAAGAATGAAACAATGCAAGAATGCATGCAAGATTGCTTACAAAATTGCTAGAATGTAAGCAAGAGTGCAAGAATGCAAGAATGCATGCAAGGATGCATGCAAGATTGCAAGAGTGCAAGCAAGAATGCAAGAAAGATTGCAAGGCTGCTTGCAAGAATGCAAGAAAGAATGCAAGATTGCATGCAAGAATGCACGCAATGATGCCAGAATACATGTAAGAATGCACAGGAATGCAAGAATGCATGCAAGCAATAATGCAGGAATGCACGCAAGAATGCATGCAATAATGCAAGCAAGAATGCTAGAATGCAAGAGTGCAAGAATGCAATAATAAATGCAAGAAGGTATGCAAGAATGCACGAATGCAAGCATGAATGCAAGAATGCAAGCAAGAATGTAAGAATGCAAGAATGGAAGAATGAAAGCAACATACAAGATTGTACACAAGAATGCAAGAATGCATGCAAGAATACATGAATGCAAGCAAGAATGCAAGAATGAATGCAAGAATGGACGAATGCAAGCAAGAATGCAAGAATGGAAGCCAGAATGCAAGAAAGCTAGAAAGAATGCAAGAATGCAAGCAAGAATGCATAATGCATGCAAGGATGCCAGAATACATGCAGGAATGCATGCACGAATGCAAGAATGAATGCAAGAATGCAAGAATGCAAGCAATAATGCAAGAACACTCCAAAGCACTAACTCCAAAACACACCAATAATGCAAGCAAGAATGCAGGAATGCAGGAATGCAAACAAGAATGCAAATAGGAACACAAGAATGCATGCAACTTTGCAAGCAACAATGCAAGAATGCAAGCATGAATGCAAGAATGCATGCGAGGATGCAAGAATGCAAGCAAAAATGCAGTAATGCAAGAATGCATGCAAGAATGAAAGAACGGAAGCAAGAATGCATGCAAGAATGAACGCAAGAGCGCACGCAAGAGCGCATGCAAGAATGCATGCAAGAATGCAAGCAAGAATGCAAGAAAGAATGCAAGACTGCATGCGTGAATGCAAGAATGCAAGCAAGAATTCAGAAATGCAAGGAAAAGAATGCAAGCAAGACAGCAAGAATGCATGCAAGAATGCAATCAAGAATGCAAGAAAAAATGCAACTATGCATGCGAGAATGCAACAATGCAAGCAAGAATGCATGCAGGATTGCAAGCAAGAATCGAACAAAACAAGAATGAAAGCAAGAATGCAAGAATGGAAGCAAAAATGCAAGCAAGAATGCTAGCACGCAAGCAAGAATGCAAAAAAGAATGCAAGATAGAATGGAAGAATGCATGCAAGAATGCAAGCAGGAATGTAATAATGGATTAATGCAAGCAAGAATGTATGCAAGAATGCATGCAAGATTGCAAGACTGCATGCAAGAATACAATCAAGAATTCAAGCAAGAATGCACGAATGCATGCGAGAAGGCAACAATGCAAGCAAGAATGCATGCAAGAAATCAATCAAGAAACCAACAAAGCAAGAATGCAAGCAAAAATGCAAGCTAAAATGCAAGCAAGAATGCTAGCACGCAAGCAAGAATGCAGGAATGCAAAAAAGAATGCAAGAAAGAATGGAAGAATGCATGCAAGAATGCAAGCAGGAAATTAAGAATGGATGAATGCAAGCAAGAATGTATGCAAGAATGCATGCAATATTGCAAGAATGCAAGAAAAAAATGCAAGAGTGTATGCAAGAATGCAAGCAAGCATGCAGGAATGCAAGAATGGATGAAATGGCAGCAAGAATGCAAGATTGTATGCAAGAATGCATGCAAGAATGCATGAATGCAAGCAAGAATGCAAACAAGAATGCAAGAATGCATATAAGAATTAAAGAATGCAAGAAAGCATGCGAGAATGCAAGAATGCAAGCAAGAATGCAAGCAAGAATCCAGCAAAGCAAGAATGCATGCAAGATTGCATGCAAGAATGCAAGAACGCATGCGTGAATGCAGGAATGCAAGAACACAGGAATGCAAGAATGCAGGCAAGAATGCATGCAAGAATGCATGCAAGATTGCAAGAATGTAAGAAAGAATGCAATAACGCAAGCATTAATCTTAGAATGCAACAATGCAAACAAGACTGCAAGAACAAATGAATGTATGGAAGAATTCAAGCAAAATGCAGGAATGCAAGCAAGAATGCAAGAATGGAAGAATGCAAGCAAGACAGCAAGAGTGCATGCAAGAATGGAATCAAGAATGCAAGAAAGAATGCAAGAAAGCAAGCAGGAATGCAAGAATGCAGGCAAGGATGCCAGAATACATGCAGGAATGCATGCAAGAATGGAAGCAAGAATGCAAGAATGCATGAGAGATTGCAATAATGCAGGCAAGAATGCAAGAATGCAAGAATGCATGCAAGCAAGAATGCAAGCAAAAATGCAAGCAAGAATGCTAGCACGCAAGCAAGAATGCAGGAATGCAAAAAAGAATGCAAGAAAGAATGCAAGAATGCATGCAAGAATGCAAGCAGGTATGTCAGAATGGATTAATGCAAGCAAGAAAGCATGCAAGAATGCATGCAAGATTGCAAGACTGCATGCAAGAATGCAAGAACGCATGCGAGAATGCAAGAACGCAGGCAAGAATGCATGCAAGCAAGAAAGAATGCAAGAACGCAAGCAAGAATCTAAGAATGAAACAATGCAAACAAGAATGCAAGAACAAAGGAATGTATGCAAGAATTCAAGCAAGAATGCAAGAATGCAAGCAAGAATGCAAGAATGGAAGAATGCAAGCAAGACTGCAAGAATGCATTGAAGAATGCATGAATGCATGCAAGAATGCATGAAAGCATGCAAGAATGCAAGCAAGAATGCAAGAATGTATGCAAGAATGCAAGAATGCAAGCAAGAATTCAGGAATGCAACCAAGAATGCAAGCAGGAATGCAAGTATGCATGCAGGAATGCAAGCATGCCAGACAGAATGCAAGAAAGAATGCAAGAACGCACGCAAGAATACATGCATGAATGCGAACAAGAATGCAAGAATGCATGCAAGATTGCAAAATTGCAAGTAAGACTGCAAGGATGCAAGAATGCAAGGTTGCATGCAAGAATGCAAGAAAAAACACAAGATTGCATGCAAGAATGCAAGTCTGCAAGCTAGAATGCAAGCAAGAATGCAAGAATGCATGCAAGATTGCAAGAAAGTTAGACAGAATGCAAGAAAAAAGAAAGAATGCAAGCAAGAATTCAAGAATGCATGCAAGAATGCACGAATGCATGCAAGAATGCAAGAAGGTAAGCAAGAAAGTAAGAATGCAAGAATGCAAGCTAGAATGCAAGAATGCAAGCAAGAATGTAAGAATGCATGCAAGAATGCATGCAAGAATGCAAGCAAGAATGCATGAAAGATAGCAAGAATGAAGCAAGAATGCAAGAATGTATGCGCGAATGCAAGAATGCAAGCAAGAATTCAGGAATGCAACCAATAATTCAAGAATCGAAACAAGAATGCAAGAATGCATGCAGGAATGCAAGAATGCAAGAAAGAATGCAAGAACGCAAGCAAGAATGCAAGAACAAATGAATGTATGCAAGAATTCAAGCAAAAATGCAAGAATGCAAGCATGAATGCAAGAATGCCAGAATGGAAGAATGCAAGCAAGACTGCAAGAATGCATGCAAGAATGCAAGCAAGAATGCATGCAAGAATATATGCGAGGATGCAAGAATGCATGCAGGAATGCACAAATGCAAGATAGAATGCAAGAACGCATGCAAGAATGCATGCATTAATGCCAGCAAGATTGCAAGAATGCACACAAGATTGCAAGAATGCAAGCAAGTCTGCAATAATGCAAGAATGCAAGAAAGAATGCAAGGTTGCATGCCAGACTGCAAGAAAGAACGCAAGATTGCATGCAAGAACGCAAGCAAGAATGCTAGAATACAAGAATGGAAGAAAGAATGCAAGAAAAAATGTAACAATGTATGCAAGAATGCAAGCAAGAATGCAAGCAAGAATGCAAGAATGGAAGAATGCAAGAATGCAAGCAAGACTGCAAGACTGCAAGAATGCAAGAAAGAATGCAAGCAAGAATGCAAGCATGCAAGCAAGAATGCAGGAATGCAAGAATGCAAAAAAGAATGCAAGAAAGAATGCAAGAATGCAAGCAAAAATGCAAGCAAGAATGCCAGCATGCAAGCAAGAATGCAGGAATGCAAGAATGCAAACAAGAATGCAAGAATGCAAGCAAGAATGCAAGAATGGAATAATGCAAGCAAGAATGCATTCAATAATGTAAGAATGCATGCAATAATGCATGCGAGAATGCATGAGTGCACGCAAGAATGCAATAACGCAGGCAAGAAAGAATGAAACAATGCAAGAATGCATGCAAGATTGCTTACAAGATTGCTAGAATGTAAGCAAGAGTGCAAGAATGCAAGAATGCATGCAAGGATGCATGCAAGATTGCAAGAGTGCAAGCAAGAATGCAAGAAAGATTGCAAGGCTGCATGCAAGAATGCAAGAAAGAATGCAAGAATGCAAGCAAGAATGCAAGAATGCACGCAATGATGCCAGAATACATGTAAGAATGCACAGGAATGCTAGAATGCATGCAAGCAAGAATGCAGGAATGCACGCAAGAATGCATGCAATAATGCAAGCAAGAATGCTAGAATGCAAGAGTGCAAGAATGCAAGAAAAAATGCAAGAAGGTATGCAAGAATGCAAGAATGCAAGCATGAATGCAAGAAAGCAAGCATGAATGTAAGAATGCAAGAATGGAAGAATGAAAGCAAAATACAAGATTGTACACAAGAATGCAAAGATGCATGCAAGAATACATGAATGCAAGCAAGAATGCAAGAATGCATGCAAGAATGCAAGAATGGACGAATGCAAGCAAGAATGCAAGAATGGAAGCCAGAATGCAAGAAAGCTAGAAAGAATGCAAGAATGCAAGCAAGAATGCATAATGCATGCAAGGATGCCAGAATACATGCAGGAATGCATGCACGAATGCAAGAATGAATGCAAGAATGCAAGCAAGAATGCAAGAACACTCCAAAACACTCACTCCAAAACACACCAATAATGCAAGCAAGAATGCAGGAATGCAGGAATGCAAACAAGATTGCAAATAGGAACACAAGAATGCATGCAACTTTGCAAGCAACAATGCAAGAATGAATGCAAGAATGCATGCGAGGATGCAAGAATGCAAGCAAAAATGCAGTAATGCAAGAATGCATGCAAGAATGAAAGAACGGAAGCAAGAATGCATGCAAGAATGAACGCAAGAGCGCACGCAAGAGCGCATGCAAGAATGCATGCAAGAATGCAAGAAAGAATGCAAGAAAGAATGCAAGACTGCATGCGTGAATGCAAGAATGCAAGCAAGAATTCAGAAATGCAAGGAAAAGAATGCAAGCAAGACAGCAAGAATGCATGCAAGAATGCAATCAAGAATGCAAGCAAAAATGCAACTATGCATGCGAGAATGCAACAATGCAAGCAAGAATGCATGCAGGAATGCAAGCAAGAATCGAACAAAACAAGAATGAAAGCAAGACTGCAAGAATGGAAGCAAAAATGCAAGCAAGAATGCTAGCACGCAAGCAAGAATGCAAAAAAGAATGCAAGATAGAATGGAAGAATGCATGCAAGAATGCAAGCAGGAATGTAAGAATGGATTAATGCAAGTAAGAATGTATGCACGAATGCATGCAAGATTGCAAGACTGCATGCAAGAATACAAGCAAGAATTCAAGCAAGAATGCAAGAATGCAAGCAAGAATGCAAGAATGGAAGAATGCAAGCAAGACTGCAAGAATGCATTGAAGAATGCAGGAATGCATGCAAGAATGCATGAAAGCATGCAAGAATGCAAGCAAGAATGCAAGAATGCATGCGAGAATGCAACAATGCAAGCAAGAATGCATGCAAGAAATCAATCAAGAATCCAACAAAGCAAGAATGCAAGCAAGAATGTAAGAATGCAAGCTAAAATGCAAGCAAGAATGCTAGCACGCAAGCAAGAATGCAGGAATGCAAAAAAGAATGCAAGAAAGAATGGAAGAATGCATGAAAGAATGCAAGCAGGAAATTAAGAATGGATGAATGCAAGCAAGAATGTATGCAAGAATGCATGCAAGATTGCAAGAATGCAAGCAAGAATGCAAACAAGAATGCAAGAATGCATGCAAGAATTAAAGAATGCAAGAAAGCATGCGAGAATGCAAGAATGCAAGCAAGAATGCAAGCAAGAATGCAAGAATGCAAGCTAAAATGCAAGCAAGAATGCTAGCACGCAAGCAAGAATGCAGGAATGCAAAAAAGAATGCAAGAAAGAATGGAAGAATGCATGCAAGAATGCAAGCAGGAAATTAAGAATGGATGAATGCAAGCAAGAATGTATGCAAGAATGCATGCAATATTGCAAGAATGCAAGAAAAAAATGCAAGAGTGTATGCAAGAATGCAAGCAAGCATGCAGGAATGCAAGAATGGATGAAATGGCAGCAAGAATGCAAGATTGTATGCAAGAATGCATGAATGCAAGCAAGAATTAAAGAATGCAAGAAAGCATGCGAGAATGCAAGAATGCAAGCAAGAATGCAAGCAAGAATCCAACAAAGCAAGAATGCATGCAAGATTGCATGCATGAATGCAAGAACGCATGCGTGAATGCAGGAATGCAAGAACGCAGGAATGCAAGAATGCAGGCAAGAATGCATGCAAGAATGCAAGAATGCATGCAAGATTGCAAGAATGTAAGAAAGAATGCAATAACGCAAGCATTAATCTAAGAATGCAACAATGCAAACAAGACTGCAAGAACAAATGAATGTATGGAAGAATTCAAGCAAAATGCAGGAATGCAAGCAAGAATGCAAGAATGGAAGAATGCAAGCAAGACAGCAAGAGTGCATGCAAGAATGGAATCAAGAATGCAAGAAATAATGCAAGAAAGCAAGCAGGAATGCAAGAATGCAGGCAAGGATGCCAGAATACATGCAGGAATGCATGCAAGAATGGAAGCAGGAATGCAAGAATGCAGGCAAGGATGCCAGAATACATGCAGGAATGCATGCAAGAATGGAAGCAAGAATGCAAGAATGCATGAGAGATTGCAACAATGCAAGCAAGAATGCAAGAATGCATGCAAGCATGCAAGCAAAAATGCAAGCAAAAATGCAAGCAAGAATGCTAGCACGCAAGCAAGAATGCAGGAATGCAAAAAAGAATGCAAGAAAGAATGCAAGAATGCATGCAAGAATGCAAGCAGGAATGTCAGAATGGATTAATGCAAGCAAGAAAGCATGCAAGAATGCATGCAAGATTGCAAGACTGCATGCAAGAATGCAAGAACGCATGCGAGAATGCAAGAACGCAGGCAAGAATGCATGCAAGCAAGAAAGAATGCAAGAACGCAAGCAAGAATCTAAGAATGAAACAATGCAAACAAGAATGCAAGAACAAATGAATGTATGCAAGAATTCAAGCAAGAATGCAAGAAAGCAAGCAAGAATGCAAGAATGGAAGAATGCAAGCAAGACTGCAAGAATGCATTGAAGAATGCAGGAATGCATGCAAGAATGCATGAAAGCATGCAAGAATGCAAGCAAGAATGCAAGAATGCATGCGAGAATGCAACAATGCAAGCAAGAATGCATGCAAGAAATCAATCAAGAATCCAACAAAGCAAGAATGCAAGCAAGAATGCAAGAATGCAAGCTAAAATGCAAGCAAGAATGCTAGCACGCAAGCAAGAATGCAGGAATGCAAAAAAGAATGCAAGAAAGAATGGAAGAATGCATGAAAGAATGCAAGCAGGAAATTAAGAATGGATGAATGCAAGCAAGAATGTATGCAAGAATGCATGCAAGTTTGCAAGAATGCAAGCAAGAATGCAAACAAGAATGCAAGAATGCATGCAAGAATTAAAGAATGCAAGAAAGCATGCGAGAATGCAAGAATGCAAGCAAGAATGCAAGCAAGAATGCAAGAATGCAAGCTAAAATGCAAGCAAGAATGCTAGCACGCAAGCAAGAATGCAGGAATGCAAAAAAGAATGCAAGAAAGAATGGAAGAATGCATGCAAGAATGCAAGCAGGAAATTAAGAATGGATGAATGCAAGCAAGAATGTATGCAAGAATGCATGCAATATTGCAAGAATGCAAGAAAAAAATGCAAGAGTGTATGCAAGAATGCAAGCAAGCATGCAGGAATGCAAGAATGGATGAAATGGCAGCAAGAATGCAAGATTGTATGCAAGAATGCATGAATGCAAGCAAGAATTAAAGAATGCAAGAAAGCATGGGAGAATGCAAGAATGCAAGCAAGAATCCAACAAAGCAAGAATGCATGCAAGATTGCATGCAAGAATGCAAGAACGCATGCGTGAATGCAGGAATGCAAGAACGCAGGAATGCAAGAATGCAGGCAAGAATGCATGCAAGAATGCAAGAATGCATGCAAGATTGCAAGAATGTAAGAAAGAATGCAATAACGCAAGCATTAATCTAAGAATGCAACAATGCAAACAAGACTGCAAGAACAAATGAATGTATGGAAGAATTCAAGCAAAATGCAGGAATGCAAGCAAGAATGCAAGAATGGAAGAATGCAAGCAAGACAGCAAGAGTGCATGCAAGAATGGAATCAAGAATGCAAGAAATAATGCAAGAAAGCAAGCAGGAATGCAAGAATGCAGGCAAGGATGCCAGAATACATGCAGGAATGCATGCAAGAATGGAAGCAAGAATGCAAGAATGCATGAGCGTTTGCAACAATGCAAGCAAGAATGCAAGAATGCATGTACGCATGCAAGCAAAAATGCAAGCAAGAATGCTAGCACGCAAGCAAGAATGCAGGAATGCAAAAAAAGAATGCAAGGAAGAATGCAAGAATGCATGCAAGAATGCAAGCAGGAATGTCAGAATGGATTAATGCAAGCAAGAAAGCATGCAAGAATGCATGCAAGATTGCAAGACTGCATGCAAGAACGCATGCGAGAATGCAAGAACGCAGGCAAGAATGCATGCAAGCAAGAAAGAATGCAAGAACGCAAGCAAGAATCTAAGAATGAAACAATGCAAACAAGAATGCAAGAACAAATTAATGTATGCAAGAATTCAAGCAAGAATGCAAGAATGCAAGCAAGAATGCAAGAATGGAAGAATGCAAGCAAGACTGCAAGAATGCATTGAAGAATGCAGGAATGCATGCAAGAATGCATGAAAGCATGCAAGAATGCAAGCAAGAATGCAAGAATGTATGCAAGAATGCAAGCAAGAATTCAGGAATGCAACCAAGAATGCAAGCAGGAATGCAAGTATGCATGCAGGAATGCAAGCATGCCAGACAGAATGCAAGAAAGAATGCAAGAACGCACGCAAGAATACATGCATGAATGCGAACAAGAATGCAAGAATGCATGCAAGATTGCAAAATTGCAAGCAAGACTGCAAGGATGCAAGAATGCAAGGTTGCATGCAAGAATGCAAGAAAAAACACAAGATTGCATGCAAGAATGCAAGTCTGCAAGCTAGAATGCAAGCAAGAATGCAAGAATGCATGCAAGATTGCAAGAAAGTTAGACAGAATGCAAGAAAAAAGAAAGAATGCAAGCAAGAATTCAAGAATGCATGCAAGACTGCACGAATGCATGCAAGAATGCAAGAAGGTAAGCAAGAAAGTAAGAATGCAAGAATGCAAGCTAGAATGCAAGAATGCAAGCAAGAATGTAAGAATGCATGCAAGAATGCATGCAAGAATGCAAGCAAGAATGCATGAAAGATAGCAAGAATGGAGCAAGAATGCAAGAATGTATGCGCGAATGCAAGAATGCAAGCAAGAATTCAGGAATGCAACCAATAATTCAAGAATCGAAACAAGAATGCAAGAATGCATGCAGGAATGCAAGAATGCAAGAAAGAATGCAAGAACGCAAGCAAGAATGCAAGAACAAATGAATGTATGCAAGAATTCAAGCAAAAATGCAAGAATGCAAGCATGAATGCAAGAATGCCAGAATGGAAGAATGCAAGCAAGACTGCAAGAATGCATGCAAGAATGCAAGCAAGAATGCATGCAAGAATGCAAGAATATATGCGAGGATGCAAGAATGCATGCAGGAATGCACAAATGCAAGATAGAATGCAAGAACGCATGCAAGAATGCATGCATTAATGCCAGCAAGATTGCAAGAATGCACACAAGATTGCAAGAATGCAAGCAAGTCTGCAAGAATGCAAGAATGCAAGAAAGAATGCAAGGTTGCATGCCAGACTGCAAGAAAGAACGCAAGATTGCATGCAAGAACGCAAGCAAGAATGCTGGAATACAAGAATGGAAGAAAGAATGCAAGAAAAAATGTAACAATGTATGCAAGAATGCAAGCAAGAATGCAAGCAAGAATGCAAGAATGGAAGAATGCAAGAATGCAAGCAAGACTGCAAGACTGCAAGAATGCAAGAAAGAATGCAAGCAAGAATGCAAGCATGCAAGCAAGAATGCAGGAATGCAAGAATGCAAGAAAGAATGCAAGAATGCATGCAGGAATGCAAGCAAACATGCAAGCAAGAAGGCCAGCACGCAAGCAAGAATGCAGGAATGCAAGAATGCAAACAAGATTGCAAGAATGCAAGCAAGAATGCAAGAATACATGCAAGAATGCACGAATGCATGCAAGAATGCAAGAATGCCAGCAAGAATGTAAGAATGCAAGAATGCAAGCAAGAATGTAAGAATGCATGCAAGAATGCAAGCAAGAATGCAAGAAAGCATGCGAGAATGCATGAATGCAAGCAAGAGTGCAAGGAAGCATGCAAGAATGCAAGCAAGAATCCAAGAAAGCAAGAATGCAAGCAAGAATGCAAGCAAAAACTCCAAAACACCCACTCCAAAACACCACAACATACACACTCCAAAACAGTGAAAAGCACTGTCCGAAACACTCCAAAACACCCCAAAACTCTCCAAACTCTCACTCTGACACTCCAAAAAACACTCCAAAAAATTCGTAAACACACACTCCAAAACACTCAATATAAAATACTCACTAAAACATTCTAAAACTCACTCTCCAAAATACACACTCCAGAACATGCCAAAACACACACTCCAAAACACTCACTCCGAAAGCCTCCAAAACACTCACTCCAAAACACACACTCTAAAACGCAAAATCAAAAACACTCGCTCACAAACACTCACTCCAACACACCCATTCCAAAACACTCACTCCAAAACATCCCCTCCAAAACACTCCAAACACACACTCCATAACACTCACTCCGAAACAAACACTCCAAACAACTCACTCCAAAACAAAGCAAAACACACACTCCAATACAATCACTCCAAAAGACTCACTCCAAAACAATCACTCCAAAAGAGTCCAAAACACACACTCCAAAACACACCCTACAAAACAATACAAAACATTCACTCCAAAACAAACACTCCAAAACATTCACTCCAAAACACTAACTACAAAACACTACTAAACACTCACTCAAAAACACTCACTCCAAAACACAGAATCCAAAGCACACACTCCAAAACATTCCGTCCAAAACAGATACTCCAAAACACTCACTCCAAAACATCCACTACAAAACGCACACTAAAAACATTACAAAGCACTCACTCCAAAACACTCACTCAAAAACACACTCAAAAAACTCCAAACACTCACTCCAAAACACTCACTCCAAAACACTCACACCAAATACTCCAATACTCTCACTCCAAAACACTCCAAAACTCTCATTCCAAGACACTCACGCCAAAACATTCCAAAACACACACTCCAAAACACTCACTCCAAAACACTCACACCAAACACTCCAAAATACACACTCCAAATCACTCCAAAACACTCACTCCAAGACATTCACTCCAAAACATTCCAAAACACACCCTCCAAAGCACTCCAAAACAAACACTCCAAACCACTCACTCCAAAACACTCCAAAACACACTCCAAAACACCCATTCCCAGACACTCCAAAACACTCACTCCAAAGCACTCAATCCAAAACACTCACTCCAAAACACTCCAAAACACTCACTCCAAAACAAACAATCCAAAACACTTACTCCAAAACACTCTAAAACACTCACTCCAAAACACTCCAAAATAACCACTCCAAAACACTGCAAAATCCACACACTAAAACACTCACTCCAAAACGCACACTCAAAAACACTCCAAAACACTCTAAAAAACTCACTCCAAAGCACTCATTCCATAAAAACACTCTAAAACACACCCCAAAACACTCACTACAAAACATTACAAAACATCCCCTCCAAAACACTCCTAAACACACACTCCATAACACTCACTCCGAAACAAACACTCCAAACAACTCACTCCAAAACAAAGCAAAACACACACTCCAAAACAGTCACTCCAAAAGACTCACTCCAAAACACTCCAAAATACTCACTCCAAAAGAGTCCAAAACACACACTCCAAAACACACACTACAAAACAATACAAAACATTCACTCCAAAACAAACACTCCAAAACATTCACTCCAAAACACAGAATCCAAAGCACACACTCCAAAACATTCCATCCAAAACAGATACTCCAAAACACTCACTCCAAAACATCCACTACAAAACGCACACTAAAAACATTACAAAGCACTCACTCCAAAACACACTCAAAAACACACTCAAAAAACTCCAAACACTCACTCCAATACTCTCACTCCAAAACACTCCAAAACTCTCATGCCAAGACACTCACGCCAAAACATTCCAAAACACACACTCCAAAACACTCACTCCAAAACACTCACACCAAACACTCCAAAATACACACTCCAAATCACTCCAAAACACTCACTCCAAGACATTCACTCCAAAACATTTCAAAACACACCCTCCAAAGCACTCCAAAACACTAACTCCAAAACACTCACTCCAAAACATACCAAAACACACTCCAAAACACTCATTCCCAGACACTCCGAAACACTCACTCCAAAGCACTCAATCCAAAACACTCACTCCAAAACAGTCCAAAACACTCACTCCAAAACAAACAATCCAAAACACTTACTCCAAAACACTCCAAAATAACCACTCCAAAACACTGCAAAATCCACAAACTAAAACACTCACTCCAAAACGCACACTCAAAAACACTCCAAAACACTCTAAAAAACTCACTCCAAAGCACTCATTCCATAAAAACACTCTAAAACACACCCCAAAACATTCCAAAACACTCACTCCAATATACACACTTAAAAACACTCACTCCAAAACAAACACTCAAAAACACACTGCAAAACACTGCGAAATGCACACTCCAAAACACTCACTCCAAAACACACGCTCAAAACCATCACAAAACACTCACTCCAAAACAAACACTCCAAAACACACTCAAAAACACACTTTAAAAAAAACTCAAACACTCTCCAAAGCAAACACTCCAAAACAGTCACTACAAAACACACCAAAGCACTCACTCCGAAACATATTCACTCTAAAACACATTCAAAACACTCACACAAAAATACACACTCCAAAACAGTCCAAAACAGTCACTCCAAAAGGCACAATCCGAAAAACTCACTTCAAAACAATCCAAAACACACACACTCCAAATCACTCCAAAACACACACACTCCAAATATTTTGGAGTGAGTATTTTGGAAAGTTTGTTTTGGAATGTTTTTGAGCGTGATTTTGGAGTTTGTGCTTTAGAGTGAGTGCTTTGGAGTGAGTATTTTGGAGGTTTTTTTTGGAGTGTGTGTTTTTGAGTGAGTGGCTTGGAGTGTGTTTTGGAGAGAATGTTTTGGAGTGTTTGTTTGGCAGTGACGTTTTTGAGTGTATGTTTTGGGATGTGTGTTTTCGAGTGAGTGTTTTTGCGTGTTCTGGAGTGTGTGTTTAGCGGTGTGTGTTTTGGAGTGTTTCTTTTAGAGTGTGTTTTGGAGTAAGTATATTGGAGTTTGTGTTTTGGAGTGAGTTTTGGAGTGACTGTTTTGGAGTGTTTTGGATTATCTGATTTGGAGTGTTTTGGTGTGAATGTCCTGGAGTGTTTTAGGGTGTTTGTTTTTGGGTGCGTGCATTGTAGAGTTATTTTGAGTGATTGTTTTGGAGTGTGTGTTTTGGAGTGTGTATTTTTGAATGTGTTTTGGAGTGAGTGCTTTGGAGTGAGTGTTTTGTAGTATTTTGGAGTAGGTTTTGGAGTGTTTTAGACTGAGTGTTTGGAGTGTTTTCGAATTAGTGTTTTTGAGTGAGTGGTTTGGAATGTTTGGAGTGAGTGTTTTGGAGGGTTTTGGAGTTTGTGTTTTGGAGTGTGTTTGGAGTGTTTTGGGGTGATTGTTTTGAAGTGTTTTGGAGTGACTGTTTTGGACTCAATTGGAGTAAATATTTTATAGTTTGTGTATTGCAGTGAGTGATTTGGAGTGTGAGTTTTGGATTTCTTTGGGGTAGGCATTTTGGAGTGTTTGTCTTGGAGTGAGTGTTTTTGAGTGTGTGTTTTGGAGTGTGAGTGCTTTGGGGTGTGTATTTTGGACTGTTTTGGAGTGAGTATATTGGAGTGTTTTGGTGTGTGTGTTTTGGAGTATTTTGGAGTGAGTGCTTTGGAGAGTGTGTTTTGGTATGTTTTGGAGTGAATGTTTTAGAGCGTATGTATTGGAGTATTTTAGAGTGGGTGTTTTGGAGTGAGTGTTTTGTAATGTTTTGTAGTGTGTGTTTTGGAGTGTTCTGGAGTGAGTGTTTTGGAGTGAGTGTTTTGGAATGCGTGTTCTCGTGTTTTTTGTAGTTAGTGTTTTGGAGTGTGTGTTTAGGAGTGTTTTGGAGGATATGTTTTGGAGTGTGTATTTTCGAGTGCGTGTTTTGGAGAGTGTTTTGGAGCGTTATGGTGTGATGTGGAATGGGTGTGTTTTGGCGTGAGTGTTTTGGAGTGTGTCATTTGGAGTGAATATCTTGGAATTTTCTGGAGTGTGTATTTTGGTGTGATTTGGCGAGTCCGTGTTTAGGAGTGTTTTGGAGTGACTGTCTTGGAATGTTATGGAGTTTGCGTTTTGGAGTGAGTGTTTTGGATTGTGCGTTATGGACTGATTGTTTTGGGGTGCTTTGGAGTGAATATTTTGGAGTTTGTGTTTTGGAGTGTGTCTTGGAGTGTTTTGGAGGGTTTGTTTTGGAGTGAGTCTTTTGGAGTGAGTGTTTTGGAGTGTTTTGGAGTGGGTTTTGGAGTGTTTTGATGTGAGTGTTTTGGAGTGAGTCTTTTGGAGTGGGTTTTGGAGTGTTTTGGTGTGAGTGTTTACGAATTAATATTTTGGAGTGAATGTTTTGGAGTGTGTGTTTTGGAGTCAGTGTCTTGGAATGTTCTGGATTGTGTGTTTTGGTGTTTTTTGGAGTGTTTGTTCTGGAGTGTTTTGTAGTGAATGTTTTGGAGTGTGTGTTTTGGAGTGCATTGGAGTGTGTGTCTTGGAATGTTTTGGAGTGTGTGTTGGAGTGTTTTGCAGTGATTTGGAGAGTGTGTGATTTGAAGTGCTTTGGTGTGAGTGTCTTGGAGTGTTTTGGAGTGTTCTGGAGTGTCTGTTTTGGAGTGAGTGTTTTGGAGTATTTTTGAGTGAGGGTTTTGGAGTGTGCATTGGAGTCTGAGTTTTGGAGCATTTTGGAGTGAATGCTTTGGAGAGGGTGTTTTGGTATGTTTTGGAGTGAGTGTTTTGGAGTGTGTGTTTAGCAGTTTTTTGGATTGTTTTTGTGTTTGCGTTTAGGAGTGAGTGTTTTAGAGGATGTGTTTTGGAGGGTGTGTTTTGGAGTGTGTGTTTAGGAGTGTTTTGGAGCATGTGTTTTGGAATGCTTTGGATTGAATGTCTTGGAGTGAGTGTTTTGGAGTGGGTGTTTTGGTGTGTTTTGAAGTGAGTGTTTTGGAGTGAGTGTTTTGGAGTGTGTTTTGGAGTGATTGTTTGGGAGTGTTTGTTTTGGAGTGAGTGCTTTGGAGTGTTTTGGAGTGAGTTTTTTTGAGTGCTTTGGATTGTTTTTGAGTGTGTGTTTTGGAGTGAGTGTTTTAGAGGGTGTGTTTTGGAGTGCTTTGGAGTGCTTGTTTTGGAGTGTTTAGGAGTGAGTGTTTTGTAATGTTTTGTTGTGTTTGTTTTGGAGTGGTTTGAAGTGAGTGTTTTGTAATGTTTTGTAGTGTGTGTATTGTAGTGTGTATTTTGGAGTGTTTTGGAGTGAGTGTTTTGGAGCGTTTGTTTTGCAGTGAGTGTTCTGGAGTGTTTTTGAGTGTTTTGGAGTGAGTGTATTGGGGTGAGTGTTTTGGAGTGATTGTTTTGTAATTTTTGTTGTGTGTTTTGGACAGTGTTGGAGTGTTTTGGAGTGAGTATTTTGGAGTATTTTGGTGTGTTTTGGAGTGAGTGTTTTGGAATGTGAGTTTTGGTATGTTTTGGAGTGTTTGTTTTGGAGTTAATGCTTTGGAGTGTGTGTTTAGGATAATTTTGGACGGTGTGTTTTGGAATGTTTTGGAGTGACTGTCTTGGAGTGTGTGTTTTGGAGTGTTTTGGAGTGAGTGTTTTGGAATGAGTATTTTGTAGTTTTTGTTTTGCAGAGATTGCTTTGGAGAGATTGCTTTGGAGTGTGTGTTTTGGACTGAGTGTTTTGGACTGAGTGTTTTGGAGTGTTTGGAGCGTTTTGGAGTGTGTGTTTTGGAGTTGGACTCACTTGGAGCAATATTTTGTAGTTTGTGTTTTGGAGTGTGTGTTTTGGAGTGTGCGTTTCTCAGTGTTTTGGAATGAGTGTTTTGGCGTGTGAGTTTTGAAGTGTTTTGTAATGTTTTGTAGTTTGTGTTTTAGAGTGTGTATTTTGCAGTGATTGTTTTGGAGTGAGTGTTTGGAGTGTTTGTTTTGGAGTGAGTGTTGAGAAGTGTTTTTGTGTGTGTTTTGGAGTGTCTGTTTTGTAGTGTGTATTTTGAAATGTTTTGGAGTGATTGTTTTGGACTGTTTTGGAGTAAGTATTTTGGAAATTGTGTTTTGGAATGCGTGTTTTGGTTTGTGATTTTCGGAATGTTTGGGAGTGAGTATTTTGGTGTGTGAGTTTTGGAGTGAGTGTTTTGTAATGTTTTGTAGTGTGCGCTTTGGAGTGTGTTTTGGAATGTGTAATGTGGAGTGAGTGTTTTGGAGTGTTTGTTTTGGAGTGTTTTGGAGCGTGATTTTGGAGTGTGTGTTTGGAGTGAGTGCTTTGGAGTGAGTATTTTGGAGTGTTTTTTGGTGTGGGTGTTTTGAAGTGTTTTCTAAGTGTTTTGGAGTGTGTGTTTTGGAGTGAGTGTTTTGGAGAGTGTGTTTTGGAGTGAGTGTTTTGTAGTTTTTTGGAGTAATTTTGAGTTTGCGTTTTGGAATGAGTGTTTTAGATGGTGTATTTTGGAGTGGGTATTTTGGAGTGAGTATTTTAGAGTGTTTTGGAGTAAGTGTTATGGAGTGTGTGTTTGGAGTGTGTGTTTAGGAGTGTTTTGGAGGGTGTGTTTTGGAATGTTTTGGACTGAATGTCTTGGAGTGAGTGTTTTGCAGTGTGTTCTTTAGAGTGTGAGTGTTTTGGAGTGTTTATTTGCACTGTTTTGGAGTGAGTATATTGGAGTCTTTTGGAGTGTGTTTTGGAGCATTTTGGAGTGAATGCTTTGGAGAGTGTGCTTTGGTATTTTTGGAGTGAGTGTTTTGGAGTGTGTGTTTAGCAGTTTTTTTGGAGTGTTTTTGTGTTTGCGCTTAGGAGTGTGTGTTTTAGAGGGTGTGTATTGGAGTGGGTGTTTTGGAGTGCGTGTTTTAGAGTGTTTCGGAGTGAGTGTTTTGTAATGTTTTGTAGTGTGTGTTTTGGAGTGAGTGTTTTGGAGTGAGTGTTTTGGAGGATGTGTTTTGGAGTTTTTTGAGAGTGTGTTTTGGAGTGAATGTTTTGGAGTGAGTGCTTTGGAGTGACTGTTTTGGTGTGTGTTTTTGAGTGTGAGTTTTGGCGTGAGTGTTTTAGAGTGTTTTGGAGTGTGTTTTTTGGGGTGATTGTTTGGGAGTGTTTGTTTTGGAGTGAGTACTTTGGAGTGTGTTGGAGTGAGTTATTTAGAGTGTCTTGGATTGTTTTTGAGTTTGCGTTTTGGAGTCAGTGTTTTAGAGGGTGTGTTTTGGAGTGCTTTGGATGGTTGTTTTGGAGTGTTTTGGAGTGAGTGTTTCGGAGTAAGTGTTTTGGTGTGAGTGTTTTGTAATGTTTTGTAGTGTGTGTTTTGGAGTGTTTTGGAGTGACTGTTTTGGAGTGTGTTTTGGAGTGTTTGTTTTGGAGTGAGTGCTTTGGAATGAGAGCTTTTTAGTTTGCCTCTTGGCATGAGTGTTTTGGAGCGTTTTGGATTGATTGTTTTGGACTCAATTGGAGTAAGTATTTTGTAGTTTGTATTTTGAGTGAGTGTTTTGGAGTGTGCGTTTCGCAGTGTTTTGGAGTGAATGTTTTGGAGTGTTATTGAGCGTAATTTTGGAGTGTGTTTCGGAGTGAGTGCTTTGGAGTGAGTATTTTGGAGTCATGTTTTTGGAGTGTGTGTTTTGAAGTGTTTTGGGGAGTGTTTTGGAGTGTGTGTTTTGTAATGTTTTGTAGTGTGTGTTTTGGAGTGTTTTGGAGTGAGTGTTTTGGAGTCAATTTTTGGAGTGTGTGTTTGAAGTGTTTTGGAGTGAGTGCTTTGGAGTGTGTGTTTTGCACTGTTTTGAGTGTTTATTTTGGGGTGAGTGCGTTGGAGTGACTATTTTGGAGTGAGAGTTTTGTAATGTTTTGTAGTGTGTGTTTTGGAGTGTGTGTTTTGGAGAGTTTTGGAGTGCTTGTTTTGGAGTGAGTATTTTGAAGTTAGTGTTTTGGAGTGAATGTTTTGCAGTGTTTTGGAGTGTTTATTTTGGGGTGAGTGTATTGGAATGAGTGTTTTGTAATGTTTTTTAGTGTGTGTTTTGGAGTGATTTGGAGTGAGTGTTCTGGAGTGTTTTGGAGTGTGTTTTGGAGTGTGTGTATTAGAGTGAGTGTTTTGGAGTGAGTGCTTTGGAGTGTTTGTTTTGGAGTGAGTGTTTTGGAGTGTTTGATTTGAGGTGAGTGTATTGGAGTGAGTGTTTTGTAGAGTTTTTTAGTGTGTGTTTTGGAGTGAGTGTTGTGGAGTGTTTTGGAGTGCGTTTTGGAGTGTTTGTATTTGAGTGAGTGGTTTGGAGTGTTTTGAGTGTTTTGGAAAGAGTGCTTTGGAGTGAGAGTTTTTGAGTCTGCCTTTTGGAGTGAATGATTTAGAGTGTTTCTTTTGGAGTGTTTTGGAGTGACTGTTTTGGAGTGAGTATTTTGGAGTAAGTGTTTTGGAGTGAGTGCTTTGGAGTTTGTGTTTTGGAGTGCGTGTATTGGACTGTGTGTTTTGGAGTGAGTGTTTTGGAATGTTTTGGAGTGTGCGTTTTTGAGTGAGTGTGTTGGAGTGAGTTTTTCGTAATGCGTGTTTTGTCGTGAGTGGTTTGGAGTGAGTGTTTTGGAGTTTCTGCTTTGGATAGAATGTTTCGGAGTATGTGTTTTAGGAGTCTTTTGGAGTGTGTGTTTTCGAATGAGTGTTTTGGAGTGATTTGTAGTGTGTTTTGGAGTGTTTTGGAGTGAATGTTTTGGCATGTTCTGGAGTGTGCGTTTTGGAGTGTTTTGGATTGTTTTGGAATGTGTGTTCTGGACTGTTTTGGAATGTGTATTTTGGAATGTTTTGGACTGTGTGTTTTGGTATGTTTTGGAGAGAATGTTTTGTAGTGAGTGCTTTGGAGTGAGTGGTTTGGAATGATTGTTTTGGAGTGAGAGCTTTGGAGTGTTTTTGAGTGTGTGTTTTGGAATGGTTTGGAGTGTGTATTTTGGAGTGATTGTTTTGGGATGAGTGTTTTGGAGTTTGTTTTGGATTGTTTTGGCGTGTTTGTTTTGGAGTGAGTGTTTTGGAGTGTGCACTCCAAAACACACTGCAAACCACTCGCTCAAAAGCACTCATTCCAAAACACTGCAAAACACTCACTCCAAAACGCTCCTAAACACACTACAAACCACTCACTTAAAAACACTCTTTCCAAAACACTCCAAAACGCTCACTCCAAAACACTCCAAAACCCACTCCAAAATACTCCAAAACACTCACTCCAAAACACACACTCCAAAACACGCCAAAACACACACTCCAGAACATTCCAAGACACTCACTCCAAAACATTCCAAATCACACATTCCAAAACACTTACTCCAAAACACACACAC
This sequence comes from Somniosus microcephalus, assembly GCF_052327205.1. Classification (NCBI taxonomy): domain Eukaryota; kingdom Metazoa; phylum Chordata; class Chondrichthyes; order Squaliformes; family Somniosidae; genus Somniosus; species Somniosus microcephalus. Next base: position 2,840,891 of record NC_141008.1, read on the forward strand.
ACCAAGTTACTCCAAAACACTCCAAAACACACACTCTCCAAATCACTCCAAAACACTCCAAAACACACACTCCAGAACATTCCAAGACACTCACTCCAAACCACTGCAAATCATACATTCCAAAACATTCACTCCAAAAAAAATCCAAAACATACACACTCCAGATCACACCAAAAAACTCACTCCAAAACACTCCAAATCACACAATCCAAAACACTCCAAAACATTCACTCCAAAACACAAACTCCAAAACACTCAGTCCAAAGCAAGCACTCGAAAACACACACTCCGAAACACTCCAAAACAAACACCCCAAAACACTCTCTCCAAAACACTCACTGCAAAACACTCACTCCAAAACACTCACTCCAAAAGAGCCCAAAACACTCACTTCAAAACACAAACTCCAAAATTATTATTCCAAAACAGTCTAAAATAATCACTCCAAAACACACCAAAACACTCCAAAACAAACACTCTAAAACACTCCAAAACAAACACACCAGATCATTCCAACACACTGACTCCAAAACACTCAAAAACACACTCCAAACCACTCACTCAAAAACACTTTCAATACACTCCAAAACACACACAATAAAACATTCCAAAACCCAGTCCAAAATACTCCAGAACAATCACTCCATAACACTCACTCCAAAATAATCACTCCAAAATACACACTCCAAAACACTAAGTCCAAATCACTCCAAAATACACAAACTCCAAATCACCCTAAAACACTCCAAAACACACAGTCCAGAACATTGCAAGACATTCACACCAAAAAACTCCAAATCACACACTCCAAAACACTCTCAAAAAAACGCCAAACATACATTCCACAACACATCAAAACACTCCAAAACACTCACTCCAAATCACTCACTCCAAACCACTCACTCCAAAGCATTCCAAAACTCTCACTCCAAAACACACCAAAACACACACTCCTGGTAGAATAGATGGGGGAGAGCCAGTAGATGTGGTGTACCTGGACTTCCAAAAGGCCTTCGATAAGGTCCCACATAAAAGATTAGCATGGAAAATTGAGGCTCATGGGATAAAGGGGAAAGTTTTGGCGTGGATAGGGAACTGGCTGTCAGATAGAAAACAGAGAGTTGGAATAAACGGCTCATTTTCTGAATGGCAGGCAGTAACAAGTGGGGTACCACAGGGATCTGTCCTGGGCCCCCAGCTGTTCACAATTTACATTAATGACCTGGATCAGGGAGTCGGATGCAGCATTTCCAAATTTGCAGACGACACTAAACTAGGAGGTGGGGTGGGCTCAGAGGAAGAGACCAGGAAGCTCCAGAGCGATTTGGACAGACTGGGCGATTGGGCGGATAAATGGCAGATGCACTATAATGTGGACAAGTGCGAAGTTATCCACCTTGGGTGCAGGAACGGGAGGGCAAATTATTATTTAAATGGCAATAGATTGGGAGAGGGGGAAGTACAGAGAGACCTGGGTGTTCTTGTACACCAGTCACTGAAGGCGAGCATGCATGTGCAACAGGCGGTCAAGAAGGCAAACGGTATGCTGGCCTTCATAGCAAAAGGGTTAGAATACAGGAACAGGGATACCTTGCTGCAGCTGTACAGGGCACTGGTGAGACCACACCTCGAGTACTGTGTACAGTTTTGGTCGCCTCATCTGAGGAAGGATGTTCTTGCCATGGAGGGGGTGCAGCGGCGATTCACCAGGCTGATACCAGGAATGGCGGGAATGACCTATGAGGAGAGACTATGTAGTTTAGGGATGTACACACTGGAGTTTAGAAGATTGAGAGGGGACCTCATAGAAGTGTATAAAATTCTGACAGGTCTAGACAGACTGGATGCAGAAGGAATGTTTCCCTTGGCGGGTGAGAACAGAACTAGAGGACATAATTTAAGGATAAGGGCTAAACCATTTAGGACAGAGATGAGGGGGAATTTCTTCACTCAGAGAGTGGTGAACCTGTGGAACTCATTGCCACAGAGGGCAGTGTACGCCAGCTCATTAAATATATTTAAGAGGGAATTAGATATATTTCTACGGGCAAAAGGGGTTAAGGGTTACGGAGAGAAGGCGGGGACGGGATACTGAATTAAAGGATCAGCCATGATCTCATTAAATGGCGGAGCAGGCACGAAGGGCCGAATGGCCTACTCCTGCTCCTATCTTCTATGTATCTATGTATCTAAAACACTCTCACTACAAAACACTCCAAAACACAAACTACAAAACATTACAAAACAATCATTCCAAAACACTCACTCCAATACACTCACCCAAAACACACATGCCAAAACACAGCAAAACACTCACTCTAAAACACAAAAACCAAAATACTTATTATGAAACATTCCAAAACAACCACTCCAAAAAACTCAAGAACACTCCAAAATACTCACTCCAAAACGAGCAATCCAAAATTCAATACAAAACACTAAAAAACATTCTCTCCAAAACACTCCAAAACATACTCCAAAACACTCACTCCAAAAAACTCCAAAACACACACTCCTAAACACTCACTCCAAAGCACTCCAAAACACACTACAAAACACTCCAAAACACAGACAACAAAACACTCACTCCAAAACACTCACTCCAATACACACACAAAACTCACATTCCAAAACACTGCAAAACACTAACTCAAAACATAAACACCAAAATAATTATTCCAAAGGAGTCCAAAACAATCACTCCCAAACACTCACAAGCACACCAAAACACTCACTACAAACCACTCACTTCAAAACATTCCAAAACACACACTCCAACACACACACTCCAGAACATGCCACAACACTCACTCCAAAACACACACTCCAAAACACTCCAAAACAAACACTCCAAAACACTGCAAAACACACGTTCCAAAACACTCAATCCAAAACACCAAACAAACACTTTAAAATATTACAAAACACTCACTCCAAAACATTCACTCCAAAACACTCACTCCAAACGTTCCAAAACTTATACCAAAACACTCCAAAACTCTCACTCCAAGACACTCCAAAGCACACACTCCAAAACATTCCAAAACACTCACTCCAAAACACTCACTCCAAAACTCTCTCTCGAAGACACTCCAAAACTCACACTCCAAAACACTCACTCCAAAACACTCACTGTAAAACACTCCGAAACACAATGCAAAACACTCACTCCATAACACAAACACCAAAATGCTTACTCCAAAACAATCCAAAAAAATCACTCCAAAACACACCAAAACACGCTTTACAACCCACGAATTCCAAAACACTCACTCCAAAACACTCCAAAACATACACTCAAAAACACTCCAAAACACACACTCCAAAACACTCACCCCAAAACACTCCAAACATACACTACAAAATATTTCAAAACAATCACTCCAAAACACAAACTCTAAAATACTTATTCCAAAACACTCCAAAACAATCACTCCAAAACACTCAAAAACAGTCCAAAACACTCAGTCCAAAACAAACACTCCAAAACACTCACTCCAAAACACACTCCAAAACACTCACTCCAAAACACACACTGCAAAACACACACTACATAGCATTCACTCCAAAGCACCCACTCCGATACACACCCAAAACTCACATTCCAAAACACTCCACTCCAAACCACTTACTCAAAAACACTCTTTCAATACACTCCAAAATACTCACAATAAAACATTCCAAATCCCAGTCCAGAATACTCCAAATCAACCACTCCAAAACACTCACTCCAAAATAATCACTCCAAAATAAACACTCCAAAACACACAGTCCAAATCACTCACTCCAAATCACTCCAAAATACACACACACCAAATCACCCTAAAACACTCCAAAACACACAAGACATTCACACCAAAAAACTGCAAATCACACACTCCAAAACACTCTCAAAAATATGCCAAACACACATTCCACAACAAATCAAAACTCTCCAAAACACACACGCCAAAACACTGCAAAACACTCACTCTAAAACACAAAAAGCAAAATACTTATTACGAAACATTCGAAAACAACCACTCCAAAACACAACAAAACACTCAAAAACACTCCAAAACACTCACTCCAAAACCAGCACTACAAAACACAATACAAAACATTCAAAAACATTCTCTCCAAAACACTCCAAAACACACTCCAAAACACTCACTCCAAAGCACTCCAAAACATTCGCTCTAAAACACACACTACAAAGCATTCACTCCAAAGCACCCACTCCGATACACACCCAAAACTCACATTCCAAAACACTCCAAAACACACTCCAAACCACTTACTCAAAAACACTCTTTCAACACACTCCAAAGCACTCACAATAAAACATTCCAAATCCCAGTCCAAATTACTCCAAATCAATCACTCCAAAACACTCACTCCAAAATAATCACTCCAAAATACACACTCCAAAACACAGTCCAAATCACTCACTCCAAATCACTCCAAAATACACACACACCAAATCACCCTAAAACACTCCAAAACACACGACATTCACACCAAAAAACTCCAAATCACACACTCCAAAACACTCTCAAAAATACGCCAAACACACATTCCACTTCAAATCAAATCTCTCCAAAACACACACGCCAAAACATTGCAAAACACACTCTAAAACACAGAAACCAAAATACTTATTACGAAACAGTCGAAAACAACCACTCCAAAACAGAACAAAACACTCAAAAACACTCCAAAACACTCACTCCAAAACCAGCACTACAAAACATTCAAAAACATTCTCTCCAAAACACTCCAAAACACACTCCAAAAAACTCCAAAACACACACTCCTAAACACTCACTCCAAAGCACTCCAAAACATTCGCTCTAAAACACACACTACAAAACACTCACTCCAAAGCACTCACTCCGATACACACACCCAAAACTCACATTCCAAAACACTGCAAAACACTCACTCCAAAACATAAACACCAAAATACTTACTACAAAACAGTCCAAAAACAATAATTCCCAAACTCTCCAAAAACACTCCAAAACAAGCACTCCAAAACATTCACTCGAAAAGAATCACTCCAAAGTAATCACTCCAAAACACACCAAAACACTCACTACAAACCACTCACTCCAAAACATTCCAAAACACACACACTCCAGAACATGCCAAAACACTCACTCCAAAACACGCACTCCAAAAAACTCACTACAGAACACTCACTCGAAAACCACACACTCCGAAACACTCCAAAACAAACATTCCAAAACAATGCAAAACACACATTCCAAAACACTCAATCCAAAACACTCCAAAACAAACACTCCAAAACACACATTCCAAAACACTCAATCCAAAACACTCCAAACAAACTCGACAAAATATTACAAAACACTCACTCCAAAACATTCACTCCAAAACACACTCCAAAACACTCACTCCAAATTTCCAAAACACATACCAAAACACTCCAAAACTCTCAGTCCAAGACACTCCAAAGCACACACTCCAAAACATGCCAAAACACTCACTCCAAAACACACTCCAAAACTTCCTCTCCAAGACACTCCAAAACTCACACGCCAATGCACTCACTCCAAAACACTCACTATAAAACACTCCGAAACACAATGCAAAAACACTCACTCCATAACACAAACACCAAAATACTTATTCCAAAACAAGCACTCCAAAACACACCAAAAATTCAAAAACACTCCAAAACACTCAATCCAAAACAAACACTCCAAAACTCACTCCAAAAAAAATCACTCCAAAACACACCAAAACACGCATTACAACACACGAACTCCAAAACGCACACTCCAAAACACACACTCCAGTACATGCCAAAATACACGCCAAAACACACACCAAAACACTCCAAAACACACTCCAAATCACTCACTCCAAAACACTCCAAACACACTACAAAATATTACAAAACAATCAACAAAATACTTATTCCAAAGCACTCCAAAACAATCACTCCAAAACACACACTACAAAACACACTCCAAAACACTCACTCCAAAACTCCCTCTCGAAGACACTCCAAAACTCACACTCCAAAACATTCACTCCAAAACACTCACTATAAAACACTCCGAAACACAATGCAAAACACTCACTCCATAACACAAACACCAAAATGCTTACTCCAAAACAGTCCAAAACAAGCACTCCAAAACACACCAAAAAACAAAAACAGTCCAAAACACTCAATCCCAAACAATCCAAAACTCATTCCAAAAAAAATCACTCCAAAACACACCAAAACACGCATTACAACCCACGAACTCCAAAACGCCCACTCCAAAACACTCACTCCAAAACACTCCAAAACACACACTCAAAAACACTCACTCCAAAACACTCACCCCAAAGCACTCCAAACACACACTACAAAATATTTCATACAAACTCCAAAACACAAACTCTAAAATACTTATTCCAAAACACTCCAAAACAATCACTCCAAAACACTCAAAAACAGTCCAAAACACTCAGTCCTAAACAAACACTCCAAAACAAACACTCCAAAACACACACTCCAAAACACTCACTCCAAAGCACCCACTCCGATACACACCCAAAACTCACATTCCAAAACACTCCAAAACACACTCCAAACCACTTACTCAAAAACACTCTTTCAACACACTCCAAAACACTCACAATAAAACAATCCAAATCCCAGTCCAAAATACTCCAAATCAATCACTCCAAAACACTCACTCCAAAATAATCACTCCAAAATACACACTCCAAAACACACAGTCCAAATCACTCACTCCAAATCACTCCAAAATACACACACACCAAATCACCCTAAAACAGTCCAAAACACACAAGACATTCACACCAAAAAACTCCAAATCACACACTCCAAAACACTCTCAAAAATACGCCAAACACACATTCCACTTCAAATCAAATCTCTCCAAAACACACACGCCAAAACACTGCAAAACACTCACTCTAAAGCACAGAAACCAAAATACTTATTACGAAACAGTCAAAAACAACCACTCCAAAACAGAACAAAACACTCAAAAACACTCAAAAACACTCACTCCAAAACCAGCACTACAAAACATTCAAAAACATTCTCTCCAAAACAATCCAAAACACACTCCAAAACACACTCCAAAAAACTCCAAAACACACACTCCTAAACACTCACTCCAAAGCACTCCAAAACATTCGCTCTAAAACACACACTACAAAACACTCAGTCCAAAGCACGCACTCGAAAACACACACTCCGAAACACTCCAAAACAAACACCCCAAAATACTCTCTCCAAAACACACACTCCAAAACACTCACTGCAAAACACTCACTCCAAAACACTCACTCCAAAAGAGCCCAAAACACTCACTTCAAAACACAAACTCCAAAATTATTATTCCAAAACAGTCTAAAATAATCACTCCAAAACACACCAAAACACGCTTTACAACCCACGAATTCCAAAACACTCACTCCAAAACACTCCAAAACATACACTCAAAAACACTCCAAAACACACACTCCAAAACACTCACCCCAAAACACTCCAAACATACACTACAAAATATTTCAAAACAATCACTCCAAAACACAAACTCTAAAATACTTATTCCAAAACACTCCAAAACAATCACTCCAAAACACTCAAAAACAGTCCAAAACACTCAGTCCAAAACAAACACTCCAAAACACTCACTCCAAAACACACTCCAAAACACTCACTCCAAAACAAACACTGCAAAACACACACTACATAGCATTCACTCCAAAGCACCCACTCCGATACACACCCAAAACTCACATTCCAAAACACTCCACTCCAAACCACTTACTCAAAAACACTCTTTCAATACACTCCAAAATACTCACAATAAAACATTCCAAATCCCAGTCCAAAATACTCCAAATCAATCACTCCAAAACACTCACTCCAAAATAATCACTCCAAAATAAACACTCCAAAACACACAGTCCAAATCACTCACTCCAAATCACTCCAAAATACACACACACCAAATCACCCTAAAACACTCCAAAACACACAAGACATTCACACCAAAAAACTGCAAATCACACACTCCAAAACACTCTCAAAAATATGCCAAACACACATTCCACAACAAATCAAAACTCTCCAAAACACACACGCCAAAACACTGCAAAACACTCACTCTAAAACACAAAAAGCAAAATACTTATTACGAAACAGTCGAAAACAACCACTCCAAAACACAACAAAACACTCAAAAACACTCCAAAACACTCACTCCAAAACCAGCACTACAAAACATTCAAAAACATTCTCTCCAAAACACTCCAAAACACACTCCAAAAAACTCCAAAACACACACTCCTAAACACTCACTCCAAAGCACTCCAAAACATTCGCTCTAAAACACACACTACAAAACACTCACTCCAAAGCACTCACTCCGATACACACACCCAAAACTCACATTCCAAAACACTGCAAAACACTCACTCCAAAACATAAACACCAAAATACTTACTACAAAACAGTCCAAAAACAATAATTCCCAAACTCTCCAAAAACACTCCAAAACAAGCACTCCAAAACATTCACTCGAAAAGAATCACTCCAAAGTAATCACTCCAAAACACACCAAAACACTCACTACAAACCACTCACTCCAAAACATTCCAAAACACACACACTCCAGAACATGCCAAAACACTCACTCCAAAACACGCACTCCAAAAAACTCACTACAGAACACTCACTCGAAAACCACACACTCCGAAACACTCCAAAACAAACATTCCAAAACAATGCAAAACACACATTCCAAAACACTCAATCCAAAACACTCCAAAACAAACACTCCAAAACACACATTCCAAAACACTCAATCCAAAACACTCCAAACAAACTCGACAAAATATTACAAAACACTCACTCCAAAACATTCACTCCAAAACACACTCCAAAACACTCACTCCAAATTTCCAAAACACATACCAAAACACTCCAAAACTCTCAGTCCAAGACACTCCAAAGCACACACTCCAAAACATGCCAAAACACTCACTCCAAAACACACTCCAAAACTTCCTCTCCAAGACACTCCAAAACTCACACGCCAATGCACTCACTCCAAAACACTCACTATAAAACACTCCGAAACACAATGCAAAAACACTCACTCCATAACACAAACACCAAAATACTTATTCCAAAACAAGCACTCCAAAACACACCAAAAATTCAAAAACACTCCAAAACACTCAATCCAAAACAAACACTCCAAAACTCACTCCAAAAAAAATCACTCCAAAACACACCAAAACACGCATTACAACACACGAACTCCAAAACGCACACTCCAAAACACACACTCCAGTACATGCCAAAATACACGCCAAAACACACACCAAAACACTCCAAAACACACTCCAAATCACTCACTCCAAAACACTCCAAACACACTACAAAATATTACAAAACAATCAACAAAATACTTATTCCAAAGCACTCCAAAACAATCACTCCAAAACACACACTACAAAACACACTCCAAAACACTCACTCCAAAACTCCCTCTCGAAGACACTCCAAAACTCACACTCCAAAACATTCACTCCAAAACACTCACTATAAAACACTCCGAAACACAATGCAAAACACTCACTCCATAACACAAACACCAAAATGCTTACTCCAAAACAGTCCAAAACAAGCACTCCAAAACACACCAAAAAACAAAAACAGTCCAAAACACTCAATCCCAAACAATCCAAAACTCATTCCAAAAAAAATCACTCCAAAACACACCAAAACACGCATTACAACCCACGAACTCCAAAACGCCCACTCCAAAACACTCACTCCAAAACACTCCAAAACACACACTCAAAAACACTCACTCCAAAACACTCACCCCAAAGCACTCCAAACACACACTACAAAATATTTCATACAAACTCCAAAACACAAACTCTAAAATACTTATTCCAAAACACTCCAAAACAATCACTCCAAAACACTCAAAAACAGTCCAAAACACTCAGTCCTAAACAAACACTCCAAAACAAACACTCCAAAACACACACTCCAAAACACTCACTCCAAAGCACCCACTCCGATACACACCCAAAACTCACATTCCAAAACACTCCAAAACACACTCCAAACCACTTACTCAAAAACACTCTTTCAACACACTCCAAAACACTCACAATAAAACAATCCAAATCCCAGTCCAAAATACTCCAAATCAATCACTCCAAAACACTCACTCCAAAATAATCACTCCAAAATACACACTCCAAAACACACAGTCCAAATCACTCACTCCAAATCACTCCAAAATACACACACACCAAATCACCCTAAAACAGTCCAAAACACACAAGACATTCACACCAAAAAACTCCAAATCACACACTCCAAAACACTCTCAAAAATACGCCAAACACACATTCCACTTCAAATCAAATCTCTCCAAAACACACACGCCAAAACACTGCAAAACACTCACTCTAAAGCACAGAAACCAAAATACTTATTACGAAACAGTCAAAAACAACCACTCCAAAACAGAACAAAACACTCAAAAACACTCAAAAACACTCACTCCAAAACCAGCACTACAAAACATTCAAAAACATTCTCTCCAAAACAATCCAAAACACACTCCAAAACACACTCCAAAAAACTCCAAAACACACACTCCTAAACACTCACTCCAAAGCACTCCAAAACATTCGCTCTAAAACACACACTACAAAACACTCAGTCCAAAGCACGCACTCGAAAACACACACTCCGAAACACTCCAAAACAAACACCCCAAAATACTCTCTCCAAAACACACACTCCAAAACACTCACTGCAAAACACTCACTCCAAAACACTCACTCCAAAAGAGCCCAAAACACTCACTTCAAAACACAAACTCCAAAATTATTATTCCAAAACAGTCTAAAATAATCACTCCAAAACACACCAAAACACTCCAAAACAAACACTCTAAAACACTCCAAAACAAACACACCAGATCATTCCAACACACTGACTCCAAAACACTCAAAAACACACTCCAAACCACTCACTCAAAAACAATTTCAATACACTCCAAAACACACACAATAAAACATTCCAAAACCCAGTCCAAAATACTCCAGAACAATCACTCCATAACACTCACTCCAAAATAATCACTCCAAAATACACACTCCAAAACACTAAGTCCAAATCACTCCAAAATACACAAACTCCAAACCACCCTAAAACACTCCAAAACACACAGTCCAGAACATTGCAAGACATTCACACCAAAAAACTCCAAATCACACACTCCAAAACACTCTCAAAAAAACGCCAAACATACATTCCACAACACATCAAAACACTCCAAAACACTCACTCCAAAACACACCAAAACACACACTCCAAAACACTCTCACTACAAAACACTCCAAAACACAAACTACAAAACATTACAAAACAATCATTCCAAAACACTCACTCCAATACACTCACCCAAAACACACATGCCAAAACACAGCAAAACACTCACTCTAAAACACAAAAACCAAAATACTTATTATGAAACATTCCAAAACAACCACTCCAAAACACAACAAAACACTCAAGAACACTCCAAAACACTCACTCCAAAACGAGCAATCCAAAACTCAATACAAAACACTAAAAAACATTCTCTCCAAAACACTCCAAAACATACTCCAAAACACTCACTCCAATAAACTCCAAAACACACACTCCTAAACACTCACTCCAAAGCACTCCAAAACACACTACAAAACACTCCAAAACACAGACAACAAAACACTCACTCCAAAACACTCACTCCAATACACTCACACAAAACTCACATTCCAAAACACTGCAAAACACTAACTCAAAAACATAAACACCAAAATAATTATTCCAAAGGAGTCCAAAACAATCACTCCCAAACACTCACAAGCACACCAAAACACTCACTACAAACCACTCACTTCAAAACATTCCAAAACACACACTCCAACACACACACTCCAGAACATGCCACAACACTCACTCCAAAACACACACTCCAAAACACTCCAAAACAAACACTCCAAAACACTGCAAAACACACATTCCAAAACACTCAATCCAAAACACCAAACACTAGAAAATATTACAAAACACTCACTCCAAACGTTCCAAAACTTATACCAAAACACTCCAAAACTCTCACTCCAAGGCACTCCAAAGCACACACTCCAAAACATTCCAAAACACTCACTCCAAAACTCTCTCTCGAAGACACTCCAAAACACACACCCCAAAACACTCACTCCAAAACACTCACTATAAAACACTCCGAACCACAATGCAAAACACTCACTCCATAACACAAACACCAAAATGCTTACTCCAAAACAATCCAAAACAAGCACTCCAAAACACACCAAAAAACAAAAACACTCCAAAACACTCAATCCCAAACAAACAATTCAAAAGTCATTCCAAAAAAAATCACTCCAAAACACACCAAAACACGCTTTACAACCCACGAACTCCAAAACGCCCACTCCAAAACACTCACTCCAAAACACTCCAAAACACACACTCAAAAACACTCCAAAACACACACTCCAAAACACACTCCAAAACACTCACTCCAAAACACACACTCCAAACATACACTACAAAATATTTCAAAACAATCACTCCAAAACACAAACTCTAAAATACTTATTCCAAAACACTCCAAAACAATCACTCCAAAACACTCAAAAACAGTCCAAAACACTCAGTCCAAAACAAGCACTCCAAAGCATTCACTCCAAAGCACCCACTCCGATACACACCCAAAACCCACATTCCAAAACACTCCAAAACACACTCCAAACCACTTACTCAAAAACACTCTTTCAATACACTCCAAAACACTCACAATAAAACATTCCAAATCCCAGTCCAAAATACTCCAAATCAATCACTCCAAATCACTCCAAAATACACACACACCAAATCACCCTAAAACACTCCAAAACACACAAGACATTCACACCAAAAAACTCCAAATCACACACTCCAAAACACTCTCAAAAATACGCCAAACACACATTCCACAACAAATCAAAACTCTCCAAAACACACACGCCAAAACACTGCAAAACACACTCTAAAACACAGAAACCAAAATACTTATTACGAAACAGTCGAAAACAACCACTCCAAAACAGAACAAAACACTCAAAAACACTCCAAAACACTCACTCCAAAACCAGCACTACAAAACATTCAAAAACATTCTCTCCAAAACATTCCAAAACACACTCCAAAACACACTCCAAAAAACTCCAAAACACACACTCCTAAACACTCACTCCAAAGCACTCCAAATCATTCGCTCTAAAACACACACTACAAAACACTCACTCCAAAGCACTCACTCCGATACACACACCCAAAACTCACATTCCAAAACACTGCAAAACACTCACTCCAAAACATAAACACCAAAATACTTACTACAAAACAGTCCAAAAACAATCATTCCCAAACTCTCCAAAAACACTCCAAAACATTCACTCGAAAAGAATCACTCCAAAGTAATCACTCCAAAACACACCAAAACACTCACTACAAACCACTCACTCCAAAACAAACACTCCAAAACACTGCAAAACACACATTCCAAAACACTCAATCCAAAACACCAAACACTAGAAAATATTACAAAACACTCACTCCAAACGTTCCAAAACTTATACCAAAACACTCCAAAACTCTCACTCCAAGACACTCCAAAGCACACACTCCAAAACATTCCAAAACACTCACTCCAAAACTCTCTCTCGAAGACACTCCAAAACACACACCCCAAAACACTCACTCCAAAACACTCACTATAAAACACTCCGAACCACAATGCAAAACACTCACTCCATAACACAAACACCAAAATGCTTACTCCAAAACAATCCAAAACAAGCACTCCAAAACACACCAAAAAACAAAAACACTCCAAAACACTCAATCCCAAACAAACAATTCAAAAGTCATTCCAAAAAAAATCACTCCAAAACACACCAAAACACGCTTTACAACCCATGAACTCCAAAACGCCCACTCCAAAACACTCACTCCAAAACACTCCAAAACACACACTGAAAAACACTCCAAAACACACACTCCAAAACACACTCCAAAACACTCACTCCAAAACACACACTCCAAACATACACTACAAAATATTTCAAAACAATCACTCCAAAACACATACTTATTCCAAAACACTCCAAAACAATCACTCCAAAACACTCAAAAACAGTCCAAAACACTCAGTCCAAAACAAACACTCCAAAACACTCAAAAACAGTCCAAAACACTCAGTCCAAAACAAACACTCCAAAACACTCACTCCAAAACACACTCCAAAACACTCACTCCAAAACACACACTACAAAGCATTCACTCCAAAGCACCCACTCCGATACACACCCAAAACTCACATTCCAAAACACTCCAAAACACACTCCAAACCACTTACTCAAAAACACTCTTTCAATACACTCCAAAACACTCACAATAAAACATTCCAAATCCCAGTCCAAAATACTCCAAATCAATCACTCCAAATCACTCCAAAATACACACACACCAAATCACCCTAAAACACTCCAAAACACACAAGACATTCACACCAAAAAACTCCAAATCACACACTCCAAAACACTCTCAAAAATACGCCAAACACACATTCCACAACAAATCAAAACTCTCCAAAACACACACGCCAAAACACTGCAAAACACACTCTAAAACACAGAAACCAAAATACTTATTACGAAACGGTCGAAAACAACCACTCCAAAACAGAACAAAACACTCAAAAACACTCCAAAACACTCACTCCAAAACCAGCACTACAAAACATTCAAAAACATTCTCTCCAAAACATTCCAAAACACACTCCAAAACACACTCCAAAAAACTCCAAAACACACACTCCTAAACACTCACTCCAAAGCACTCCAAATCATTCGCTCTAAAACACACACTACAAAACACACTCCAAAGCACTCACTCCGATACACACACCCAAAACTCACATTCCAAAACACTGCAAAACACTCACTCCAAAACATAAACACCAAAATGCTTACTACAAAACAGTCCAAAAACAATCATTCCCAAACTCTCCAAAAACACTCCAAAACATTCACTCGAAAAGAATCAATCCAAAGTAATCACTCCAAAACACACCAAAACACTCAATCCAAAACACTCCAAAACAAACACTCCAAAACACACATTCCAAAACACTCAATCCAAAACACTCCAAACAAACTCTACAAAATATTACAAAACACTCACTCCAAAACATTCACTCCAAAACACACTCCAAAACACTCACTCCAAATTTCCAAAACACATACCAAAACACTCCAAAACTCTCAGTCCAAGACACTCGTTGGAGTGTTTTGGTGTGTTTTGGACTGTTTTGGAGTGTTGTGGAGTGTTCTGGAGTGTTTCTGAGTTATGTCGTGTTTTGAAGTGGATTGGAGTGTTTGGGAGTGACTCTTTTGAAGCGAGTGTTTTGGAGTGTTTTAAAGGGTTTCGAAGTGTATGGAACTCTTCTGGAGTGTTTGGGAGTGTTTTGGACTCTTTTAGTGTGTTTTGGATCGTTTTGGTGTGCTGTTGAGTGTTTTGGAGTGACTGCTTAGTAGCCAGTGTGTTGGAGTGTGTCGGAGTGTTATGGAGTGTTTTGAAGTGTTTAGTAGTGTATGGGACTGATTTGCAGTGGTTGGGAGTGTGTCGGAGTGTTTTGTAGTGTATTGGAGTGTTTTGGATAGAATGTTTAGAAGCGAGAATTTGGGAGTGTTTTATATTGTTTTGGAGTGTTCTGGTGTGTTCTTGAAATATGTCGTGTTTTGAAGTGTTTTGGAGTGGATTGGAGTGTTTGGGAGTGATTGTTTGGAACCGAGTGTTTTGGACTCTTTTCGAGTGTTGTGAAGTGATTTGAAGTGTTTCGTAGTGTATGGGACTGTTTTGGAGAGTTTGGAAGTGTGTTGGAGTCTTGTGCAGTATTTTGTAGTGTATTGGAGTGTTTTGGATTGAGTGTTTAGAAGCGAGAATTTGCGAGTGTTTGGAAGTGTTTTGGAGTGTTTTATATTGTTTTGGAGTGTTTTGGTGTGTTTTGGACTGTTTTGGAGTGGTGTGGAGTGTTGTGATGTGTTTTTGAGTTACGTCGTGTTTTGAAGTGTTTTGGAGTGGATTGGAGTGTTTGGGAGTGATTGTTTTGAAACGAGTGTTTTGGACTGTTTTGGAGTGTATTGGGGTGTTTTGGATTGAGTGTTTAGAATCGAGAATTTTTAGTGTTTGGGAGTATTTTGGAGTGTCATATATTGTTTTGGAGTGAGTTGGTCTGTTTTGGAGTGTTGTGGAGTGTTCTGGTGTGTTTTTGAGTTATGTCGTGTTTTGAAGTGGATTGGAGTGTTTGGGATTGATTGTTTTGAACCGAGTGTTTTGGAGTGTTTTGTAGTGTATTGGAGTGTTATGGATGGAGTGTTTAGAAGCGAGAATTTTCGAGTGTTTGAGAGTATTTTGGATTGCTTTATATTGTTTTGGAGTGTTTTGTTGTGTTTTGGACTGTTTTGGAGTGTTGTGGAGTGTTCTGGTGTGTTTCTGAGTTATGTCGTGTTTTGAAGTGTTTTGGAGTGGATTGGAGTGTTTGGGAGTGACTGTTTTGAACCGAGTGTTTTGGAGTGTTTTGAAGTGTTTTGAAGTGTATGCGACTGTTTTGGCGAGCTTGTTGTGCAGTGTTTTGTAGTATATTGGTGTGTTTTGGATTGAGTGTTTAGATGCGAGAATTTTCGAGTGTTTGGGAGTGTTTTATATTGTTTTTGAGTGTTTTGGTGTGTTTTGGACTGTTTTGGAGTGTTGTGGAGTGTTCTGGTGTGTTTCTGAGTTATGTCGTGTTTTGAAGTGGATTGGAGTGTTTGGGAGTGACTCTTTTGAACCGAGTGTTTTGGAGTGTTGTGAAGTGTTTTGAAGTGTATGGAACTGTTTTGGCGAGTTTGTTGTGCAGTGTTTTGTAGTGTATTGGTGTGTTTTGGATTGAGTGTTTGGATGCGAGAATTTTCGAGTGTTTTGGAGTGTTTTATATTGTTTTGGAGTCTTTTGGTGTTTTGGTGTGTTTTGGACTGTTTTGGAGTGTTGTGGAGTGGTCTGGTGTGTTTTTGAGTTATGTCGTGTTTTGATGTGTTTTGGAATGGATTGGAGTGTTTGTGAGTGACAGTTTTGAAACGAGTGTTTTGGACTGTTTTGGAGTGTTGTGAAGTGATTTGAAGTGTGTCGTAGTGTATGGGACTGTTTTGGATTGAGTGTTTAGAAGCGAGGATTTGCGAGTGTTTGGGAGTGTTTTGGAGTGTTTTATATTGTTTTGGAGTGTTTTGGTGTTTTGATGAGTTTTGGACTGGTGCTGAGTGTTCTGTTGTGTTTTTGTGTTATGTCGTGTTTTGACGTGTTTTGGAGTATTTTAGAGGGTTTCGAAGTGTATGGAACTCTTCTGGAGTGTTTGGGAGTGTTTTGGACTCTTTTAGTGTGTGTGTGCTGTTGAGTGTTTTGGAGTGACTGCTTAGTAGCCAGTGTGTTGGAGTGTGTCGGAGTGTTATGGAGTGTTTTGAAGTGTTTAGTAGTGTATGGGACTGATTTGCAGTGGTTGGGAGTGTGTCGGAGTGTTTTGTAGTGTATTGGAGTGTTTTGGATAGAATGTTTAGAAGCGAGAATTTGGGAGTGTTTTATATTGTTTTGGAGAGTTTGGAAGTGTGTTGGAGTCTTGTGCAGTATTTTGTAGTGTATTGGAGTGTTTTGGATTGAGTGTTTAGAAGCGAGAATTTGCGAGTGTTTGGAAGTGTTTTGGAGTGTTTTATATTGTTTTGGAGTGTTTTGGTGTGTTTTGGACTGGTTTGGAGTGGTGTGGAGTGTTGTGATGTGTTTTTGAGTTACGTCGTGTTTTGAAGTGTTTTGGAGTGGATTGGAGTGTTTGGGAGTGATTGTTTTGAAACGAGTGTTTTGGACTGTTTTGGAGTGTATTGGGGTGTTTTGGATTGAGTGTTTAGTATCGAGAATTTTTAGTGTTTGGGAGTATTTTGGAGTGTCATATATTGTTTTGGAGTGAGTTGGTCTGTTTTGGAGTGTTGTGGAGTGTTCTGGTGTGTTTTTGAGTTATGTCGTGTTTTGAAGTGGATTGGAGTGTTTGGGATTGATTGTTTTGAACCGAGTGTTTTGGAGTGTTTTGTAGTGTATTGGAGTGTTATGGATTGAGTGTTTAGAAGCGAGAATTTTCGAGTGTTTGAGAGTATTTTGGAGTGCTTTATATTGTTTTGGAGTGTTTTGTTGTGTTTTGGACTGTTTTGGAGTGTTGTGGAGTGTTCTGGTGTGTTTCTGAGTTATGTCGTGTTTTGAAGTGTTTTGGAGTGGATTGGAGTGTTTGGGAGTGACTGTTTTGAACCGAGTGTTTTGGAGTGTTTTGAAGTGTTTTGAAGTGTATGCGACTGTTTTGGCGAGCTTGTTGTGCAGTGTTTTGTAGTGTATTGGTGTGTTTTGGATTGAGTGTTTAGATGCGAGAATTTTCGAGTGTTTGGGAGTGTTTTGGAGTGTTTTATATTGTTTTGGATTGTTTTGGTGTTTTGGTGTGTTTTGGACTGTTTTGGAGTGTTGTGGAGTGGTCTGGTGTGTTTTTGAGTTATGTCGTGTTTTGATGTGTTTTGGAATGGATTGGAGTGTTTGTGAGTGACAGTTTTGAAACGAGTGTTTTGGACTGTTTTGGAGTGTTGTGAAGTGATTTGAAGTGTGTCGTAGTGTATGGGACTGTTTTGCAGAGTTTGGAAGTGTGTTGGAGAGTTGTGCAGTATTTTGTAGTGTATTGGAGTGTTTTGGATTGAGTGTTTAGAAGCGACAATTTTCGAGTGTTTGGATGTGTTTTATATTGTTTTTGAGTGTTTTGGTGTGTTTTGGACTGTTTTGGAGTGTTGTGGAGTGTTCTGGTGTGTTTCTGAGTTATGTCGTGTTTTGAAGTGGATTGGAGTGTTTGGGAGTGACTCTTTTGAACCGAGTGTTTTGGAGTGTTGTGAAGTGTTTTGAAGTGTATGGAACTGTTTTGGCGAGTTTGTTGTGCAGTGTTTTGTAGTGTATTGGTGTGTTTTGGATTGAGTGTTTAGATGCGAGAATTTTCGAGTGTTTTGGAGTGTTTTATATTGTTTTGGAGTCTTTTGGTGTTTTGGTGTGTTTTGGACTGTTTTGGAGTGTTGTGGAGTGTTCTGGTGTGTTTTTGAGTTATGTCGTGTTTTGAAGTGTTTTGGAATGGATTGGAGTGTTTGTGAGTGACTGTTTTGACACGAGTGTTTTGGACTGTTTTGGAGTGTTGTGAAGTGATTTGAAGTGTTTCGTAGTGTATGGGACTGTTTTGGATTGAGTGTTTAGAAACGAGGATTTGCGAGTGTTTGGGAGTGTTTTGGAGTGTTTTATATTGTTTTGGAGTGTTTTGGTGTTTTGGTGAGTTTTGGACTGGTGCTGAGTGTTCTGTTGTGTTTTTGAGTTATGTCGTGTTTTGACGTGTTTTGCAGTATTTTAGAGGGTTTCGAAGTGTATGGAACTCTTCTGGAGTGTTTGGGAGTGTTTTGGACTCTTTTAGTGTGTTTTGGATCGTTTTGGTGTGCTGTTGAGTGTTTTGGAGTGACTGCTTAGTAGCCAGTGTGTTGGAGTGTGTCGGAGTGTTATGGAGTGTTTTGAAGTGTTTAGTAGTGTATGGGACTGATTTGCAGTGGTTGGGAGTGTGTCGGAGTGTTTTGTAGTGTATTGGAGTGTTTTGGATAGAATGTTTAGAAGCGAGAATTTGGGAGTGTTTTATATTGTTTTGGAGTGTTCTGGTGTGTTCTTGAAATATGTCGTGTTTTGAAGTGTTTTGGAGTGGATTGGAGTGTTTGGGAGTGATTGTTTGGAACCGAGTGTTTTGGACTCTTTTCGAGTGTTGTGAAGTGATTTGAAGTGTTTCGTAGTGTATGGGACTGTTTTGGAGAGTTTGGAAGTGTGTTGGAGTCTTGTGCAGTATTTTGTAGTGTATTGGAGTGTTTTGGATTGAGTGTTTAGAAGCGAGAATTTGCGAGTGTTTGGAAGTGTTTTGGAGTGTTTTATATTGTTTTGGAGTGTTTTGGTGTGTTTTGGACTGTTTTGGAGTGGTGTGGAGTGTTGTGATGTGTTTTTGAGTTACGTCGTGTTTTGAAGTGTTTTGGAGTGGATTGGAGTGTTTGGGAGTGATTGTTTTGAAACGAGTGTTTTGGACTGTTTTGGAGTGTATTGGGGTGTTTTGGATTGAGTGTTTAGAATCGAGAATTTTTAGTGTTTGGGAGTATTTTGGAGTGTCATATATTGTTTTGGAGTGAGTTGGTCTGTTTTGGAGTGTTGTGGAGTGTTCTGGTGTGTTTTTGAGTTATGTCGTGTTTTGAAGTGGATTGGAGTGTTTGGGATTGATTGTTTTGAACCGAGTGTTTTGGAGTGTTTTGTAGTGTATTGGAGTGTTGTGGATTGAGTGTTTAGAAGCGAGAATTTTCGAGTGTTTGAGAGTATTTTGGAGTGCTTTATATTGTTTTGGAGTGTTTTGTTGTGTTTTGGACTGTTCTGGAGTGTTGTGGAGTGTTCTGGTGTGTTTCTGAGTTATGTCGTGTTTTGAAGTGTTTTGGAGTGGATTGGAGTGTTTGGGAGTGACTGTTTTGAACCGAGTGTTTTGGAGTGTTTTGAAGTGTTTTGAAGTGTATGCGACTGTTTTGGCGAGCTTGTTGTGCAGTGTTTTGTAGTATATTGGTGTGTTTTGGATTGAGTGTTTAGATGCGAGAATTTTCGAGTGTTTGGGAGTGTTTTATATTGTTTTTGAGTGTTTTGGTGTGTTTTGGACTGTTTTGGAGTGTTGTGGAGTGTTCTGGTGTGTTTCTGAGTTATGTCGTGTTTTGAAGTGGATTGGAGTGTTTGGGAGTGACTCTTTTGAACCGAGTGTTTTGGAGTGTTGTGAAGTGTTTTGAAGTGTATGGAACTGTTTTGGCGAGTTTGTTGTGCAGTGTTTTGTAGTGTATTGGTGTGTTTTGGATTGAGTGTTTAGATGCGAGAATTTTCGAGTGTTTTGGAGTGTTTTATATTGTTTTGGAGTCTTTTGGTGTTTTGGTGTGTTTTGGACTGTTTTGGAGTGTTGTGGAGTGGTCTGGTGTGTTTTTGAGTTATGTCGTGTTTTGATGTGTTTTGGAATGGATTGGAGTGTTTGTGAGTGACAGTTTTGAAACGAGTGTTTTGGACTGTTTTGGAGTGTTGTGAAGTGATTTGAAGTGTGTCGTAGTGTATGGGACTGTTTTGGATTGAGTGTTTAGAAGCGAGGATTTGCGAGTGTTTGGGAGTGTTTTGGAGTGTTTTATATTGTTTTGGAGTGTTTTGGTGTTTTGGTGAGTTTTGGACTGGTGCTGAGTGTTCTGTTGTGTTTTTGAGTTATGTCGTGTTTTGACGTGTTTTGGAGTATTTTAGAGGGTTTCGAAGTGTATGGAACTCTTCTGGAGTGTTTGGGAGTGTTTTGGACTCTTTTAGTGTGTGTGTGCTGTTGAGTGTTTTGGAGTGACTGCTTAGTAGCCAGTGTGTTGGAGTGTGTCGGAGTGTTATGGAGTGTTTTGAAGTGTTTAGTAGTGTATGGGACTGATTTGCAGTGGTTGGGAGTGTGTCGGAGTGTTTTGTAGTGTATTGGAGTGTTTTGGATAGAATGTTTAGAAGCGAGAATTTGGGAGTGTTTTATATTGTTTTGGAGAGTTTGGAAGTGTGTTGGAGTCTTGTGCAGTATTTTGTAGTGTATTGGAGTGTTTTGGATTGAGTGTTTAGAAGCGAGAATTTGCGAGTGTTTGGAAGTGTTTTGGAGTGTTTTATATTGTTTTGGAGTGTTTTGGTGTGTTTTGGACTGTTTTGGAGTGGTGTGGAGTGTTGTGATGTGTTTTTGAGTTACGTCGTGTTTTGAAGTGTTTTGGAGTGGATTGGAGTGTTTGGGAGTGATTGTTTTGAAACGAGTGTTTTGGACTGTTTTGGAGTGTATTGGGGTGTTTTGGATTGAGTGTTTAGTATCGAGAATTTTTAGTGTTTGGGAGTATTTTGGAGTGTCATATATTGTTTTGGAGTGAGTTGGTCTGTTTTGGAGTGTTGTGGAGTGTTCTGGTGTGTTTTTGAGTTATGTCGTGTTTTAAAGTGGATTGGAGTGTTTGGGATTGATTGTTTTGAACCGAGTGTTTTGGAGTGTTTTGTAGTGTATTGGAGTGTTATGGATTGAGTGTTTAGAAGCGAGAATTTTCGAGTGTTTGAGAGTATTTTGGAGTGCTTTATATTGTTTTGGAGTGTTTTGTTGTGTTTTGGACTGTTTTGGAGTGTTGTGGAGTGTTCTGGTGTGTTTCTGAGTTATGTCGTGTTTTGAAGTGTTTTGGAGTGGATTGGAGTGTTTGGGAGTGACTGTTTTGAACCGAGTGTTTTGGAGTGTTTTGAAGTGTTTTGAAGTGTATGCGACTGTTTTGGCGAGCTTGTTGTGCAGTGTTTTGTAGTGTATTGGTGTGTTTTGGATTGAGTGTTTAGATGCGAGAATTTTCGAGTGTTTGGGAGTGTTTTGGAGTGTTTTATATTGTTTTGGATTGTTTTGGTGTTTTGGTGTGTTTTGGACTGTTTTGGAGTGTTGTGGAGTGGTCTGGTGTGTTTTTGAGTTATGTCGTGTTTTGATGTGTTTTGGAATGGATTGGAGTGTTTGTGAGTGACAGTTTTGAAACGAGTGTTTTGGACTGTTTTGGAGTGTTGTGAAGTGATTTGAAGTGTGTCGTAGTGTATGGGACTGTTTTGCAGAGTTTGGAAGTGTGTTGGAGAGTTGTGCAGTATTTTGTAGTGTATTGGAGTGTTTTGGATTGAGTGTTTAGAAGCGACAATTTTCGAGTGTTTGGATGTGTTTTATATTGTTTTTGAGTGTTTTGGTGTGTTTTGGACTGTTTTGGAGTGTTGTGGAGTGTTCTGGTGTGTTTCTGAGTTATGTCGTGTTTTGAAGTGGATTGGAGTGTTTGGGAGTGACTCTTTTGAACCGAGTGTTTTGGAGTGTTGTGAAGTGTTTTGAAGTGTATGGAACTGTTTTGGCGAGTTTGTTGTGCAGTGTTTTGTAGTGTATTGGTGTGTTTTGGATTGAGTGTTTAGATGCGAGAATTTTCGAGTGTTTTGGAGTGTTTTATATTGTTTTGGAGTCTTTTGGTGTTTTGGTGTGTTTTGGACTGTTTTGGAGTGTTGTGGAGTGTTCTGGTGTGTTTTTGAGTTATGTCGTGTTTTGAAGTGTTTTGGAATGGATTGGAGTGTTTGTGAGTGACTGTTTTGACACGAGTGTTTTGGACTGTTTTGGAGTGTTGTGAAGTGATTTGAAGTGTTTCGTAGTGTATGGGACTGTTTTGGATTGAGTGTTTAGAAACGAGGATTTGCGAGTGTTTGGGAGTGTTTTGGAGTGTTTTATATTGTTTTGGAGTGTTTTGGTGTTTTGGTGAGTTTTGGACTGGTGCTGAGTGTTCTGTTGTGTTTTTGAGTTATGTCGTGTTTTGACGTGTTTTGCAGTATTTTAGAGGGTTTCGAAGTGTATGGAACTCTTCTGGAGTGTTTGGGAGTGTTTTGGACTCTTTTAGTGTGTTTTGGATCGTTTTGGTGTGCTGTTGAGTGTTTTGGAGTGACTGCTTAGTAGCCAGTGTGTTGGAGTGTGTCGGAGTGTTATGGAGTGTTTTGAAGTGTTTAGTAGTGTATGGGACTGATTTGCAGTGGTTGGGAGTGTGTCGGAGTGTTTTGTAGTGTATTGGAGTGTTTTGGATAGAATGTTTAGAAGCGAGAATTTGGGAGTGTTTTATATTGTTTTGGAGTGTTCTGGTGTGTTCTTGAAATATGTCGTGTTTTGAAGTGTTTTGGAGTGGATTGGAGTGTTTGGGAGTGATTGTTTGGAACCGAGTGTTTTGGACTCTTTTCGAGAGTTGTGAAGTGATTTGAAGTGTTTCGTAGTGTATGGGACTGTTTTGGAGAGTTTGGAAGTGTGTTGGAGTCTTGTGCAGTATTTTGTAGTGTATTGGAGTGTTTTGGATTGAGTGTTTAGAAGCGAGAATTTGCGAGTGTTTGGAAGTGTTTTGGAGTGTTTTATATTGTTTTG
Source organism: Somniosus microcephalus (assembly GCF_052327205.1). Classification (NCBI taxonomy): domain Eukaryota; kingdom Metazoa; phylum Chordata; class Chondrichthyes; order Squaliformes; family Somniosidae; genus Somniosus; species Somniosus microcephalus. Next base: position 2,865,061 of record NC_141008.1, read on the forward strand.
GAGTGTTTTGGTGTGTTTTGGACTGTTTTGGAGTGGTGTGGAGTGTTGTGATGTGTTTTTGAGTTACGTCGTGTTTTGAAGTGTTTTGAAGTGGATTGGAGTGTTTGGGAGTGACTCTTTTGAACCGAGTGTTTTGGAGTGTTGTGAAGTGTTTTGAAGTGTATGGAACTGTTTTGGCGAGTTTGTTGTGCAGTGTTTTGTAGTGTATTGGTGTGTTTTGGATTGAGTGTTTAGATGCGAGAATTTTCGAGTGTTTTGGAGTGTTTTATATTGTTTTGGAGTCTTTTGGTGTTTTGGTGTGTTTTGGACTGTTTTGGAGTGTTGTGGAGTGTTCTGGTGTGTTTTTGAGTTATGTCGTGTTTTGAAGTGTTTTGGAATGGATTGGAGTGTTTGTGAGTGACTGTTTTGACACGAGTGTTTTGGACTGTTTTGGAGTGTTGTGAAGTGATTTGAAGTGTTTCGTAGTGTATGGGACTGTTTTGGATTGAGTGTTTAGAAACGAGGATTTGCGAGTGTTTGGGAGTGTTTTGGAGTGTTTTATATTGTTTTGGAGTGTTTTGGTGTTTTGGTGAGTTTTGGACTGGTGCTGAGTGTTCTGTTGTGTTTTTGAGTTATGTCGTGTTTTGACGTGTTTTGCAGTATTTTAGAGGGTTTCGAAGTGTATGGAACTCTTCTGGAGTGTTTGGGAGTGTTTTGGACTCATTTAGTGTGTTTTGGATCGTTTTGGTGTGCTGTTGAGTGTTTTGGAGTGACTGCTTAGTAGCCAGTGTGTTGGAGTGTGTCGGAGTGTTATGGAGTGTTTTGAAGTGTTTAGTAGTGTATGGGACTGATTTGCAGTGGTTGGGAGTGTGTCGGAGTGTTTTGTAGTGTATTGGAGTGTTTTGGATAGAATGTTTAGAAGCGAGAATTTGGGAGTGTTTTATATTGTTTTGGAGTGTTCTGGTGTGTTCTTGAAATATGTCGTGTTTTGAAGTGTTTTGGAGTGGATTGGAGTGTTTGGGAGTGATTGTTTGGAACCGAGTGTTTTGGACTCTTTTCGAGAGTTGTGAAGTGATTTGAAGTGTTTCGTAGTGTATGGGACTGTTTTGGAGAGTTTGGAAGTGTGTTGGAGTCTTGTGCAGTATTTTGTAGTGTATTGGAGTGTTTTGGATTGAGTGTTTAGAAGCGAGAATTTGCGAGTGTTTGGAAGTGTTTTGGAGTGTTTTATATTGTTTTGGAGTGTTTTGGTGTGTTTTGGACTGTTTTGGAGTGGTGTGGAGTGTTGTGATGTGTTTTTGAGTTACGTCGTGTTTTGAAGTGTTTTGGAGTGGATTGGAGTGTTTGGGAGTGATTGTTTTGAAACGAGTGTTTTGGACTGTTTTGGAGTGTATTGGGGTGTTTTGGATTGAGTGTTTAGAATCGAGAATTTTTAGTGTTTGGGAGTATTTTGGAGTGTCATATATTGTTTTGGAGTGAGTTGGTCTGTTTTGGAGTGTTGTGGAGTGTTCTGGTGTGTTTTTGAGTTATGTCGTGTTTTGAAGTGGATTGGAGTGTTTGGGATTGATTGTTTTGAACCGAGTGTTTTGGAGTGTTTTGTAGTGTATTGGAGTGTTGTGGATTGAGTGTTTAGAAGCGAGAATTTTCGAGTGTTTGAGAGTATTTTGGAGTGCTTTATATTGTTTTGGAGTGTTTTGTTGTGTTTTGGACTGTTCTGGAGTGTTGTGGAGTGTTCTGGTGTGTTTCTGAGTTATGTCGTGTTTTGAAGTGTTTTGGAGTGGATTGGAGTGTTTGGGAGTGACTGTTTTGAACCGAGTGTTTTGGAGTGTTGTGAAGTGTTTTGAAGTGTATGGAACTGTTTTGGCGAGTTTGTTGTGCAGTGTTTTGTAGTGTATTGGTGTGTTTTGGATTGAGTGTTTAGATGCGAGAATTTTCGAGTGTTTTGGAGTGTTTTATATTGTTTTGGAGTCTTTTGGTGTTTTGGTGTGTTTTGGACTGTTTTGGAGTGTTGTGGAGTGGTCTGGTGTGTTTTTGAGTTATGTCGTGTTTTGATGTGTTTTGGAATGGATTGGAGTGTTTGTGAGTGACAGTTTTGAAACGAGTGTTTTGGACTGTTTTGGAGTGTTGTGAAGTGATTTGAAGTGTGTCGTAGTGTATGGGACTGTTTTGGATTGAGTGTTTAGAAGCGAGGATTTGCGAGTGTTTGGGAGTGTTTTGGAGTGTTTTATATTGTTTTGGAGTGTTTTGGTGTTTTGGTGAGTTTTGGACTGGTGCTGAGTGTTCTGTTGTGTTTTTGAGTTATGTCGTGTTTTGACGTGTTTTGGAGTATTTTAGAGGGTTTCGAAGTGTATGGAACTCTTCTGGAGTGTTTGGGAGTGTTTTGGACTCTTTTAGTGTGTGTGTGCTGTTGAGTGTTTTGGAGTGACTGCTTAGTAGCCAGTGTGTTGGAGTGTGTCGGAGTGTTATGGAGTGTTTTGAAGTGTTTAGTAGTGTATGGGACTGATTTGCAGTGGTTGGGAGTGTGTCGGAGTGTTTTGTAGTGTATTGGAGTGTTTTGGATAGAATGTTTAGAAGCGAGAATTTGGGAGTGTTTTATATTGTTTTGGAGAGTTTGGAAGTGTGTTGGAGTCTTGTGCAGTATTTTGTAGTGTATTGGAGTGTTTTGGATTGAGTGTTTAGAAGCGAGAATTTGCGAGTGTTTGGAAGTGTTTTGGAGTGTTTTATATTGTTTTGGAGTGTTTTGGTGTGTTTTGGACTGTTTTGGAGTGGTGTGGAGTGTTGTGATGTGTTTTTGAGTTACGTCGTGTTTTGAAGTGTTTTGGAGTGGATTGGAGTGTTTGGGAGTGATTGTTTTGAAACGAGTGTTTTGGACTGTTTTGGAGTGTATTGGGGTGTTTTGGATTGAGTGTTTAGTATCGAGAATTTTTAGTGTTTGGGAGTATTTTGGAGTGTCATATATTGTTTTGGAGTGAGTTGGTCTGTTTTGGAGTGTTGTGGAGTGTTCTGGTGTGTTTTTGAGTTATGTCGTGTTTTGAAGTGGATTGGAGTGTTTGGGATTGATTGTTTTGAACCGAGTGTTTTGGAGTGTTTTGTAGTGTATTGGAGTGTTATGGATTGAGTGTTTAGAAGCGAGAATTTTCGAGTGTTTGAGAGTATTTTGGAGTGCTTTATATTGTTTTGGAGTGTTTTGTTGTGTTTTGGACTGTTTTGGAGTGTTGTGGAGTGTTCTGGTGTGTTTCTGAGTTATGTCGTGTTTTGAAGTGTTTTGGAGTGGATTGGAGTGTTTGGGAGTGACTGTTTTGAACCGAGTGTTTTGGAGTGTTTTGAAGTGTTTTGAAGTGTATGCGACTGTTTTGGCGAGCTTGTTGTGCAGTGTTTTGTAGTGTATTGGTGTGTTTTGGATTGTTTTGGTGTTTTGGTGTGTTTTGGACTGTTTTGGAGTGTTGTGGAGTGGTCTGGTGTGTTTTTGAGTTATGTCGTGTTTTGATGTGTTTTGGAATGGATTGGAGTGTTTGTGAGTGACAGTTTTGAAACGAGTGTTTTGGACTGTTTTGGAGTGTTGTGAAGTGATTTGAAGTGTGTCGTAGTGTATGGGACTGTTTTGCAGAGTTTGGAAGTGTGTTGGAGAGTTGTGCAGTATTTTGTAGTGTATTGGAGTGTTTTGGATTGAGTGTTTAGAAGCGACAATTTTCGAGTGTTTGGATGTGTTTTATATTGTTTTTGAGTGTTTTGGTGTGTTTTGGACTGTTTTGGAGTGTTGTGGAGTGTTCTGGTGTGTTTCTGAGTTATGTCGTGTTTTGAAGTGGATTGGAGTGTTTGGGAGTGACTCTTTTGAACCGAGTGTTTTGGAGTGTTGTGAAGTGTTTTGAAGTGTATGGAACTGTTTTGGCGAGTTTGTTGTGCAGTGTTTTGTAGTGTATTGGTGTGTTTTGGATTGAGTGTTTAGATGCGAGAATTTTCGAGTGTTTTGGAGTGTTTTATATTGTTTTGGAGTCTTTTGGTGTTTTGGTGTGTTTTGGACTGTTTTGGAGTGTTGTGGAGTGTTCTGGTGTGTTTTTGAGTTATGTCGTGTTTTGAAGTGTTTTGGAATGGATTGGAGTGTTTGTGAGTGACTGTTTTGACACGAGTGTTTTGGACTGTTTTGGAGTGTTGTGAAGTGATTTGAAGTGTTTCGTAGTGTATGGGACTGTTTTGGATTGAGTGTTTAGAAACGAGGATTTGCGAGTGTTTGGGAGTGTTTTGGAGTGTTTTATATTGTTTTGGAGTGTTTTGGTGTTTTGGTGAGTTTTGGACTGGTGCTGAGTGTTCTGTTGTGTTTTTGAGTTATGTCGTGTTTTGACGTGTTTTGCAGTATTTTAGAGGGTTTCGAAGTGTATGGAACTCTTCTGGAGTGTTTGGGAGTGTTTTGGACTCTTTTAGTGTGTTTTGGATCGTTTTGGTGTGCTGTTGAGTGTTTTGGAGTGACTGCTTAGTAGCCAGTGTGTTGGAGTGTGTCGGAGTGTTATGGAGTGTTTTGAAGTGTTTAGTAGTGTATGGGACTGATTTGCAGTGGTTGGGAGTGTGTCGGAGTGTTTTGTAGTGTATTGGAGTGTTTTGGATAGAATGTTTAGAAGCGAGAATTTGGGAGTGTTTTATATTGTTTTGGAGTGTTCTGGTGTGTTCTTGAAATATGTCGTGTTTTGAAGTGTTTTGGAGTGGATTGGAGTGTTTGGGAGTGATTGTTTGGAACCGAGTGTTTTGGACTCTTTTCGTGAGTTGTGAAGTGATTTGAAGTGTTTCGTAGTGTATGGGACTGTTTTGGAGAGTATGGAAGTGTGTTGGAGTCTTGTGCAGTATTTTGTAGTGTATTGGAGTGTTTTGGATTGAGTGTTTAGAAGCGAGAATTTGCGAGTGTTTGGAAGTGTTTTGGAGTGTTTTATATTGTTTTGGAGTGTTTTGGTGTGTTTTGGACTGTTTTGGAGTGGTGTGGAGTGTTGTGATGTGTTTTTGAGTTACGTCGTGTTTTGAAGTGTTTTGGAGTGGATTGGAGTGTTTGGGAGTGATTGTTTTGAAACGAGTGTTTTGGACTGTTTTGGAGTGTATTGGGGTGTTTTGGATTGAGTGTTTAGAATCGAGAATTTTTAGTGTTTGGGAGTATTTTGGAGTGTCATATATTGTTTTGGAGTGAGTTGGTCTGTTTTGGAGTGTTGTGGAGTGTTCTGGTGTGTTTTTGAGTTATGTCGTGTTTTGAAGTGGATTGGAGTGTTTGGGATTGATTGTTTTGAACCGAGTGTTTTGGAGTGTTTTGTAGTGTATTGGAGTGTTGTGGATTGAGTGTTTAGAAGCGAGAATTTTCGAGTGTTTGAGAGTATTTTGGAGTGCTTTATATTGTTTTGGAGTGTTTTGTTGTGTTTTGGACTGTTTTGGAGTGTTGTGGAGTGTTCTGGTGTGTTTCTGAGTTATGTCGTGTTTTGAAGTGTTTTGGAGTGGATTGGAGTGTTTGGGAGTGACTGTTTTGAACCGAGTGTTTTGGAGTGTTTTGAAGTGTTTTGAAGTGTATGCGACTGTTTTGGCGAGCTTGTTGTGCAGTGTTTTGTAGTGTATTGGTGTGTTTTGGATTGTTTTGGTGTTTTGGTGTGTTTTGGACTGTTTTGGAGTGTTGTGGAGTGGTCTGGTGTGTTTTTGAGTTATGTCGTGTTTTGATGTGTTTTGGAATGGATTGGAGTGTTTGTGAGTGACAGTTTTGAAACGAGTGTTTTGGACTGTTTTGGAGTGTTGTGAAGTGATTTGAAGTGTGTCGTAGTGTATGGGACTGTTTTGCAGAGTTTGGAAGTGTGTTGGAGAGTTGTGCAGTATTTTGTAGTGTATTGGAGTGTTTTGGATTGAGTGTTTAGAAGCGACAATTTTCGAGTGTTTGGATGTGTTTTATATTGTTTTTGAGTGTTTTGGTGTGTTTGGACTGTTTTGGAGTGTTGTGGAGTGTTCTGGTGTGTTTCTGAGTTATGTCGTGTTTTGAAGTGGATTGGAGTGGATTGGAGTGACTCTTTTGAACCGAGTGTTTTGGAGTGTTGTGAAGTGTTTTGAAGTGTATGGAACAGTTTTGGCGAGTTTGTTGTGCAGTGTTTTGTAGTGTATTGGTGTGTTTTGGATTGAGTGTTTAGATGCGAGAATTTTCGAGTGTTTTGGAGTGTTTTATATTGTTTTGGAGTGTTTTGGTGTTTTGGTGTGTTTTGGACTGTTTTGGAGTGTTGTGGAGTGTTCTGGTGTGTTTTTGAGTTATGTCGTGTTTTGAAGTGTTTTGGAATGGATTGGAGTGTTTGTGAGTGACTGTTTTGACACGAGTGTTTTGGACTGTTTTGGAGTGTTGTGAAGTGATTTGAAGTGTTTCGTAGTGTATGGGACTGTTTTGGATTGAGTGTTTAGAAGCGAGGATTTGCGAGTGTTTGGGAGTGTTTTATATTGTTTTGGAGTGTTTTGGTGTTTTGGTGAGTTTTGGACTGGTGCTGAGTGTTCTGGTGTGTTTTTGAGTTATGTCGTGTTTTGACGTGTTTTGGAGTGTTTTAGAGGGTTTCGAAGTGTATGGAACTCTTCTGGAGTGTTTGGGAGTGTTTTGGACTCTTTTAGTGTGTTTTGGATCGTTTTGGTGTGCTGTTGAGTGTTTTGGAGTGACTGCTTCGTAGCCAGTGTGTTGGTGTGTGTCGGAGTGTTATGGAGTGCTTTGAAGTGTTTAGTAGTGTATGGGACTGATTTGGAGTGGTTGGGAGTGTGTCGGGGTGCTTGTAGTGTATTGGAGTGTTTTGGATAGAATGTTTAGAAGCGAGAATTTGGGTGTGTTTTATATTGTTTTGGAGTGTATTGGTGTGTTCTTGAAATATGTCATGTTTTGAAGTGTTTTGGAATGGATTGGAGTGTTTGGGAGTGATTGTTTGGAACCGAGTGTATTGGACTGTTTTGGAGTGTTGTGAAGTGATTTGAAGTGTTTCCTAGTGTATGGGACTGTTTTGGAGAGTTTGGAAGTGTGTTGGAGTGTTGTGCAGTATTTTGTAGTGTATTGGAGTGTTTTGGATTGAGTGTTTAGATGCGAGAATTTTCGAGTGTTTGGGAGTGTTTTGGAGTGTTTTATATTGTTTTGGAGTGTTTTGGTGTTTTTGTGTGTTATGGACTGTTTTGGAGTGTTGTGGAGTGTTCTGGTGTGTTCTTGAAATATGTCATGTTTTGAAGTGTTCTGGAATGGATTGGAGTGTTTGGGGGTGATTGTTTGGAACCGAGTGTATTGGACTGTTTTGGAGTGTTGTGAAGTGATTTGAAGTGTTTCGTAGTGTATGGGACTGTTTTGGAGAGTTTGGAAGTGTGTTGGAGTGTTGTGCAGTATTTTGTAGTGTGTTGGAGTGTTTTGGTGTTTTGGTGTGTTTTGGACTGTTTTGGAGTGTTGTGGAGTGTTGTGGTGGGTTTTTGAGTTACGTCGCGTTTTGAAGTGTTTTGGAGTGTTTTAGAGGGTTTCGAAGTGTATGGGACTCTTCTGGAGTGTTTGGGAGTGCTTTGGTCTCTTTTAGTGTGTTTTGGATCGTTTAGGTGTGCTGTTGAGTGTTTTGGAGTGACTGCTTAGTAGCCAGTGTGCTGGAGTGTGTCGGAGTGTTATGGAGTGTTTTGAAGTGTTTAGTAGTGTATGGGACTGATTTGCAGTGGTTGGGAGTGTGTCGGAATGTTTTGTAGTGTATTGGACTGTTTTGGATAGAATGTTTAGAAGTGAGAATTTGGGAGTGTTTTATATTGTTTTGGAGTGTTCTGGTGTGTTTTGGACTGTTTTGGAATGTTGTGGAGTGTTCTGGTGTGTTCTTGAAATATGTCGTGTTTTGAAGTGTTTTGGAGTGGATTGGAGTGTTTGGGAGTGATTGTTTGGAACCGAGTGTTTTGTACTCTTTTCGAGTGTTGTGAAGTGATGTGAAGTGTTTCGTAGTGTATGGGACTGTTTTGGAGAGTTTCGAAGTGTGTTGGAGTGTTGTGCAGTATTTTGTAGTGTATTGGAGTGTTTTGGATTGAATGTTTAGAAGCGAGAATTTGCGAGTGTTTGGAAGAGTTTTGGAGTGTTTTATATTGTTTTGGAGTGTTTCGGTGTGTTTTGGACTGGTTTGGAGTGTTGTGGAGTGTTGTGATGTGTTTTTGAGTTACGTCGTGTTTTGAAGTATTTTGGAGTGGATTGGAGTGTTTGGGAGTGATTGTTTTGAAACGAGTGTTTTGGACTGTTTTGGAGTGTATTGGGGTGTTTTGGATTGAATGTTTAGAAGCGAGAATTTTTAGTGTTTGGGAGTATTTTGGAGTGTCATATATTGTTTTGGAGTGAGTTGGACTGTTTTGGAGTGTTGTGGAGTGTTCTGGTGTGTTTTTGAGTTATGTCGTGTTTTGAAGTGGATTGGAGTGTTTGGGATTGATTGTTTTGAACCGAGTGTTTTGGAGTGCTTTGTAGTGTATTGGAGTGTTATGGATGGAGTGTTTAGAAGCGAGAATTTTCGAGTGTTTGGGGGTATTTTGGAGTGCTTTATATTGTTTTGGAGTGTTTTGGTGTGTTTTGGACTGTTTTGGAGTGTTGTGGAGTGTTCTGGTGTGTTTCTGACTTATGTCGTGTTTTGAAGTGTTTTGGAATGGATTGGAGTGTTTGGGAGTGACTGTTTTGAACCGAGTGTTTTGGAGTGTTGTGAAGTGTTTTGAAGTGTTTCGTAGTGTATGGGACTGTTTTGGCGAGTTTGGAAGTGTGTTGAGTGTTGTGCAGTGCTTTGTAGTGTATTGGAGTGTTTTGGATTGAGTGTTTAGATGCGAGAATTTTCGAGTGTTTGGGAGTGTTTTGGAGTGTTTTGGTGTTTTTGTGTGTTATGGACTGTTTTGGAGTGTTGTGGAGTGTTCTGGTGTGTTCTTGAAATATGTCATGTTTTGAAGTGTTCTGGAATGGATTGGAGTGTTTGGGAGTGATTGTTTGGAACCGAGTGTACTGGACTGTTTTGGAGTGTTGTGAAGTGATTTGAAGTGTTTCGTAGTGTATGGGACTGTTTTGGAGAGTTTGGAAGTGTGTTGGAGTGTTGTGCAGTATTTTGTAGTGTATTGGAGTGTTTTGGTGTTTTGGTGTGTTTTGGACTGTTTTGGAGTGTTGTGGAGTGTTGTGGTGGGTTTTTGAGTTACGTCGTGTTTTGAAGTGTTTTGGAGTGTTTTAGAGGGTTTCGAAGTGTATGGGACTCTTCTGGAGTGTTTGGGAGTGCTTTGGACTCTTTTAGTGTGTTTTGGATCGTTTAGGTGTGCTGTTGAGTGTTTTGGAGTGACTGCTTAGTAGCCAGTGTGTTGGAGTGTGTCGGAGTGTTATGGAGTGTTTTGAAGTGTTTAGTAGTGTATGGGACTGATTTGCAGTGGTTGGGAGTGTGTCGGAGTGTTTTGTAGTGTATTGGACTGTTTTGGATAGAATGTTTAGAAGCGAGAATTTGGGAGTGTTTTATATTGTTTTGGAGTGTTCTGGTGTGTTTTGGACTGTTTTGGAATGTTGTGGAGTGTTCTGGTGTGTTCTTGAAATATGTCGTGTTTTGAAGTGTTTTGGAGTGGATTGGAGTGTTTGGGAGTGATTGTTTGGAACCGAGTGTTTTGGACTCTTTTCGAGTGTTGTGAAGTGATTTGAAGTGTTTCGTAGTGTATGGGACTGTTTTGGAGAGTTTGGAAGTGTGTTGGAGTCTTGTGCAGTGTTTTGTAGTGTTTTGGATTGAGTGTTTAGAAGCGAGAATTTGCGAGTGTTTGGAAGTGTTTTGGAGTGTTTTATATTGTTTTGGAGTGTTTTGGTGTGTTTTGGACTGGTTTGGAGTGGTGTGGAGTGTTGTGATGTGTTTTTGAGTTACGTCGTGTTTTGAAGTGTTTTGGAGTGGATTGGAGTGATTGTTTTGAAACGAGTGTTTTGGACTGTTTTGGAGTGTATTGGGGTGTTTTGGATTGAGTGTTTAGAATCGAGAATTTTTAGTGTTTGGGAGTATTTTGGAGTGTCATATATTGTTTTGGAGTGAGTTGGTCTGTTTTGGAGTGTTGTGGAGTGTTCTGGTGTGTTTTTGAGTTATGTCGTGTTTTGAAGTGGATTGGAGTGTTTGGGATTGATTGTTTTGAACCGAGTGTTTTGGAGTGTTTTGTAGTGTATTGGAGTGTTATGGATTGAGTGTTGAGAAGCGAGAATTTTCGAGTGTTTGAGAGTATTTTGGAGTGCTTTATATTGTTTTGGAGTGTTTTGTTGTGTTTTGGACTGTTTTGGAGTGTTGTGGAGTGTTCTGGTGTGTTTCTGAGTTATGTCGTGTTTTGAAGTGTTTTGGAGTGGATTGGAGTGTTTGGGAGTGACTGTTTTGAACCGAGTGTTTTGGAGTGTTTTGAAGTGTTTTGAAGTGTATGCGACTGTTTTGGCGAGCTTGTTGTGCAGTGTTTTGTAGTGTATTGGTGTGTTTTGGATTGAGTGTTTAGATGCGAGAATTTTCGAGTGTTTGGGAGTGTTTTGGAGTGTTTTATATTGTTTTGGATTGTTTTGGTGTTTTGGTGTGTTTTGGACTGTTTTGGAGTGTTGTGGAGTGGTCTGGTGTGTTTTTGAGTTATGTCGTGTTTTGATGTGTTTTGGAATGGATTGGAGTGTTTGTGAGTGACAGTTTTGAAACGAGTGTTTTGGACTGTTTTGGAGTGTTGTGAAGTGATTTGAAGTGTGTCGTAGTGTATGGGACTGTTTTGCAGAGTTTGGAAGTGTGTTGGAGAGTTGTGCAGTATTTTGTAGTGTATTGGAGTGTTTTGGATTGAGTGTTTAGAAGCGACAATTTTCGAGTGTTTGGATGTGTTTTATATTGTTTTTGAGTGTTTTGGTGTGTTTTGGACTGTTTTGGAGTGTATGGAACTGTTTTGGCGAGTTTGTTGTGCAGTGTTTTGTAGTGTATTGGTGTGTTTTGGATTGAGTGTTTAGATGCGAGAATTTTCGAGTGTTTTGGAGTGTTTTATATTGTTTTGGAGTGTTTTGGTGTTTTGGTGTGTTTTGGACTGCTTTGGAGTGTTGTGGAGTGTTCTGGTGTGTTTTTGAGTTATGTCGTGTTTTGAAGTGTTTTGGAATGGATTGGAGTGTTTGTGAGTGACAGTTTTGAAACGAGTGTTTTGGACTGTTTTGGAGTGTTGTGAAGTGATTTGAAGTGTGTCGTAGTGTATGGGACTGTTTTGGATTGAGTGTTTAGAAGCGAGGATTTGCGAGTGTTTGGGAGTGTTTTATATTGTTTTGGAGTGTTTTGGTGTTTTGGTGAGTTTTGGACTGGTGCTGAGTGTTCTGGTGTGTTTTTGAGTTATGTCGTGTTTTGACGTGTTTTGGAGTGTTTTAGAGGGTTTCGAAGTGTATGGGACTCTTCTGGAGTGTTTGGGAGTGTTTTGGACTCTTTTAGTGTGTTTTGGATCGTTTTGGTGTGCTGTTGAGTGTTTTGGAGTGACTGCTTCGTAGCCAGTGTGTTGGAGTGTGTCGGAGTGTTATGGAGTGCTTTGAAGTGTTTAGTAGTGTATGGGACTGATTTGGAGTGGTTGGGAGTGTGTCGGGGTGCTTGTAGTGTATTGGAGTGTTTTGGATAGAATGTTTAGAAGCGAGAATTTGGGTGTGTTTTATATTGTTTTGGAGTGTATTGGTGTGTTCTTGAAATATGTCATGTTTTGAAGTGTTTTGGAATGGATTGGAGTGTTTGGGAGTGATTGTTTGGAACCGAGTGTATTGGACTGTTTTGGAGTGTTGTGAAGTGATTTGAAGTGTTTCCTAGTGTATGGGACTGTTTTGGAGAGTTTGGAAGTGTGTTGGAGTGTTGTGCAGTTTTTTGTAGTGTATTGGAGTGTTTTGGATTGAGTGTTTAGATGCGAGAATTTTCGAGTGTTTGGGAGTGTTTTGGAGTGTTTTATATTGTTTTGGAGTGTTTTGGTGTTTTTGTGTGTTATGGACTGTTTTGGAGTGTTGTGGAGTGTTCTGGTGTGTTCTTGAAATATGTCATGTTTTGAAGTGTTCTGGAATGGATTGGAGTGTTTGGGGGTGATTGTTTGGAACCGAGTGTATTGGACTGTTTTGGAGTGTTGTGAAGTGATTTGAAGTGTTTCGTAGTGTATGGGACTGTTTTGGAGAGTTTGGAAGTGTGTTGGAGTGTTGTGCAGTATTTTGTAGTGTATTGGAGTGTTTTGGTGTTTTGGTGTGTTTTGGACTGTTTTGGAGTGTTGTGGAGTGTTGTGGTGGGTTTTTGAGTTACGTCGTGTTTTGAAGTGTTTTGGAGTGTTTTAGAGGGTTTCGAAGTGTATGGGACTCTTCTGGAGTGTTTGGGAGTGCTTTGGTCTCTTTTAGTGTGTTTTGGATCGTTTAGGTGTGCTGTTGAGTGTTTTGGAGTGACTGCTTAGTAGCCAGTGTGCTGGAGTGTGTCGGAGTGTTATGGAGTGTTTTGAAGTGTTTAGTAGTGTATGGGACTGATTTGCAGTGGTTGGGAGTGTGTCGGAATGTTTTGTAGTGTATTGGACTGTTTTGGATAGAATGTTTAGAAGTGAGAATTTGGGAGTGTTTTATATTGTTTTGGAGTGTTCTGGTGTGTTTTGGACTGTTTTGGAATGTTGTGGAGTGTTCTGGTGTGTTCTTGAAATATGTCGTGTTTTGAAGTGTTTTGGAGTGGATTGGAGTGTTTGGGAGTGATTGTTTGGAACCGAGTGTTTTGTACTCTTTTCGAGTGTTGTGAAGTGATTTGAAGTGTTTCGTAGTGTATGGGACTGTTTTGGAGAGTTTCGAAGTGTGTTGGAGTGTTGTGCAGTATTTTGTAGTGTATTGGAGTGTTTTGGATTGAATGTTTAGAAGCGAGAATTTGCGAGTGTTTGGAAGAGTTTTGGAGTGTTTTATATTGTTTTGGAGTGTTTCGGTGTGTTTTGGACTGTTTTGGAGTGTTGTGGAGTGTTGTGATGTGTTTTTGAGTTACGTCGTGTTTTGAAGTGTTTTGGAGTGGATTGGAGTGTTTGGGAGTGATTGTTTTGAAACGAGTGTTTTGGACTGTTTTGGAGTGTATTGGGGTGTTTTGGATTGAGTGTTTAGAAGCGAGAATTTTTAGTGTTTGGGAGTATTTTGGAGTGTCATATATTGTTTTGGAGTGAGTTGGACTGTTTTGGAGTGTTGTGGAGTGTTCTGGTGTGTTTTTGAGTTATGTCGTGTTTTGAAGTGGATTGGAGTGGATTGGAGTGTTTGGGATTGATTGTTTTGAACCGAGTGTTTTGGAGTGCTTTGTAGTGTATTGGAGTGTTATGGATGGAGTGTTTAGAAGCGAGAATTTTCGAGTGTTTGGGGGTATTTTGGAGTGCTTTATATTGTTTTGGAGTGCTTTGGTGTGTTTTGGACTGTTTTGGAGTGTTGTGGAGTGTTCTGGTGTGTTTCTGACTTATGTCGTGTTTTGAAGTGTTTTGGAACGGATTGGAGTGTTTGGGAGTGACTGTTTTGAACCGAGTGTTTTGGAGTGTTGTGAAGTGTTTTGAAGTGTTTCGTAGTGTATGGGACTGTTTTGGCGAGTTTGGAAGTGTGTTGAGTGTTGTGCAGTGCTTTGTAGTGTATTGGAGTGTTTTGGATTGAGTGTTTAGATGCGAGAATTTTCGAGTGTTTGGGAGTGTTTTGGAGTGTTTTGGTGTTTTTGTGTGTTATGGACTGTTTTGGAGTGTTGTGGAGTGTTCTGGTGTGTTCTTGAAATATGTCATGTTTTGAAGTGTTCTGGAATGGATTGGAGTGTTTGGGAGTGATTGTTTGGAACCGAGTGTATTGGACTGTTTTGGAGTGTTGTGAAGTGATTTGAAGTGTTTCGTAGTGTATGGGACTGTTTTGGAGAGTTTGGAAGTGTGTTGGAGTGTTGTGCAGTATTTTGTAGTGTATTGGAGTGTTTTGGTGTTTTGGTGTGTTTTGGACTGTTTTGGAGTGTTGTGGAGTGTTGTGGTGGGTTTTTGAGTTACGTCGTGTTTTGAAGTGTTTTGGAGTGTTTTAGAGGGTTTCGAAGTGTATGGGACTCTTCTGGAGTGTTTGGGAGTGCTTTGGACTCTTTTAGTGTGTTTTGGATCGTTTAGGTGTGCTGTTGAGTGTTTTGGAGTGACTGCTTAGTAGCCAGTGTGTTGGAGTGTGTCGGAGTGTTATGGAGTGTTTTGAAGTGTTTAGTAGTGTATGGGACTGATTTGCAGTGGTTGGGAGAGTGTCGGAGTGTTTTGTAGTGTATTGGACTGTTTTGGATAGAATGTTTAGAAGCGAGAATTTGGGAGTGTTTTATATTGTTTTGGAGTGTTCTGGTGTGTTTTGGACTGTTTTGGAATGTTGTGGAGTGTTCTGGTGTGTTCTTGAAATATGTCGTGTTTTGAAGTGTTTTGGAGTGGATTGGAGTGTTTGGGAGTGATTGTTTGGAACCGAGTGTTTTGGACTCTTTTCGAGTGTTGTGAAGTGATTTGAAGTGTTTCGTAGTGTATGGGACTGTTTTGGAGAGTTTCGAAGTGAGTTGGAGTGTTGTGCAGTATTTTGTAGTGTATTGGAGTGTTTTGGATTGAATGTTTAGAAGCGAGAATTTGCGAGTGTTTGGAAGAGTTTTATATTGTTTTGGAGTGTTTTGGTGTGTTTTGGACTGTTTTGGAGTGTTGTGGAGTGTTGTGATGTGTTTTTGAGTTACGTCGTGTTTTGAAGTGTTTTGGAGTGGATTGGAGTGTTTGGGAGTGATTGTTTTGAAACGAGTGTTTTGGACTGTTTTGGAGTGTATTGGGGTGTTTTAGATTGAGTGTTTAGAAGCGAGAATTTTTAGTGTTTGGGAGTATTTTGGAGTGTCATATATTGTTTTGGAGTGAGTTGGACTGTTTTGGAGTGTTGTGGAGTGTTCTGGTGTGTTTTTGAGTTATGTCGTGTTTTGAAGTGGATTGGAGTGGATTGGAGTGTTTGGGATTGATTGTTTTGAACCGAGTGTTTTGGAGTGTTTTGTAGTGTATTGGAGTGTTATGGATGGAGTGTTTAGAAGCGAGAATTTTCGAGTGTTTGGGGGTATTTTGGAGTGCTTTATATTGTTTTGGAGTGTTTTGGTGTGTTTTGGACTGTTTTGGAGTGTTGTGGAGTGTTCTGGTGTGTTTCTGACTTATGTCGTGTTTTGAAGTGTTTTGGAATGGATTGGAGTGTTTGGGAGTGACTGTTTTGAACCGAGTGTTTTGGAGTGTTGTGAAGTGTTTTGAAGTGTTTCGTAGTGTATGGGACTGTTTTGGCGAGTTTGGAAGTGTGTTGAGTGTTGTGCAGTGCTTTGTAGTGTATTGGAGCGTTTTGGATTGAGTGTTTAGATGCGAGAATTTTCGAGTGTTTGGGAGTGTTTTGGAGTGTTTTGGTGTTTTTGTGTGTTATGGACTGTTTTGGAGTGTTGTGGAGTGTTCTGGTGTGTTCTTGAAATATGTCATGTTTTGAAGTGTTCTGGAATGGATTGGAGTGTTTGGAAGTGATTGTTTGGAACCGAGTGTATTGGACTGTTTTGGAGTGTTGTGAAGTGATTTGAAGTGTTTCGTAGTGTATGGGACTGTTTTGGAGAGTTTGGAAGTGTGTTGGAGTGTTGTGCAGTATTTTGTAGTGTATTGGAGTGTTTTGGTGTTTTGGTGTGTTTTGGACTGTTTTGGAGTGTTGTGGAGTGTTGTGGTGGGTTTTTGAGTTACGTCGTGTTTTGAAGTGTTTTGGAGTGTTTTAGAGGGTTTCGAAGTGTATGGGACTCTTCTGGAGTGTTTGGGAGTGCTTTGGACTCTTTTAGTGTGTTTTGGATCGTTTAGGTGTGCTGTTGAGTGTTTTGGAGTGACTGCTTAGTAGCCAGTGTGTTGGAGTGTGTCGGAGTGTTATGGAGTGTTTTGAAGTGTTTAGTAGTGTATGGGACTGATTTGCAGTGGTTGGGAGAGTGTCGGAGTGTTTTGTAGTGTATTGGACTGTTTTGGATAGAATGTTTAGAAGCGAGAATTTGGGAGTGTTTTATATTGTTTTGGAGTGTTCTGGTGTGTTTTGGACTGTTTTGGAATGTTGTGGAGTGTTCTGGTGTGTTCTTGAAATATGTCGTGTTTTGAAGTGTTTTGGAGTGGATTGGAGTGTTTGGGAGTGATTGTTTGGAACCGAGTGTTTTGGACTCTTTTCGAGTGTTGTGAAGTGATTTGAAGTGTTTCGTAGTGTATGGGACTGTTTTGGAGAGTTTCGAAGTGTGTTGGAGTGTTGTGCAGTATTTTGTAGTGTATTGGAGTGTTTTGGATTGAATGTTTAGAAGCGAGAATTTGCGAGTGTTTGGAAGAGTTTTATATTGTTTTGGAGTGTTTTGGTGTGTTTTGGACTGGTTTGGAGTGTTGTGGAGTGTTGTGATGTGTTTTTGAGTTACGTCGTGTTTTGAAGTGTTTTGGAGTGGATTGAGTGGATTGGAGTGTTTGGGAGTGATTGTTTTGAAACGAGTGTTTTGGACTGTTTTGGAGTGTATTGGGGTGTTTTGGATTGAGTGTTTAGAATCGAGAATTTTTAGTGTTTGGGAGTATTTTGGAGTGTCATATATTGTTTTGGAGTGAGTTGGTCTGTTTTGGAGTGTTGTGGAGTGTTCTGGTGTGTTTTTGAGTTATGTCGTGTTTTGAAGTGGATTGGAGTGTTTGGGATTGATTGTTTTGAACCGAGTGTTTTGGAGTGTTTTGTAGTGTATTGGAGTGTTATGGATTGAGTGTTGAGAAGCGAGAATTTTCGAGTGTTTGAGAGTATTTTGGAGTGCTTTATATTGTTTTGGAGTGTTTTGTTGTGTTTTGGACTGTTTTGGAGTGTTGTGGAGTGTTCTGGTGTGTTTCTGAGTTATGTCGTGTTTTGAAGTGTTTTGGAGTGGATTGGAGTGTTTGGGAGTGACTGTTTTGAACCGAGTGTTTTGGAGTGTTTTGAAGTGTTTTGAAGTGTATGCGACTGTTTTGGCGAGCTTGTTGTGCAGTGTTTTGTAGTGTATTGGTGTGTTTTGGATTGAGTGTTTAGATGCGAGAATTTTCGAGTGTTTGGGAGTGTTTTGGAGTGTTTTATATTGTTTTGGATTGTTTTGGTGTTTTGGTGTGTTTTGGACTGTTTTGGAGTGTTGTGGAGTGGTCTGGTGTGTTTTTGAGTTATGTCGTGTTTTGATGTGTTTTGGAATGGATTGGAGTGTTTGTGAGTGACAGTTTTGAAACGAGTGTTTTGGACTGTTTTGGAGTGTTGTGAAGTGATTTGAAGTGTGTCGTAGTGTATGGGACTGTTTTGCAGAGTTTGGAAGTGTGTTGGAGAGTTGTGCAGTATTTTGTAGTGTATTGGAGTGTTTTGGATTGAGTGTTTAGAAGCGACAATTTTCGAGTGTTTGGATGTGTTTTATATTGTTTTTGAGTGTTTTGGTGTGTTTTGGACTGTTTTGGAGTGTATGGAACTGTTTTGGCGAGTTTGTTGTGCAGTGTTTTGTAGTGTATTGGTGTGTTTTGGATTGAGTGTTTAGATGCGAGAATTTTCGAGTGTTTTGGAGTGTTTTATATTGTTTTGGAGTGTTTTGGTGTTTTGGTGTGTTTTGGACTGCTTTGGAGTGTTGTGGAGTGTTCTGGTGTGTTTTTGAGTTATGTCGTGTTTTGAAGTGTTTTGGAATGGATTGGAGTGTTTGTGAGTGACTGTTTTGACACGAGTGTTTTGGACTGTTTTGGAGTGTTGTGAAGTGATTTGAAGTGTTTCGTAGTGTATGGGACTGTTTTGGATTGAGTGTTTAGAAGCGAGGATTTGCGAGTGTTTGGGAGTGTTTTATATTGTTTTGGAGTGTTTTGGTGTTTTGGTGAGTTTTGGACTGGTGCTGAGTGTTCTGGTGTGTTTTTGAGTTATGTCGTGTTTTGACGTGTTTTGGAGTGTTTTAGAGGGTTTCGAAGTGTATGGGACTCTTCTGGAGTGTTTGGGAGTGTTTTGGACTCTTTTAGTGTGTTTTGGATCGTTTTGGTGTGCTGTTGAGTGTTTTGGAGTGACTGCTTCGTAGCCAGTGTGTTGGAGTGTGTCGGAGTGTTATGGAGTGCTTTGAAGTGTTTAGTAGTGTATGGGACTGATTTGGAGTGGTTGGGAGTGTGTCGGGGTGCTTGTAGTGTATTGGAGTGTTTTGGATAGAATGTTTAGAAGCGAGAATTTGGGTGTGTTTTATATTGTTTTGGAGTGTATTGGTGTGTTCTTGAAATATGTCATGTTTTGAAGTGTTTTGGAATGGATTGGAGTGTTTGGGAGTGATTGTTTGGAACCGAGTGTATTGGACTGTTTTGGAGTGTTGTGAAGTGATTTGAAGTGTTTCCTAGTGTATGGGACTGTTTTGGAGAGTTTGGAAGTGTGTTGGAGTGTTGTGCAGTTTTTTGTAGTGTATTGGAGTGTTTTGGATTGAGTGTTTAGATGCGAGAATTTTCGAGTGTTTGGGAGTGTTTTGGAGTGTTTTATATTGTTTTGGAGTGTTTTGGTGTTTTTGTGTGTTATGGACTGTTTTGGAGTGTTGTGGAGTGTTCTGGTGTGTTCTTGAAATATGTCATGTTTTGAAGTGTTCTGGAATGGATTGGAGTGTTTGGGGGTGATTGTTTGGAACCGAGTGTATTGGACTGTTTTGGAGTGTTGTGAAGTGATTTGAAGTGTTTCGTAGTGTATGGGACTGTTTTGGAGAGTTTGGAAGTGTGTTGGAGTGTTGTGCAGTATTTTGTAGTGTATTGGAGTGTTTTGGTGTTTTGGTGTGTTTTGGACTGTTTTGGAGTGTTGTGGAGTGTTGTGGTGGGTTTTTGAGTTACGTCGTGTTTTGAAGTGTTTTGGAGTGTTTTAGAGGGTTTCGAAGTGTATGGGACTCTTCTGGAGTGTTTGGGAGTGCTTTGGTCTCTTTTAGTGTGTTTTGGATCGTTTAGGTGTGCTGTTGAGTGTTTTGGAGTGACTGCTTAGTAGCCAGTGTGCTGGAGTGTGTCGGAGTGTTATGGAGTGTTTTGAAGTGTTTAGTAGTGTATGGGACTGATTTGCAGTGGTTGGGAGTGTGTCGGAATGTTTTGTAGTGTATTGGACTGTTTTGGATAGAATGTTTAGAAGTGAGAATTTGGGAGTGTTTTTTATTGTTTTGGAGTGTTCTGGTGTGTTTTGGACTGTTTTGGAATGTTGTGGAGTGTTCTGGTGTGTTCTTGAAATATGTCGTGTTTTGAAGTGTTTTGGAGTGGATTGGAGTGTTTGGGAGTGATTGTTTGGAACCGAGTGTTTTGTACTCTTTTCGAGTGTTGTGAAGTGATTTGAAGTGTTTCGTAGTGTATGGGACTGTTTTGGAGAGTTTCGAAGTGTGTTGGAGTGTTGTGCAGTATTTTGTAGTGTATTGGAGTGTTTTGGATTGAATGTTTAGAAGCGAGAATTTGCGAGTGTTTGGAAGAGTTTTGGAGTGTTTTATATTGTTTTGGAGTGTTTCGGTGTGTTTTGGACTGTTTTGGAGTGTTGTGGAGTGTGGTGATGTGTTTTTGAGTTACGTCGTGTTTTGAAGTGTTTTGGAGTGGATTGGAGTGTTTGGGAGTGATTGTTTTGAAACGAGTGTTTTGGACTGTTTTGGAGTGTATTGGGGTGTTTTGGATTGAGTGTTTAGAAGCGAGAATTTTTAGTGTTTGGGAGTATTTTGGAGTGTCATATATTGTTTTGGAGTGAGTTGGACTGTTTTGGAGTGTTGTGGAGTGTTCTGGTGTGTTTTTGAGTTATGTCGTGTTTTGAAGTGGATTGGAGTGGATTGGAGTGTTTGGGATTGATTGTTTTGAACCGAGTGTTTTGGAGTGCTTTGTAGTGTATTGGAGTGTTATGGATGGAGTGTTTAGAAGCGAGAATTTTCGAGTGTTTGGGGGTATTTTGGAGTGCTTTATATTGTTTTGGAGTGCTTTGGTGTGTTTTGGACTGTTTTGGAGTGTTGTGGAGTGTTCTGGTGTGTTTCTGACTTATGTCGTGTTTTGAAGTGTTTTGGAACGGATTGGAGTGTTTGTGAGTGACTGTTTTGACACGAGTGTTTTGGACTGTTTTGGAGTGTTGTGAAGTGATTTGAAGTGTTTCGTAGTGTATGGGACTGTTTTGGATTGAGTGTTTAGAAGCGAGGATTTGCGAGTGTTTGGGAGTGTTTTATATTGTTTTGGAGTGTTTTGGTGTTTTGGTGAGTTTTGGACTGGTGCTGAGTGTTCTGGTGTGTTTTTGAGTTATGTCGTGTTTTGACGTGTTTTGGAGTGTTTTAGAGGGTTTCGAAGTGTATGGGACTCTTCTGGAGTGTTTGGGAGTGTTTTGGACTCTTTTAGTGTGTTTTGGATCGTTTTGGTGTGCTGTTGAGTGTTTTGGAGTGACTGCTTCGTAGCCAGTGTGTTGGAGTGTGTCGGAGTGTTATGGAGTGCTTTGAAGTGTTTAGTAGTGTATGGGACTGATTTGGAGTGGTTGGGAGTGTGTCGGGGTGCTTGTAGTGTATTGGAGTGTTTTGGATAGAATGTTTAGAAGCGAGAATTTGGGTGTGTTTTATATTGTTTTGGAGTGTATTGGTGTGTTCTTGAAATATGTCATGTTTTGAAGTGTTTTGGAATGGATTGGAGTGTTTGGGAGTGATTGTTTGGAACCGAGTGTATTGGACTGTTTTGGAGTGTTGTGAAGTGATTTGAAGTGTTTCCTAGTGTATGGGACTGTTTTGGAGAGTTTGGAAGTGTGTTGGAGTGTTGTGCAGTTTTTTGTAGTGTATTGGAGTGTTTTGGATTGAGTGTTTAGATGCGAGAATTTTCGAGTGTTTGGGAGTGTTTTGGAGTGTTTTATATTGTTTTGGAGTGTTTTGGTGTTTTTGTGTGTTATGGACTGTTTTGGAGTGTTGTGGAGTGTTCTGGTGTGTTCTTGAAATATGTCATGTTTTGAAGTGTTCTGGAATGGATTGGAGTGTTTGGGGGTGATTGTTTGGAACCGAGTGTATTGGACTGTTTTGGAGTGTTGTGAAGTGATTTGAAGTGTTTCGTAGTGTATGGGACTGTTTTGGAGAGTTTGGAAGTGTGTTGGAGTGTTGTGCAGTATTTTGTAGTGTATTGGAGTGTTTTGGTGTTTTGGTGTGTTTTGGACTGTTTTGGAGTGTTGTGGAGTGTTGTGGTGGGTTTTTGAGTTACGTCGTGTTTTGAAGTGTTTTGGAGTGTTTTAGAGGGTTTCGAAGTGTATGGGACTCTTCTGGAGTGTTTGGGAGTGCTTTGGTCTCTTTTAGTGTGTTTTGGATCGTTTAGGTGTGCTGTTGAGTGTTTTGGAGTGACTGCTTAGTAGCCAGTGTGCTGGAGTGTGTCGGAGTGTTATGGAGTGTTTTGAAGTGTTTAGTAGTGTATGGGACTGATTTGCAGTGGTTGGGAGTGTGTCGGAATGTTTTGTAGTGTATTGGACTGTTTTGGATAGAATGTTTAGAAGTGAGAATTTGGGAGTGTTTTTTATTGTTTTGGAGTGTTCTGGTGTGTTTTGGACTGTTTTGGAATGTTGTGGAGTGTTCTGGTGTGTTCTTGAAATATGTCGTGTTTTGAAGTGTTTTGGAGTGGATTGGAGTGTTTGGGAGTGATTGTTTGGAACCGAGTGTTTTGTACTCTTTTCGAGTGTTGTGAAGTGATTTGAAGTGTTTCGTAGTGTATGGGACTGTTTTGGAGAGTTTCGAAGTGTGTTGGAGTGTTGTGCAGTATTTTGTAGTGTATTGGAGTGTTTTGGATTGAATGTTTAGAAGCGAGAATTTGCGAGTGTTTGGAAGAGTTTTGGAGTGTTTTATATTGTTTTGGAGTGTTTCGGTGTGTTTTGGACTGTTTTGGAGTGTTGTGGAGTGTGGTGATGTGTTTTTGAGTTACGTCGTGTTTTGAAGTGTTTTGGAGTGGATTGGAGTGTTTGGGAGTGATTGTTTTGAAACGAGTGTTTTGGACTGTTTTGGAGTGTATTGGGGTGTTTTGGATTGAGTGTTTAGAAGCGAGAATTTTTAGTGTTTGGGAGTATTTTGGAGTGTCATATATTGTTTTGGAGTGAGTTGGACTGTTTTGGAGTGTTGTGGAGTGTTCTGGTGTGTTTTTGAGTTATGTCGTGTTTTGAAGTGGATTGGAGTGGATTGGAGTGTTTGGGATTGATTGTTTTGAACCGAGTGTTTTGGAGTGCTTTGTAGTGTATTGGAGTGTTATGGATGGAGTGTTTAGAAGCGAGAATTTTCGAGTGTTTGGGGGTATTTTGGAGTGCTTTATATTGTTTTGGAGTGCTTTGGTGTGTTTTGGACTGTTTTGGAGTGTTGTGGAGTGTTCTGGTGTGTTTCTGACTTATGTCGTGTTTTGAAGTGTTTTGGAACGGATTGGAGTGTTTGGGAGTGACTGTTTTGAACCGAGTGTTTTGGAGTGTTGTGAAGTGTTTTGAAGTGTTTCGTAGTGTATGGGACTGTTTTGGCGAGTTTGGAAGTGTGTTGAGTGTTGTGCAGTGCTTTGTAGTGTATTGGAGTGTTTTGGATTGAGTGTTTAGATGCGAGAATTTTCGAGTGTTTGGGAGTGTTTTGGTGTTTTTGTGTGTTATGGACTGTTTTGGAGTGTTGTGGAGTGTTCTGGTGTGTTCTTGAAATATGTCATGTTTTGAAGTGTTCTGGAATGGATTGGAGTGTTTGGGAGTGATTGTTTGGAACCGAGTGTATTGGACTGTTTTGGAGTGTTGTGAAGTGATTTGAAGTGTTTCGTAGTGTATGGGACTGTTTTGGAGAGTTTGGAAGTGTGTTGGAGTGTTGTGCAGTATTTTGTAGTGTATTGGAGTGTTTTGGTGTTTTGGTGTGTTTTGGACTGTTTTGGAGTGTTGTGGAGTGTTGTGGTGGGTTTTTGAGTTACGTCGTGTTTTGAAGTGTTTTGGAGTGTTTTAGAGGGTTTCGAAGTGTATGGGACTCTTCTGGAGTGTTTGGGAGTGCTTTGGACTCTTTTAGTGTGTTTTGGATCGTTTAGGTGTGCTGTTGAGTGTTTTGGAGTGACTGCTTAGTAGCCAGTGTGTTGGAGTGTGTCGGAGTGTTATGGAGTGTTTTGAAGTGTTTAGTAGTGTATGGGACTGATTTGCAGTGGTTGGGAGAGTGTCGGAGTGTTTTGTAGTGTATTGGACTGTTTTGGATAGAATGTTTAGAAGCGAGAATTTGGGAGTGTTTTATATTGTTTTGGAGTGTTCTGGTGTGTTTTGGACTGTTTTGGAATGTTGTGGAGTGTTCTGGTGTGTTCTTGAAATATGTCGTGTTTTGAAGTGTTTTGGAGTGGATTGGAGTGTTTGGGAGTGATTGTTTGGAACCGAGTGTTTTGGACTCTTTTCGAGTGTTGTGAAGTGATTTGAAGTGTTTCGTAGTGTATGGGACTGTTTTGGAGAGTTTCGAAGTGAGTTGGAGTGTTGTGCAGTATTTTGTAGTGTATTGGAGTGTTTTGGATTGAATGTTTAGAAGCGAGAATTTGCGAGTGTTTGGAAGAGTTTTATATTGTTTTGGAGTGTTTTGGTGTGTTTTGGACTGTTTTGGAGTGTTGTGGAGTGTTGTGATGTGTTTTTGAGTTACGTCGTGTTTTGAAGTGTTTTGGAGTGGATTGGAGTGTTTGGGAGTGATTGTTTTGAAACGAGTGTTTTGGACTGTTTTGGAGTGTATTGGGGTGTTTTAGATTGAGTGTTTAGAAGCGAGAATTTTAGTGTTTGGGAGTATTTTGGAGTGTCATATGTTGTTTTGGAGTGAGTTGGACTGTTTTGGAGTGTTGTGGAGTGTTCTGGTGTGTTTTTGAGTTATGTCGTGTTTTGAAGTGGATTGGAGTGGATTGGAGTGTTTGGGATTGATTGTTTTGAACCGAGTGTTTTGGAGTGTTTTGTAGTGTATTGGAGTGTTATGGATGGAGTGTTTAGAAGCGAGAATTTTCGAGTGTTTGGGGGTATTTTGGAGTGCTTTATATTGTTTTGGAGTGTTTTGGTGTGTTTTGGACTGTTTTGGAGTGTTGTGGAGTGTTCTGGTGTGTTTCTGACTTATGTCGTGTTTTGAAGTGTTTTGGAATGGATTGGAGTGTTTGGGAGTGACTGTTTTGAACCGAGTGTTTTGGAGTGTTGTGAAGTGTTTTGAAGTGTTTCGTAGTGTATGGGACTGTTTTGGCGAGTTTGGAAGTGTGTTGAGTGTTGTGCAGTGCTTTGTAGTGTATTGGAGCGTTTTGGATTGAGTGTTTAGATGCGAGAATTTTCGAGTGTTTGGGAGTGTTTTGGAGTGTTTTGGTGTTTTTGTGTGTTATGGACTGTTTTGGAGTGTTGTGGAGTGTTCTGGTGTGTTCTTGAAATATGTCATGTTTTGAAGTGTTCTGGAATGGATTGGAGTGTTTGGAAGTGATTGTTTGGAACCGAGTGTATTGGACTGTTTTGGAGTGTTGTGAAGTGATTTGAAGTGTTTCGTAGTGTATGGGACTGTTTTGGAGAGTTTGGAAGTGTGTTGGAGTGTTGTGCAGTATTTTGTAGTGTATTGGAGTGTTTTGGTGTTTTGGTGTGTTTTGGACTGTTTTGGAGTGTTGTGGAGTGTTGTGGTGGGTTTTTGAGTTACGTCGTGTTTTGAAGTGTTTTGGAGTGTTTTAGAGGGTTTCGAAGTGTATGGGACTCTTCTGGAGTGTTTGGGAGTGCTTTGGACTCTTTTAGTGTGTTTTGGATCGTTTAGGTGTGCTGTTGAGTGTTTTGGAGTGACTGCTTAGTAGCCAGTGTGTTGGAGTGTGTCGGAGTGTTATGGAGTGTTTTGAAGTGTTTAGTAGTGTATGGGACTGATTTGCAGTGGTTGGGAGAGTGTCGGAGTGTTTTGTAGTGTATTGGACTGTTTTGGATAGAATGTTTAGAAGCGAGAATTTGGGAGTGTTTTATATTGTTTTGGAGTGTTCTGGTGTGTTTTGGACTGTTTTGGAATGTTGTGGAGTGTTCTGGTGTGTTCTTGAAATATGTCGTGTTTTGAAGTGTTTTGGAGTGGATTGGAGTGTTTGGGAGTGATTGTTTGGAACCGAGTGTTTTGGACTCTTTTCGAGTGTTGTGAAGTGATTTGAAGTGTTTCGTAGTGTATGGGACTGTTTTGGAGAGTTTCGAAGTGTGTTGGAGTGTTGTGCAGTATTTTGTAGTGTATTGGAGTGTTTTGGATTGAATGTTTAGAAGCGTTTGGAAGAGTTTTATATTGTTTTGGAGTGTTTTGGTGTGTTTTGGACTGGTTTGGAGTGTTGTGGAGTGTTGTGATGTGTTTTTGAGTTACGTCGTGTTTTGAAGTGTTTTGGAGTGGATTGGAGTGTTTGGGAGTGATTGTTTTGAAACGAGTGTTTTGGACTGTTTTGGAGTGTATTGGGGTGTTTTGGATTGAGTGTTTAGAAGCGAGAATTTTTAGTGTTTGGGAGTATTTTGGAGTGTCATATATTGTTTTGGAGTGAGTTGGACTGTTTTGGAGTGTTGTGGAGTATTCTGGTGTGTTTTTGAGTTATGTCGTGTTTTGAAGTGGATTGGAGTGGATTGGAGTGTTTGGGATTGATTGTTTTGAACCGAGTGTTTTGGAGTGTTTTGTAGTGTATTGGAGTGTTATGGA
Organism: Somniosus microcephalus; assembly: GCF_052327205.1. NCBI lineage: Eukaryota > Metazoa > Chordata > Chondrichthyes > Squaliformes > Somniosidae > Somniosus > Somniosus microcephalus. Next base: position 2,890,581 of record NC_141008.1, read on the forward strand.
TGGAGTGTTTAGAAGCGAGAATTTTCGAGTGTTTGGGGGTATTTTGGAGTGCTTTATATTGTTTTGGAGTGTTTTGGTGTGTTTTGGACTGTTTTGGAGTGTTGTGGAGTGTTCTGGTGTGTTTCTGACTTATGTCGTGTTTTGAAGTGTTTTGGAATGGATTGGAGTGTTTGGGAGTGACTGTTTTGAACCGAGTGTTTTGGAGTGTTGTGAAGTGTTTTGAAGTGTTTCGTAGTGTATGGGACTGTTTTGGCGAGTTTGGAAGTGTGTTGAGTGTTGTGCAGTGCTTTGTAGTGTATTGGAGTGTTTTGGATTGAGTGTTTAGATGCGAGAATTTTCGAGTGTTTGGGAGTGTTTTGGAGTGTTTTGGTGTTTTTGTGTGTTATGGACTGTTTTGGAGTGTTGTGGAGTGTTCTGGTGTGTTCTTGAAATATGTCATGTTTTGAAGTGTTCTGGAATGGATTGGAGTGTTTGGGAGTGATTGTTTGGAACCGAGTGTATTGGACTGTTTTGGAGTGTTGTGAAGTGATTTGAAGTGTTTCGTAGTGTATGGGACT